>NC_092337.1:273410000-274010000 GCF_046630445.1 Rutidosis leptorrhynchoides | reverse complement strand
TTTCTTATCTGTTTTAAATCCCCACTTAATTTTATATATACCCATTTTAAATTGTTTCAATTTCTTATTCAATATCTAACCATCATCGACAATATCTTCATCATACATCATCTCACCATCGTGTATCTTCACAGAACCATTATCATCATCATTTAAACATCATGATCATTATCATCAAAATACGTTCATCATCATCATCTTATTTAAATTGGACTTCGGTCCTTCATAGGAAAAATTACAGCCAAATATTGATTATAAAGAAATCCAAAGTTTGGAGCCCACTTCGTAGGGTTTGGTAACGGGATTATTGGAGTGGTTGCAGGGATATGAGTGGGTATATTACGCAGTCAAGATAAGCTTTTTCATAATTCATCTTACATTATACTGTCATCATTATAAAGACACCATCATAGTACTTTAACTATCATCATCTAGTTTCATTCATCATCCTTATCTCACTCTAATCATCAATATCACTTGTGTATACGAACAATAGATGTAGCAGTCATTAGTCAGGTCTTTATGGTCCAATGAAGCAAAGCCATAACAGTCCAAGTTGCATTTGATTTAAATGAATTTAAGTGCCCCAAATGGTAGGTCCCTAATACTCCGTATTTCTTTAATACTAAAGGTGGTACTCAGTCTTTTTTATTTGTGGAAACATCACACAAATATTTGCAGTTGACAATCATAAAACTGGTGGGCCTGCTCATTGACGAAAATCAGAAAGGTATTACAAGTGGGATGTTTAGATAACCACTATATTCATGACATAAAATATAGGTTGGAATTTTAAATAACGCATACTTTTATATCCTTCTCATAATATCGTATAACATTCTTCTCCCAGCATTAATGTTATTTATTTCAGTCGAGTAGTAAAGAAACAAGGCAAAGACAGCAGCCTTATACGACCACTTGGGGATTTTCTATCTAGCGACTTGCAAAATAAAGAACAAGGTATGTTTGTTGATGTGGTTCCATGACAAAAGAAAAAGGAAGGCAGTTATATAAGTTAGTGTTAGTGGATTTGTGTTGACCACCTGATTCAAAACGGAGATAGAGGGAGGAGAAAGTGTCGGTTTATTGAGGGTTTTGATGGTTGTACAGGGTGAAGATGGAATAACAAAACATTATGGTGGTGATGGTGGGTGGAGTGATGGTTTCGCTTCAACAAAAACAAGGTAGAGAAATAAAAGGGTTTGCAGTTGTAGTTCAAGAAGAGAAAGAATATGAGAGTGTTCTTGATGGTTGTGGTGATAAACGGTGATGAAGACTTCAGTTGTGATTGTGTCAAGAGAGAAGAAAAATATATATAAGGAGTTGGTGCTCATGGTTGTCGATCATAAATCAAGAAGGAAGTGAGGTGATGTGCAACTGAAATTGTGATTTATTTTGTTTGCTTCTTCTTATCGATTTGTATATAGAATGTATAAGAAAGATCATCACAGTATCCAGATTCGATAGTTGTTTTGTAGCTGAGATTGATCGACAAAGAAAATATTCTGTCAGAAGAAAAAATACAAAAGCAAAATCAATATTCCACTGACTTTGTTTGGTTCCTTGTGTTTGAATTTGGATTAGTACAATTTTTGAGAAAAGAAACAAGATTAAACACAGTTTGATAAAGATAGGAAACTGATTACGTAAATTATTTTTATTTATATACGTATATACGGTATTTATATATTTATATATCTGTATATGTATATATATATATAACTGTATTTTTATATATGTATATGTATTTATATATATATCTGTATTTGTAGCACTATGTATAGACTATATATATATATATATATATATATATATATATATATATATATATATATATATATATATATATATATATATATATATATATATATATATATATATAAAGAAACATAATAATATTAATTATACAAACATTAATATTTAATATTTATTTTTAATAATAATAATGAAACTAATAATAATAATGATTTTTAATAATAATAGTAATAATAAAATGATAATAACAACTTTATTAATGACACTAATAATAATACTAATATTAGTATCATTAATGATCATAATACTAGTAGTAATATTGATAATATAACAATATCAAATTGCATATCTATATGTCATATATTTAAATTAATTATATCAATAATATTAATATTGATATAAAGATTGAAAGTAATAATAATATTACTATAACAACTATATTTTAACTTATAATTAATTTAAGGTAATATTTAATAAGTATGTAATATATATATATATATATATATATATATATATATATATATATATATATATATATATATATATATATATATATAATATAATAACTTATTTTGAATATTGGAAATTTATAAATTTCATAAATATTTAACTAAATATATATATTATTATTTATGTATAGATTTCATATATTCATTTTAATATCAACTTAGTTATTCTGTTCATTAGTTTACATTTTTAATTCCAATTGATTAAAGTGTATTTTATTATTTACAATTATTAGTTTACATTTTTACTTATATATATATATACACATTTATTAATACACAATTGTTTGTGAATCGTCGGGTGCAGTCGAAGGTCATTTGAATATATGAAACAGTTCAAACTTTTTGAGACTCAACATTACATACTTTGCTTATCGTGTCGAAAATATATAAGAATAAAGTTTAAATTTGGTCGAAAATTCCCAGGTCATCACAAAGAAATCTTTCTTATTTACAGTAAGATATCTTTTTAATACAAGGTAATACTCATATTCAAACTTTGATTCAATTTCTATAACTATAACAATCTTATTTCGAGTGGAAATCATACTTGAACTTGTTTTCGTGTCATGATTCTGCTTCAAGAACTTTCAAGCCATCCAAGGATCTTTTGAAGCTAGATCTATTTTTCTCATTTCCAGTAGGTTTATCCACAAAACCTGAGGTAGTAATGATGTTCATAACATCATTTGATTCATATATATAAAACTACCTTATTCGAAGGTTTAAACTTGAAATCACTAGAACATAGTTTAGTTAATTCTAAACTTGTTCGCAAACAAAAGTTAATCCTTCTAACTTGACTTTTAAAATCAACTAAACACGTGTTCTATATCTATATGATATGCTAACTTAATGATATAAAACCTGAAAACACGAAAAACACCGTAAAACTGGATATACGCCGTCGTAGTTACACCGCGGGCTGTTTTGGGTTAGTTAATTAAAAAATATGATAAACTTTGATTTAAAATTTATTCTTCTGAGAAAATGATTTTTCTTATGAACATGAAACTATATCAAAAAATCATGGTTAAACTCAAAGTGGAAGTATGTTCTCCAAAATGGTCATCTAGACATCGTTCTTTCGAATGAAATGACTACCTTTAAAAAAATCACTTGTAACCTGTATTTCCGACTATAAACTTATACCTTTTCTGTATCGATTCATAAACTTAAGTTCAATATGAAACCATAGCAATTGGATTCACTCAAAACGGATTTAAAACGAAGAAGTTATGGGTAAAAGAAGATTGAATATTTTTGCTTGTTGTAGCTACGTGAAAATTGGTAACAAATCTATATTAATCATATCCTAGCTAACTCATATTGTATTATACATGTATTCTAAAATATTATGTAATCTTGGGATACCATAGACACGTATGCAAATGTTTTGACATATCATAGTGACCCATGTATATATGTTATTTGGAACAACCATAGACACTCTATATGCAGTAATGTTGGAGTTAGCTATACAGAGTTGAGGTTGCTTCTAAAATTATATATACTTTGAGTTATGATCTAGCCTGAGACCTGTATACACTGGGTCGTGGATTGGGTCAAGATAATATATATCAATTCATTTCTGTACATCTAACTATGGACAACTAGTTGTAGGTTACTAACGAAGACAGCTGACTTAATAAACTTAAAACATTAAAACGTGTTTAAAATGTTGTAAATATATTTTGAACATACTTTGATATATATGTACATATTTGTTATAGGTTCGTGAATCGACCAGTGGCCAAGTTTTATGAAATGTCCCGTTCATATTAATTATAAACGTTCCATATTAATTGATTTCATTGCGAGGTTTTGACCTCTATATGAGACGTTTTTCAAAGACTGCATTCATTTTTAAAACAACCATAACCTTTATTTTATCAATAAAGGTTTCAAAAGCATTACGTAGATTATCAAATAATGATAATCTAAAATATATTGTTTACACACGACCATTACATAATGGTTTACAATAGAATTATATTACATCGACATATGTTTCTTGAATGCAGTTTTTACATAATATCATACAAACATGGACTCCAAATCTTGTCCTTATTTTGGAATGCAAAAGCGGAAGCTCTTAATATTCACCTGAGAATAAACATGTTTTAAACGTCAAAAAAAATGTTGGTGAGTTATAGGTTTAACCTATATATATCAAATCGTAACAATAGACCACAAGATTTCATATTTCAATATACATCCCATACATAGAGATAAAAATCATTCATATGGTGAACACCTGGTAACCGACATTAACAAGATTCATATATAAGAATATCCCCATCATTCCGGGACACCCTTCGGATATGATATAAATTTCGAAGTACTAAAGCATCCGGTACTTTGGATGGGGTTTTTTATGCCCAATAGATCTATCTTTAGGATTCGCGTCAATTAGGGTGTCTGTACCCTAATTCTTAGATTACCAGACTTAATAAAAATGGGCATATTCGATTTTGATAATTCAACCATAGAATGTAGTTTCATGTACTTGTGTCTATTTTGTAAATCATTTATAAAACCTGCATGTATTCGCATCCCAAAAATATTAAATTTTAAAAGTGGGACTATAACTCACTTTCACAGATTTTTACTTCGTCGGGAAGTAAGACTTGGCCACTGGTCGATTCACGAACCTATAACAAATATGTACATCTATATCAAAGTATATTCAAAATATATTTACAACACTTTTAATACATTTTGATGTTTTAAGTTTATTAAGTCAGCTGACCTCGTTAGTAACCTACAACTAGTTGTCCAACGTTAGATGTACAGAAAAAATTGATATATATTATCTTGAATCAATCCACGACCCAGTGTATACATGTTTCAGGCTAGATCACAACTCAAAGTATATATATTTTTAGAATCAACCTCAACCCTGTATAGCTAACTCCCACATTACTGCATATAGAGTGTTTATGGTTGTTCCAAATAATATATACACATGGGTCGATATGATATGTCAAAACATTTGCATATGTGTCTATGGTATCCCAAGATTACATAAGATATTAGAATACATGTATAATACAATATAAGTTAGCTAGGATATGATTAATATAGATTTGTTACCAATTTTCACGTTGCTACAACAAGAAAAATTATCCAATCTTGTTTTACCCATAAATTCTTCATTTTAAATTCGTTTTAAGTGAATCAAATTGCTATGGTTTCATATTGAACTCTATTTTATGAATCTAAACAGAAAAAGTATAGGTTTATTGTCAGAAATATAAGTTACAAGTCATTTTTGTAAAGGTAGTCATTTTAGTCGAAAGAACGACGTCTAGATGACCATTTTAGAAAACATATTTCCACTTTGAGTTTAACCATGATTTTTGGATATAGTTTCATGTTCATAAGAAAAATCATTTTCCCAGAAGAACAACTTTTAAGTCAAAGTTTATCATAGTTTTTAATTAACTAACCCAAAACAACCCGCGGTATTATTACGACGGCGTATGTCCGGTTTTACAGTGTTCTTCGTGTTTCCAGGTTTTAAATCATTAAGTTAGCATATCATATAGATATAGAACATGTGTTTAGTTGATTTTAAAAGTCAAGTTAGAAGGATTAACTTTTGTTTGCGAACAAGTTTAGAATTAACTAAACTATGTTCTAGTGATTACAAGTTTAAATCTTCGAATAAGATAGCTTTATATGTATGAATCGAATGATGTTATGAACATCATTACTACCTCAAGTTTTTTGGATAAAGCTACTAGAAATGAGAAAAATAGATCTAGCTTCAAAGGATCCTTAGATGGCTTGAAAGTTCTTGAAGCAGAATCATGACACGAAAACAAGTTCAAGTAAGATTTCCACTCGAAATAAGATTGTTATAGTTTTAGAAATTGAATCAAAGTTTGAATATGAGTATTACCTTGTATTAGAATGATATCTTACTGTAAATAATAAAGATTTCTTGAGGTTGGATGATCACTTTACAAGATTGGAAGTAAGCTAGCAAACTTGGAAGTATTCTTGATTTTATGAAACTAGAACTTGTTGAATTTATGAAGAACACTTAGCACTTGAAGATAGAACTTGAGAGAGATTAATTATATGAAGAAAATTGAAGAATGAAAGTGTTTGTAGGTGTTTTTGGTCGTTGGTATATGGATTAGATATAAAGGATGTGTAATTTTGTTTACATGTAAATAAGTCATGAATGATTACTCATATTTTTGTAATTTTATGAGATATTTCATGCTAGTTGCCAAATTATGGTTCCCACATGTGTTAGGTGACTCACATGGGGTGCTAAGAGCTAATCATTAGAGTGTATATACCAATAGTACATACATCTAAAAGTTGTGTATTGTACGAGTACGAATACGGGTGCATACGAGTAGAATTGTTGATGAAACTGAACGAGGATGTAATTGTAAGCATTTTTGTTAAGTAGAAGTATTTTGATAAGTGTCTTGAAGTCTTTCAAAAGTGTATGAATATATATTAAAACACTACATGTATATACATTTTAACTGAGTCGTTAAGTCATCGTTAGTCGTTACATGTAAGTGTTGTTTTAAAACCTTTAGGTTAACGATCTTGTTAAATGTTGTTTACCCATTGTTTATTAAATCAAATGAGATGTTAAATTATTACATTATCATGATATCATGATGTATTAATATATCTTAATATGATATATATACATTAAATGTCGTTACAATGATAATCGTTACATATATGTCTCGTTTCAAAATCATTAAGTTAGTAGTCTTGTTTTTACATATGTAGTTCATTGTTAATATACTTAATGATATGTTTACTTATCATAATATCATGTTAACTATATATATATCCATATATATGTCATCATATAGTTTTTACAAGTTTTAACGTTCGTGAATCGCCGGTCAACTTATGTGGTCAATTGTCTATATGAAACCTATTCCAATTAATCAATTCTTAACAAGTTTGATTGCTTAACATGTTGGAAACATTTAATAATGTAAATATCAATTTCATTTAATATATAAAAACATGGAAAAGTTTGGGTCACTACAGTACCTACCCGTTAAATAAATTTCATCCCGAAATTTTAAGCTGTTGAAAGTGTTGACGAATCTTCTGGAAATAGATGCGGGTATTTCTTCTTCATCTGATCTTCACGCTCCCAGGTGAACTCAGGTCCTCTACGAGCATTCCATCGAACCTTAACAATCGGTATCTTGTTTTGTTTAAGTCTCTTAACCTCACGATCCATTATTTCGACGGGTTCTTCAATGAATTGAAGTTTTTCATTGATTTGGATTTCGTCCAACGGAATAGTGAGATCCTCTTTAGCAAAACATTTCTTCAAATTCGATACGCGGAAAGTGTTATGTACATTCGCAAGTTGTTGAGGTAACTCAAGTCGGTAAGCTACTGGTCTGACACGATCAATAATCTTGAATGGTCCAATATACCTTGGATTTAATTTCTCCCGTTTACCAAATCGAACAACACCTTTCTAAGGTGCAACCTTAAGCATAACCATTTCTCCTATTTCAAATTCTATATCTTTTCTTTTAATGTTGGCGTAGCTCTTTTGTCGACTTTGGGCGGTTTTCAACAGTTGTTGAATTTGGATGATCTTCTCGGTAGTTTCTTGTATTATCTCCAGACCCGTAATCTGTCTATCCCCCACTTCACTCCAAAAAATCGGAGACCTGCATTTTCTACCATAAAGTGCTTCAAATGGCGCCATCTCAATGCTTGAATGATAGCTGTTGTTGTAGGAAAATTCTGCTAACGGTAGATGTCGATCCCAACTGTTTCCGAAATCAATAACACATGCTCGTAGCATTCTTCAAGCGTTTGTATCGTCCTTTCGCTCTGCCCATCAGTTTGTGGATGATAGGAAGTGCTCATGTCTAGACGAGTTTCTAATGCTTGCTGTAATGTCTGCCATAATCTTGAAATAAATCTGCCATCCCTATCAGAGATAATAGAGATTGGTATTCCATGTCTGGAGACGACTTCCTTCAAATACAGTCGTGCTAACTTCTCCATCTTGTTATCTTCTCTTATTGGCAGAAAGTGTGCTGACTTGGTGAGACGATCAACTATTACCCAAATATTATCATATCCACTTGCAGTCCTTGGCAATTTAGTAATGAAATCCATGGTAATGTTTTCTCATTTCCATTCCGGGATTTCAGGTTGTTGTAGTAGACCTGATGGTTTCTGATGTTCAGCTTTGACCTTAGAACACGTCAAACATTCTCCTACATATTTAGCAATATCAGCTTTCATACCTGGCCACCAAAAATGTTTCTTAAGATCCTTGTACATCTTCCCCGTTCCAGGATGTATTGAGTATCTGGTTTTATGAGCTTCTCTAAGTACCATTTCTCTCATATCTCCAAATTTTGGTACCCAAATTCTTTCAGCCCTATACCGGGTTCCGTCTTCCTGAATATTAAGATACTTCTCCGATCCTTTGGGTATTTCATCCTTTAAATTTCCCTCTTTTAAAACTCCTTGTTGCGCCTCCTTTATTTGAGTAGTAAGGTTAGTGTGAATCATTATATTCATAGATTTTACTAGAATGGGTTCTCTGTCCATTCTGCTCAAGGCGTCGGCTACCACATTTGCCTTCCCTGGGTGGTAACGAATCTCAAAGTCTTAATCATTCAACAATTCAATCCACCTACACTGCCTCATATTCAGTTGTTTCTGATTAAATATGTGTTGAAGACTTTTGTGGTCGGTATATATAATACTTTTGACCCCATATAAGTAGTGCCTCCAAGTCTTTAATGCAAAAACAACCGTGCCTAATTCCAAATCATGCATCGTATAATTTTGCTCGTGAATCTTCAATTGTCTAGACGCATAAGCAATCACCTTCGTCCGTTGCATTAATACACAACCGAGACCTTGCTTTGATGCGTCACAATAAATCACAAAATCATCATTCCCTTCAGGCAATGACAATATAGGTGCCGTAGTTAGCTTTTTCTTCAATAATTGAAACGCCTTTTCTTGTTCATCCTTCCATTCAAATTTCTTCCCTTTATGCGGTAATGCAGTCAAGGGTTTTGCTATTTTGGAGAAATCTTGGATGAATCTTCTGTAGTAACCAGCCAATCCTAAAAATTGACGTATATGCTTCGGAGATTTTGGGGTTTCCCACTTTTGAACGGTTTTGATCTTTGCCGGGTCCACCTGGATACCTTCTATGTTCACTATGTGACCGAGGAATTGAACTTCTTCCAACCAAAATGCACACTTTAAAAACTTAGCGTACGGTTTTTCTTTCCTCAATACTTCTAGCACTTTTCTCAAATGTTCTTCGTGCTCTTGATCATTCTTTGAGTAAATAAGTATGTCATCGATGAAAACAATGACAAACTTGTCAAGATATGGCCCACACACTCGGTTCATAAGGTCCATGAACACAGCTGGTGCGTTAGTCAATCCAAACGGCATAATCATAAACTCGTAATGACCATAACCCATCCTAAAAGCAGTTTTTGGAATATCATCCTCCTTTACTCGCATTTGATGATATCCAGAACGTAAATCGATCTTCGAATAAACCGACGAGCCTTGTAGTTGATCAAATAAGTCGTCAATTCTCGGCAGTGGATAACGGTTTTTGATGGTAAGTTTGTTCAACTCTCTGTAGTCAATACACAACCTAAATGTACCATCCTTCTTCTTGACAAACAAAACAGGAGCTCCCCATGGTGATGTGCTCGGTCAAATGAAACCACGTTCTAATAGTTCTTGCAGTTGGCTTTGTAGTTCTTTCATTTCGCTGGGTGCGAGTCTATAAAGAGCACGAGCTATTGGTGCAGCTCCTGGTACAAGATCTATTTGAAATTCAATAGATCGATGTGGAGGTGGTCCCGGTAATTCTTTCAGAAATACATCGGGAAATTCTTTTGTGACGGGAACATCATTGATTCTCTTTTCTTTAGTTTTTACTTTCTCGACGTGTGCTAGAACAACATAGCAACCTTTTCTTATTAGTTTTTGTGCCTTCAAATTACTAATAAGATGTAGCTTCGTATTGCCCTTTTCTCCGTACACCATTAAGGGTTCTCCTTCTTCTCGTACAATGCGAATTGCATTGTTATAACATACGATCTCTGCTTTCACCTTCTTCAGCCAGTCCATGCCAACTATTACATCAAAACTCCCTAACTCTACGGGTATCAAATCAATCTTAAATATTTCGCTACCCAGTTTAATTTCTCAATTCCGGCATATATACTCTGCTGAAATTAATTTACCGCTTGCTAATTCGAGTAAAAATTTACTATCCAACGGCGTCAATGGACAACTTAATTTAGCACAAAAATCTCTACTCATATAGCTTCTATCTGCACCCGAATCAAATAAAACGTAAGCAGATTTATTGTCAATAAGAAACGTACCCGTAATAAGCTCTGGGTCTTACTGTGCCTCTGCCGCATTAATATTGAAAACTCTTCCACGGCCTTGTCCATTCGTGTTCTCCTGGTTCGGGCAATTTCTAATAATGTGGTCCGGTTTTCCACATTTATAACAAACTACATTGACATAACTTGCTCCGACACTACTTGCTCCGCCATTACTCGTTCCGGCACCATTTGTTCCTTTCGTTCTGTTAACCCCTGGTCCGTAGACCTCACACTTCGCCGCGCTATGACCATTTCTTTTACACTTGTTGCAAAATTTGGTGCAGAACCCCGAGTGATACTTTTCACACCTTTGGCATAGTTGCTTCTAATTGTTGTTGTTGTTGCGGTTGTTATTGTTGTTGGGATGATTGTTGTAGTTACTGTTGTTGTTGTTGTTGTTGTTGGGCCTGTTGTTGTTGGGCCATTTGTTGTAGTTGCGATTGATGTTGCGATTGTTCGGATAGTTGTTGCGATTATTGTTGTAATTGATGTTGTTGTTGTATTGGTGATTCTTATCACCGTTTTCCTCCCACTTTCTTTTGACTTGCTTCACATTGGCCTCTTCAGCCGCCTGTTCTTTAATTCTTTCCTCAATCTGGTTCACTAGTTTGTGAGCCATTCTACATGCCTGTTGTATGGAGGTGGGCTCGTGTGAACTTATATCTTCTTGAATTCTTTCCGGTAATCCTTTCACAAATGCATCGATCTTCTCTTCCTCATCTTCAAACGCTCTCGGACACAATAGGCACAATTCTGTAAATCGTCTTTTGTACGTGGTAATATTAAATCATTGGGTTCGTAACCCTCTAAGTTCTGTCTTGAGCTTATTGACCTCGGTTCTGGGACGGTACTTCTCGTTCATCAAGTGCTTGAATTCTGACCATGGTAGTGCGTAAGCATCATCTTGTCCCACTTGTTCTAGATAGGTATTCCACCATGTTAACGCAGTACCTGTGAAGGTATGTGTAGTGTACTTCACTTTGTCCTCTTCAGTACACTTACTTATGGCAAACACCAATTCGACCTTCTCGGTCCACCGTTTCAATCCGATTGGTCCTTCGGTTCCATCAAATTCCAAAGGTTTGCACGCAGTGAATTCTTTGTAGGTGCATCCTACACGATTTCTTGCGACGTTAGCTGCATTGCTAGATTCGGAGTTATTGTTGGTATGTAGCGCAGCCTGTACTGCGGCTATGTTTGAAGCAAGAAAGGCACGAAATTCCTCTTCACTCATATTCAAGGTGTGTCGAGTAGTCGGTGCCATTTCCTTCAAAATAGTCAAATGAAACGAGTTAATCATATAGAATATCAAGAGTAGTCAATAGTATTTCGTAGCGTAATATGAACTTATTTAAAAAGCTCTTTCTTCATATTAGAGTTTTATACTCTTTAATTCGGGTAGTACCTACCCGTTAAGTTCATACTTAGTAGCTAACATACCATTTCAACTACTACAATTCTATATGAAAAACTAATCACAAAAAAAAAAATTATCATATTCAAACCTTTATACAATAACTTGCAAACTTACAATACCGCTTTTTTTTACATATAGCATGAAATATAGCACATAAAACTTTGATACAAAGTAGTTGCGAAGATAACTCTAGTTAATAAATAAGGCGTTCAGCAAAGGCAATAAAGACACGTAATTCATACTTCCAGAAACAAGTCATGCATTCTGGTTTTACTAATACCACTTCCCATCCTTGGTTTTGTGAAACATAACCGTTGTGACCAATAGTAAGACAATGTGTTGTAACGTTGTCAAAAGGATGAAGGTTACGTAATGACCAACAGTCTCGTAATAATCTAAAAACCTCATTTCTTACCCCAATTACCGACTCCGTCACTTGTTGGAACGTTTTGTTTAATAATTGTAGCCCGATGTTCTTGTTCTCACTTTGGTGAGAAGCGAACATTACTAACCCGTAAGCATAACATGCTTCTTTATGTTGCATGTTAGCCGCTTTTTCTAAATCACGAAGTCCTATATTCGGATATATTGAGTCAAAATAATTTCTTAACCCGTTGCGTAAAATAGCATTTGGGTTCCCCGCAATATATGCGGCAAAGTAAACACATCGTAACTTATGGATTTTCCAATGTGATATCCCCCATCTTTCGAACGAAAGCCTTTTATAAATCAAGGCATTCTTGGAACGTTCTTCGAATGTCTTACAAACTGATCTCGCCTTAAATAGTTGTGCCGAGGAATTCTGATCGACTCTAGACAATATTTCATCAATCATGTCTCCAGGTATGAAATGTCCCGTTCTTATTGATTAAAAACATTCCATATTAATTGATTTCGTTGCGAGGTTTTGACCTCTATATGAGACGTTTTTCAAAGACTGCATTCATTTTTAAAACAAACCATAACCTTTATTTCATAAATAAAGGTTTAAAAAGCTTTACGTAGATTATCAAATAATGATAATCTAAAATATCCTGTTTACACACGACTATTACATAATGGTTTACAATACAAATATGTTACATCGAAATCAGTTTCTTGAATGCAGTTTTTACACAATATCATACAAACATGGACTCCAAATCTTGTCCTTATTTTAGTATGCAACAGCGGAAGTGTAACGACCCGGAAATTTCCGACCAAATTTAAACTCTAATCTCTATATGGTTCCGACACGATAAGCAAAAACCCTAAAGTTGACCCGCACTTTTTCGATCGTTCTATACTCATAAGATTAATATTTACATAAATTAAACCTTACCAACATGATAAGCAATCCAAATTGTTGAGACTTATGTTTTCGAAAAGAGTTTTACACAACGTTTGACCGTCTAGTTTGACCGATGATATCACGAACTATACAATATATGATAATTATACGTTTGTGTATATATATGTATATATACATATTTAACATGATCTAAGAATGTTTTAATATCTCATTTTGTATTAATAACAATAAGTTATAAGTATATTTTGAAACTACTAACTTAAGTTTTCAAAACGATAACCATACGTAACGTTATTTGACTTAAATACTTATGACCTATAATGTTTATACATATATCGTATAAGTAATGTATTTAATCACTTTTAAAGACTTAAATACATAAAACAATATAAGTATATTTACAAAAGATAGCTATATTTGAATCCTCGTTCCGTTTTCTCAAAGATTTCTATACGTATACCTAGGGTATATGTACCCGTATCATACGCAGCTTCTAGATGTATTTACTATTGGTATATACCAATACAAATCTGCTCCTTAGCAGCCTTAAATGATTAAGAAACATGTGGAACCAACCATTTGTCAAGTAGCATGAATTATTTAGCAAGAAAACAAAGTTAGGTATTTTTTTTTTCCTTTATAACCTAAAAACGTTTTTATGCATGCACACCATTTCTTCACCCCATTTTCTCATACTTACACTTCCATTTCTCTCTCAAAATACTCTTAACTTCATACTTGATCATCTCCAAGCATTTTCCCCATCATTTAGCTTCAAAAACCTTACTTAAACACCATAAGAAAACCATACAAAAACACTTCAAGAAATCCTTCCAAGAACACAAACTTACTTCCAATCTTTCATCCAATTCCATCACCCTTTTGGTTCTAGCTTTTTACTCCTCTTTTACAGCAACCTTGTCCAAGGAACTTGAGGTAGTATCTATGTTCATAACCTTATTCGATTCATATATATATATAGCTATCATATTTTGTGGTATACAATTTTAACAACAAGAACATAGTTTGAAAGTTTTCAAACTTGTTTGCAAACTAAATAGATCCTTCTAACTTAACTTTTAAAATACTTCAAGACCTGTAATATAACTTAAATATATGCTAACTTAACAAGGTATAACTTGGTTTTTCAAAGAATATCTTAAAAACTGTTTTTACGACGTCGGAGTGCAACCGGGGACTGTTTTGGGTTGGATAATTAAAAACCACTTTAAACTTTGAATTGGAGGTTTATTTTCTGGAAAAATAATTTTTACTATGAATATGATAACACATAAAAATTTCATGATTTAATTCAAAGTATAAGTATTTTTAGAAAAATGGTCATTAAGTGTTATTTTTTTGTAACAAAAATGTTTAACTTCATAAGTTTCACTAAAGTTTCACCTATGCCGTGTGATTTTGAATACAAACCAAGGTATTTTCAGTTCATAGTCTTAAAGAGGGACTCGATCCAAGGAGATGGCAAGTTGAATCAACGAAAACGGATTTGTAACGAAGAAACTATGACCGAAACAAAATTGGTTATCCTAGACTTGTTTAACTTCGGGATTAATTGGGAAAAATTAAATAAATCACATATTTCTAAGATAACATGATATTTTATATATATGTACTTATAATTCAATTTTGTATGGTTCAGGATCACCCGTAAACAACACGAGAAGATTAATCATAAGATCCCATGTTTGTACGCAACACGTCATTTGACAACACCGGTACTTTATGTACGCAACACGTCATTTGACAACACCGGTACCGTGGGTCAAGATTAATCTCGACCAATACATATACGATGGGGTTTTATTTATTTCGTTGGGGGTTTTATTTATTTCATTGCGGGTATATTAAACATCTAAAAATGAACCATTAAAATTGAATTACTAACAACGAGCTGCTAACTACGGACTAAGGAATTATTCAAAGTATTAAAAGTATAACAAGTATATATATGTGACGTTTGTTTAAAAAGAAAAGGCCAAGTCGAAATTATATATCTTCAAGACGAAAGTGAGTATATAGTCCCACTTTTAAACTCTAAATATTTCGGGATGAGAATACATGTATTTTATGTTTTACGTTATGGACACAAGTAACTGAAAAATATATTCTACGTTGAGTTGTACCACTGGCATACTTCCCTGTAGCTTGGTAACTAATATTTACAGCGGTATTGTAAACGCGAATCCTGTTGATAGATCTATCGGGCCTGACAACCCCAACCGGACTGGACGACCAGTATTCAACGGTTGCACAGTACTTCGTTTTGTGACTACACTTGGTACAGTGTAGTAAGATTTCATATTAAAGGGAATATGCGACGTGATTAAATGTTAAGTATGGTTACCAAGTGCTCAACCACTTAGAATATTTTTATTAAAATGTTTATATATGAAATCTTGTGGTCTATATTTATATCGCTGTCGACATTAAACCTATATCTCACCAACTTTATGTTGACATTTTAAAGCATGTTATTCTCAGGTATGAATTAAGTCTTCCGCTGTGCATTATCTCGTACTAAGGATACTACTTGAGGCCATTAAGGACTTATATCATAAGGCGTTGCATTCGAGTCATTGAAGTTCATAGAGACTATTATTAAGTAAATGGCGGTTTAGGTCATTTGAATATTATGAAATGTCAGGCGAATATGTCAATTATGGATGTAACTATAGATTGCCTTTTAAGAATAAATGCAACGTTTGTAAGATGTATCATATAGAGGGCAAGTACCTCGCAATGTTATCAACTATTGTAATTCGTTTGTAATCAATATGGACAACGTCCGGATGATTAGTTTCGGATCCTTTCAGTTGGTATCAGAGCGTTGGTCTTAGCGAACCAGGCCTTGCATTAGTGTGTCTAACTAGTAGTTGTTAGGATACATTAAGTGAGTCTGGACTTTGACCGTGTCTGCCTGTCAAAAGTTTTGCTTATCAATCCTAGTCGGAAATCATCTGCTTATCATTCTTAGGGAACTGCCTGCTTATCATTCTTAAGTCTAGACACGTCTTACTGCATTTAGTGCATCGATAGTGTATAGACAAAATTCATATCCTAGCGTATCTGTTACTATAGACATTGCCTGACGTATTTCAAAGATTCTCCGTAATTCATGGGATTTTGATATTATATATACATATGTAAATTATGTATTGAAGAGTACCAAACCCAACTCCTATAATCTATTCCAAACCAAAAATTCATTTCTCCGACCATACAAGATGGATTCTTCATCCAGCTCAAATTCCTCCGACTTCGATAGCTTCGCCGATATGGATTTCCATTCGAGCTCCGAGAACAGCGTTGCCGGAATGGATCAACCAATTTCCCATCATCTATTCTGGATGAATTGGGGATGGGTTCGTAATATACTAAATTTCTGGAGGCAAGAAGAAGGTGATCCATTCCATCCACCAAATTGTCCTCTTAACGATGAACCTGAAGCACTTACCGGCGAACCTATTCGAAACACCATTTTCTCGCTCATTTCTAGAGTATCTCGTCATGATTACATACTATCCCATATTTCAAATCTTGTTCATTCGCTCGTTCCAACCGTCAATCATCCCGGTATAATAGAAGAAGTCAACGAACTCCGTGCTCGGGTAGCGGTTTTGGAGAATATGGTGCGAAGGTTACAAACACCAACAGCAGCACCAGCAGCATAATTCGTACTACCATCGTCAACGCCGACAGTACCTTTATCACCCCAATCACAACCGCGCCTTAAATCTCAACATCACAATCTGTATCTCGAATATCAACATCACACGACTCAATATCTGTACTTCGAGTATGATCTTCGTTCTATATATCGTTCTACATCGATTATCTTCGCTTTACGTATCGTATGACGATTATGTAATTTCTAAAGTCTTAGAGATTATGTAACCAAGAATTAACGATAAATCAAATGAGTTTAATATCTTATTGACTCATTAAATCTATGATTATCTCTGAAGAAAATATATATGCAAGTATATTTTCATAAAGATAGTAATTAAAAATTCCTTCGTACAAACTATTAATGATGAAAATATTTTAACGGGTGGGTAGTACCCGAGGAATATTTAGAATTCACATTAATAAGTTATATTGTACATTCTTGAATCTGATTCAACGGTTATCTATTATCTTACTTACAACCACCGATATTCGTATCCGCTCACCCCAGAATAACCATTTTCAATCAAATTTCATATTCGGATTTTGACCTACCAGAATCCAACAAGTGGCATAAAGAAGAAAACATTGGACAAAATAAAAAAAAATCGTTAGAAACACACGATTTAACTAATTAAAAATCTATTAAGGATTCCACGCTAACTGTTCCGGCTAACTCTGGACAATTAAAATGAATTAAAATGTTGATTGTAACATATGAAGCTAAACAATTCTTCAAGCTTGCCACTTGATTTTATCTTAAACCTCATTCGTAACTTGACGATTACAATTCGCATTCAAATCCTTTCATGATTCCTGAAAACACCTCGACCGAGAAGTTGAACCCGCCGCACCTTGCCTATGGAATGAAGATTTATACATACAGTTATACACCTGAAGAACTCTCGAACCCAAATTCATAATTTAACACATAACGTATTGAATCCTTTGCCATTTATTAGCAAGAACAACCCTACAATTCCTTTTCAAGAAGCTAATTTTGTCACAGCTCCACTTCGACTTTTCAGTGAGATTATTTCTATTATAATCATGATATTTATACCTTGTCCTTTCGCCGTCATTACCGGAAAACCTTTTATATCCCTCGACAACATCAACAGGTGCACCAGCAGATCATTATCCTTTTGGCGAAATCAACAATCAGTATTTTGAAAATCTCGCGGAACTTCTTCCATCATATCTATAATGTCTATCCCTAAGAATTTCATAATCTGAACGTGAAGTTTCTGAAAAACACCCGGGACTATGAAATAGTTCTTGAAATGCTAACGAAGCAGCAAAAACTGTAAACGACTTTAACGGTCAAAAGTTTGATGACAAATAATAGTAAGGTGGTAAAGCTGAAAAAAAAAAAAGTTTGGAACTAGAAAACGGATGAAGCAAAGTATGAAAGAGGCTGTGGATAAATCACAGGGACTGAACCTGCTCTCAAAGAATACAAACGATTCCGTACCTCCTGAAACCGTCAGTAAGAACCCTACTCTTTATTCAAAACCTTGCCCGGATGATATTTTTCATCATCATCTTATCTTAGATATTATAAGATATCTTCATATCATTCGTTATACATATTTTTCATATTTCTGGAGATATTTTTACAACTATTCCTATCTGCGATCATTTATCTCTCCGTAACATCTGCGTTACAATATAAAAGAAACTGTGTTAATTTCTAAATTCTGAAACCTCCGAGATTAAAATATAAATGATTTGAAGTAGTGTTGGGAACTGATGCATGAATTAGTATAATATAATGAAACTTGATCAACTTTATTATATTACAGTAAGTCATGTTAAGTTTCTAACGGAATGTGATGATTCACAGTACCGTCATCATGTGCCATGTTACACGGCTCTTACATTCTATCAAGTCTCCAAACATATTAGAACGTATCACCTTGATAGTTCTATTTTTCCGGAATATTCGAGTAATTTAACGAATCAAGATCGTGTCATTACAATTTCATTCTAAAACCAATAGCTAGGTTCATTCCAAATTTCCTACCTACGAATTTCGGACCATTGTTCGCTTGGCTCGAGGACGGGAAGAAGAAACGAAGGGACAAAACCTCAGAATAGAAATAGGAACATAAACCACAGCAAATAAGAGAGAGCATTAACTGTGGATGACAATGATTTTAAGGGACGGGAGTAGGAACATCGAAATATAAGGGAAGGTATAAAACCTAACAACAACCCCGAAACTACAAACCGTGCATATCAATACGTATTGCAACGTAAAGGCACGGGAGAATTAAAAACATTATAATTCCAAGGAAAGGATAAAAGAGAATAGATTCTTCTGGTGATAGATGAAAAAGAAGAATGAAAGATATGAAAGTTAGAAATATAACAAGGATTAGAATGGGATGGAGCATATTAGCGAATGTCTTAAAGTAGGAACTAAAGAGAAAGAATAGAAGATGTGGGAAGAAAGAAAGGGAAGGAGGTAAATTTATATTGAAATATTCGACAAAGAAATCAAAACAGATTGCCGCTTTAAATCAAAGAAGATCCTGATCGCCGCAAAACTAAATCTTATTACATAAGATTTTCTTTAAAACCCTTAAATCCCGGAAATCGATCATAATCACGTCATCGGTTACAACAATTCTATATTTACTCATTTCACTCTTTTGTGATAGCTTCGCTCGTGCGTCTCACATAACCGAATCATTTTATCTAAATCTTTCAATAATGATAAAATTTAATTATTACCTCATATTCGTCATGAAAACATTCCTATTGTTATTTATGACAACCTCTACCAAATTTCGAGGACGAAATTTCTTTAACGGGTGGGTACTGTAACGACCCGGAAATTTCCGACCAAATTTAAACTCTAATCTCTATATGGTTCCGACACGATAAGCAAAAACCCTAAAGTTGACCCGCACTTTTTCGATCGTTCTATACTCATAAGATTAATATTTACATAAATTAAACCTTACCAACATGATAAGCAATCCAAATTGTTGAGACTTATGTTTTCGAAAAGAGTTTTACACAACGTTTGACCGTCTAGTTTGACCAATGATATCACGAACTATACAATATATGATAATTATACGTTTGTGTATATATATGTATATATACATATTTAACATGATCTAAGAATGTTTTAATATCTCATTTTGTATTAATAACAATAAGTTATAAGTATATTTTGAAACTACTAACTTAAGTTTTCAAAACGATAACCATACGTAACGTTATTTGACTTAAATACTTATGACCTATAATGTTTATACATATATCGTATAAGTAATGTATTTAATCACTTTTAAAGACTTAAATACATAAAACAATATAAGTATATTTACAAAAGATAGCTATATTTGAATCCTCGTTCCGTTTTCTCAAAGATTTCTATACGTATACCTAGGGTATATGTACCCGTATCATACGCAGCTTCTAGATGTATTTACTATTGGTATATACCAATAAAAATCTGCTCCTTAGCAGCCTTAAATGATTAAGAAACATGTGGAACCAACCATTTGTCAAGTAGCATGAATTATTTAGCAAGAAAACAAAGTTAGGTATTTTTTTTTTCCTTTATAACCTAAAAACGTTTTTATGCATGCACACCATTTCTTCACCCCATTTTCTCATACTTACACTTCCATTTCTCTCTCAAAATACTCTTAACTTCATACTTGATCATCTCCAAGCATTTTCCCCATCATTTAGCTTCAAAAACCTTACTTAAACACCATAAGAAAACCATACAAAAACACTTCAAGAAATCCTTCCAAGAACACAAACTTACTTCCAATCTTTCATCCAATTCCATCACCCTTTTGGTTCTAGCTTTTTACTCCTCTTTTACAGCAACCTTGTCCAAGGAACTTGAGGTAGTATCTATGTTCATAACCTTATTCGATTCATATATATATATAGCTATCATATTTTGTGGTATACAATTTTAACAACAAGAACATAGTTTGAAAGTTTTCAAACTTGTTTGCAAACTAAATAGATCCTTCTAACTTAACTTTTAAAATACTTCAAGACCTGTAATATAACTTAAATATATGCTAACTTAACAAGGTATAACTTGGTTTTTCAAAGAATATCTTAAAAACTGTTTTTACGACGTCGGAGTGCAACCGGGGACTGTTTTGGGTTGGATAATTAAAAACCACTTTAAACTTTGAATTGGAGGTTTATTTTCTGGAAAAATAATTTTTACTATGAATATGATAACACATAAAAATTTCATGATTTAATTCAAAGTATAAGTATTTTTAGAAAAATGGTCATTAAGTGTTATTTTTTTGTAACAAAAATGTTTAACTTCATAAGTTTCACTAAAGTTTCACCTATGCCGTGTGATTTTGAATACAAACCAAGGTATTTTCAGTTCATAGTCTTAAAGAGGGACTCGATCCAAGGAGATGGCAAGTTGAATCAACGAAAACGGATTTGTAACGAAGAAACTATGACCGAAACAAAATTGGTTATCCTAGACTTGTTTAACTTCGGGATTAATTGGGAAAAATTAAATAAATCACATATTTCTAAGATAACATGATATTTTATATATATGTACTTATAATTCAATTTTATATGGTTCAGGATCACCCGTAAACAACACGAGAAGATTAATCATAAGATCCCATGTTTGTACGCAACACGTCATTTGACAACACCGGTACTTTATGTACGCAACACGTCATTTGACAACACCGGTACCGTGGGTCAAGATTAATCTCGACCAATACATATACGATGGGGTTTTATTTATTTCGTTGGGGGTTTTATTTATTTCATTGCGGGTATATTAAACATCTAAAAATGAACCATTAAAATTGAATTACTAACAACGAGCTGCTAACTACGGACTAAGGAATTATTCAAAGTATTAAAAGTATAACAAGTATATATATGTGACGTTTGTTTAAAAAGAAAAGGCCAAGTCGAAATTATATATCTTCAAGACGAAAGTGAGTATATAGTCCCACTTTTAAACTCTAAATATTTCGGGATGAGAATACATGTATTTTATGTTTTACGTTATGGACACAAGTAACTGAAAAATATATTCTACGTTGAGTTGTACCACTGGCATACTTCCCTGTAGCTTGGTAACTAATATTTACAGCGGTATTGTAAACGCGAATCCTGTTGATAGATCTATCGGGCCTGACAACCCCAACCGGACTGGACGACCAGTATTCAACGGTTGCACAGTACTTCGTTTTGTGACTACACTTGGTACAGTGTAGTAAGATTTCATATTAAAGGGAATATGCGACGTGATTAAATGTTAAGTATGGTTACCAAGTGCTCAACCACTTAGAATATTTTTATTAAAATGTTTATATATGAAATCTTGTGGTCTATATTTATATCGCTGTCGACATTAAACCTATATCTCACCAACTTTATGTTGACATTTTAAAGCATGTTATTCTCAGGTATGAATTAAGTCTTCCGCTGTGCATTATCTCGTACTAAGGATACTACTTGAGGCCATTAAGGACTTATATCATAAGGCGTTGCATTCGAGTTATTGAAGTTCATAGAGACTATTATTAAGTAAATGGCGGTTTAGGTCATTTGAATATTATGAAATGTCAGGCGAATATGTCAATTATGGATGTAACTATAGATTGCCTTTTAAGAATAAATGCAACGTTTGTAAGATGTATCATATAGAGGGCAAGTACCTCGCAATGTTATCAACTATTGTAATTCGTTTGTAATCAATATGGACAACGTCCGGATGATTAGTTTCGGATCCTTTCAGGAAGCTCTTAGTATTCACCTGAGAATAAACATGCTTTAAACGTCAACAAAAATGTTGGTGAGTTATAGGTTTAACCTATATATATCAAATCGTAACAATAGACCACAAGATTTCATATTTCAATACACATCCCATACATAGAGATAAAAATCATTCATATGGTGAACACCTGGTAACCGACAATAACAAGATGCATATATAAGAATATCCCCATCATTCCGGGACACCCTTCGGATATGATATAAATTTCGAAGTACTAAAGCATCCGGTACTTTGGATGGGGTTTGTTAGGCCCAATAGATCTATCTTTAGGATTCGCGTCAATTAGGGTGTCTGTTCCCTAATTCTTAGATTACCAGACTTAATAAAAAGGGGCATATTCGATTTCGATAATTCAACCATAGAATGTAGTTTCACGTACTTGTGTCTATTTTGTAAATCATTTATAAAACCTGCATGTATTCTCATCCCAAAAATATTAGATTTTAAAAGTGGGACTATAACTCACTTTCACAGATTTTTACTTCGTCGGGAAGTAAGACTTGGCCACTGGTTGATTCACGAACCTATAACAATATATACATATATATCAAAGTATGTTCAAAATATATTTACAACACTTTTAATATATTTTGATGTTTTAAGTTTATTAAGTCAGCTGTCCTCGTTAGTAACCTACAACTAGTTGTCCACAGTTAGATGTACAGAAATAAATCGATAAATATTATCTTGAATCAATCCACGACCCAGTGTATACGTATCTCAGTATTGATCACAACTCAAACTATATATATTTTGGAATCAACCTCAACCCTGTATAGCTAACTCCAACATTCACATATAGAGTGTCTATGGTTGTTCCGAAATATATATAGATGTGTCGACATGATAGGTCGAAACATTGTATACGTGTCTATGGTATCTCAAGATTACATAATATACAATACAAGTTGATTAAGTTATGGTTGGAATAGATTTGTTACCAATATTCACGTAGCTAAAATGAGAAAAATTATCCAATCTTGTTTTACCCATAACTTCTTCATTTTAAATCCGTTTTGAGTGAATCAAATTGCTATGGTTTCATATTGAACTCTATTTTATGAATCTAAACAGAAAAAGTATAGGTTTATAGTCGGAAAAATAAGTTACAAGTCGTTTTTGTAAAGGTAGTCATTTCAGTCGAAAGAACGACGTCTAGATGACCATTTTAGAAAACATACTTCCACTTTGAGTTTAACCATAATTTTTGGATATAGTTTCATGTTCATAATAAAAATTATTTTCTCAGAATAACAACTTTTAAATCAAAGTTTATCATAGTTTTTAATTAACTAACCCAAAACAGCCCGCGGTGTTACTACGACGGCGTAAATCCGGTTTTACGGTGTTTTTCGTGTTTCCAGGTTTTAAATCATTAAGTTAGCATATCTTATAGATATAGAACATGTGTTTAGTTGATTTTAAAAGTCAAGTTAGAAGGATTTACTTTTGTTTGCGAACAAGTTTAGAATTAACTAAACTATGTTCTAGTGATAACAAGTTTAAACCTTCGAATAAGATAGCTTTATATGTATGAATCGAATGATGTTATGAACATCATTACTACCTTAAGTTCCTTGGATAAACCTACTGGAAAATAGAAAAATGGATCTAGCTTCAACGGATCCTTGGATGGCTCGAAGTTCTTGAAGCAGAATCATGACACGAAAACAAGTTCAAGTAAGATCATCACTTGAAATAAGATTGTTATAGTTATAGAAATTGAACCAAAGTTTGAATATGATTATTACCTTGTATTAGAATGATAACCTACTGTAAGAAACAAAGATTTCTTGAGGTTGGATGATCACCTTACAAGATTGGAAGTGAGCTAGCAAACTTGAAAGTATTCTTGATTTTATGAAACTAGAACTTTTGGAATTTATGAAGAACACTTAGAACTTGAAGATAGAACTTGAGAGAGATCAATTAGATGAAGAAAATTGAAGAATGAAAGTGTTTGTAGGTGTTTTTGGTCGTTGGTATATGGATTAGATATAAAGGATATGTAATTTTGTTTTCATGTAAATAAGTCATGAATGATTACTCATATTTTTGTAATTTTATGAGATATTTCATGCTAGTTGCCAAATGATGGTTCCCACATGTGTTAGGTGACTCACATGGGCTGCTAAGAGCTGATAATTGGAGTGTATATACCAATAATACATACATCTAAAAGCTGTGTATTGTACGAGTACGAATACGGGTGCATACGAGTAGAATTGTTGATGAAACTGAACGAGGATGTAATTGTAAGCATTTTTGTTAAGTAGAAGTATTTTTATAAGTGTATTGAAGTCTTTCAAAAGTGTATAAATACATATTAAAACACTACATGTATATACATTTTAACTGAGTCGTTAAGTCATCGTTAGTCGTTACATGTAAGTGTTGTTTTGAAACCTTTAGGTTAACGATCTTGTTAAATATTGTTAACCCAATGTTTATAATATCAAATGAGATTTTAAATTATTATATTATCATGATATTATCATGTATGAATATCTCTTAATATGATATATATACATTAAATGTCTTTACAACGATAATCGTTACATATATGTCTCGTTTAAAAATCATTAAGTTAGTAGTCTTGTTTTTACATATGTAGTTCATTGTTAATATACTTTATGATATGTTTTCTTATCATAGTATCATGTTAACTATATATATATATATATATCCATATATATGTCATCATATAGTTTTTACAAGTTTTAACGTTCGTGAATCACCGATCAACTTGGGTGGTCAATTGTCTATATGAAACATATTTCAATTAATCAAGTCTTAACAAGTTTGATTTCTTAACATGTTGGAAACATTTAATCATGTAAATATCAATCTCAATTAATATATATAAACATGGAAAAGTTCGGGTCACTACAGTACCTACCCGTTAAATAAATTTCGTCCCGAAATTTTAAGCTGTTGAAGGTGTTGACGAATCTTCTGGAAATAGATGCGGGTATTTCTTCTTCATCTGATCTTCACGCTCCCAGGTGAACTCAGGTCCTCTACGAGCATTCCATCGAACCTTAACAATTGGTATCTTGTTTTGCTTAAGTCTTTTAACCTCACGATCCATTATTTCGACGGGTTCTTCGATGAATTGAAGTTTTTCGTTGATTTGGATTTCATCTAACGGAATAGTGAGATCTTCTTTAGCAAAACATTTCTTTAAATTCGAGACGTGGAAAGTGTTATGTACAGCCGCGAGTTGTTGAGGTAACTCTAGTCGGTAAGCTACTGGTCCGACACGATCAATAATCTTGAATGGTCCAATATACCTTGGATTTAATTTCCCTCGTTTACCAAATCGAACAACGCCTTTCCAAGGTGCAACTTTAAGCATGACCATCTCTCCAATTTCAAATTCTATATCTTTTCTTTTAATGTCAGCGTAGCTCTTTTGTCGACTTTGGGCGGTTTTCAACCATTGTTGAATTTGGATGATCTTCTCGGTAGTTTCTTGTATAATCTCCGGACCCGTAATCTGTCTATCCCCCACTTCACTCCAACAAATCGGAGACCTGCACTTTCTACCATAAAGTGCTTCAAACGGCGCCATCTCAATGCTTGAATGGTAGCTGTTGTTGTAGGAAAATTCTGCTAACGGTAGATGTCGATCCCAACTGTTTCCGAAATCAATAACACATGCTCGTAGCATGTCTTCAAGCGTTTGTATCGTCCTTTCGCTCTGCCCATCAGTTTTTGGATGATAGGCAGTACTCATGTCTAGACGAGTTCCTAATGCTTGCTGTAATGTCTGCCAGAATCTTGAAATAAATCTGCCATCCCTATCAGAGATAATAGAGATTGGTATTCCATGTCTGGAGACGACTTCCTTCAAATACAGTCGTGCTAACTTCTCCATCTTGTCATCTTCTCTTATTGGTAGGAAGTGTGCTGATTTGGTGAGACGATCAACTATTACCCAAATAGTATCAAAACCACTTGCAGTCCTTGGCAATTTAGTGATGAAATCCATGGTAATGTTTTCCCATTTCCATTCCGGGATTTCGGGTTGTTGAAGTAGACCTGATGGTTTCTGATGCTCAGCTTTGACCTTAGAACACGTCAAACATTCTCCTACGTATTTAGCAACATCGGCTTTCATACCCGGCCACCAAAAATGTTTCTTGAGATCCTTGTACATCTTCCCCGTTCCAGGATGTATTGAGTATCTGGTTTTATGAGCTTCTCTAAGTACCATTTCTCTCATATCTCCAAATTTTGGTACCCAAATCCTTTCAGCCCTATACCGGGTTCCGTCTTCCCGAATATTAAGATGCTTCTCCGATCCTTTGGGTATTTCATCCTTTAAATTTCCCTCTTTTAAAACTCCTTGTTGTGCCTCCTTTATTTGAGTAGTAATGTTATTATGAATCATTATATTCATAGATTTTACTCAAATGGGTTCTCTGTCCTTCCTGCTCAAGGCATCGGCTACCACATTTGCCTTCCCCGGGTGGTAACGAATCTCAAAGTCGTAATCATTCAATAATTCAATCCACCTACGCTGCCTCATATTCAGTTGTTTCTGATTAAATATGTGTTGAAGACTTTTGTGGTCGGTATATATAATACTTTTGACCCCATATAAGTAGTGCCTCCAAGTCTTTAATGCAAAAACAACCGCGCCTAATTCCAAATCATGCGTCGTATAATTTTGTTCGTGAATCTTCAATTGTCTAGACGCATAAGCAATCACCTTCGTTCGTTGCATTAATACACAACCGAGACCTTGCTTTGATGCATCACAATAAATCACAAAATCATCATTCCCTTCAGGCAATGACAATATAGGTGCCGTAGTTAGCTTTTTCTTCAATAACTGAAACGCTTTCTCTTGTTCATCATTCCATTCAAATTTCTTCCCTTTATGCGTTAATGCAGTCAAGGGTTTTGCTATTCTGGAAAAGTCTTGGATGAACCTTCTGTAGTAACCAGCTAGTCCTAAAAACTGGCGTATGTGTTTCGGAGTTTTCGGGGTTTCCCACTTTTCAACAGTTTCTATCTTTGCCGGATCCACCTTAATACCTTCTTTATTCACTATGTGACCGAGGAATTGAACTTCTTCCAACCAAAATGCACACTTTGAAAACTTAGCGTACAATTCTTCTTTCCTCAATACTTCTAACACCTTTCTCAAATGTTCACCGTGTTCTTGGTCATTCTTTGAGTAAATAAGTATGTCATCAATGAAAACAATGACAAACTTGTCAAGGTATGGTCCACACACTCGGTTCATAAGGTCCATGAATACAGCTGGTGCATTAGTTAAACCAAACGGCATGACCATAAACTCGTAATGACCGTAACGTGTTCTGAAAGCAGTCTTTGGAATATCATCTTCTTTCACCCGCATTTGATGGTACCCGGAACGTAAGTCAATCTTTGAATAAACAGACGAGCCTTGTAGTTGATCAAATAAGTCGTCGATTCTCGGTAGTGGGTAGCGGTTCTTGATGGTAAGTTTGTTCAACTCTCGGTAGTCGATACACAACCTGAATGTACCATCTTTCTTCTTGACAAACAAAACAGGAGCTCCCCACGGTGATGTGCTTGGTCGAATGAAACCACGCTCTAAAAGTTCTTGTAATTGGCTTTGCAGTTCTTTCATCTCGCTGGGTGCGAGTCTGTAAGGAGCACGAGCTATTGGTGCAGCTCCTGGTACAAGATCTATTTGAAATTCAACGGATCGATGTGGGGGTAATCCCGGTAATTCTTTCGGAA
Source organism: Rutidosis leptorrhynchoides (assembly GCF_046630445.1). Classification (NCBI taxonomy): domain Eukaryota; kingdom Viridiplantae; phylum Streptophyta; class Magnoliopsida; order Asterales; family Asteraceae; genus Rutidosis; species Rutidosis leptorrhynchoides. The sequence goes on along the minus strand of NC_092337.1, from coordinate 273,981,376 downwards.
ATACATCGGGAAATTCTTTTGCAATGGGAACATCATTGATGCTCTTTTCTTCAGTTTGTACTTTCTCGACGTGTGCTAGAACAGCATAGCAACCTTTTCTTATTAGTTTTTGTGCCTTCAAATTACTAATAAGATGTAGCTTCGTGTTGCCCTTTTCTCCGTACACCATTAAGGGTTTTCCTTTTTCTCGTATAATGCGAATTGCATTTTTGTAACAAACGATCTCCGCTTTCACTTCTTTCAACCAGTCCATACCGATTATCACATCAAAACTCCCTAACTCTACTGGTATCAAATCAATCTTAAATGTTTCGCTAACCAGTTTAATTTCTCGATTCCGACATATATTATCTGCTGAAATTAATTTACCATTTGCTAATTCGAGTAAAAATTTACTATCCAAAGGCGTCAATGGACAACTTAATTTAGCACAAAAATCTCTACTCATATAGCTTCTATCCGCACCCGAATCAAATAAAACGTAAGCAGATTTATTGTCAATAAGAAACGTACCCGTAACAAGCTCCGGGTCTTCCTGTGCCTCTACCGCATTAATATTGAAAACTCTTCCACGGCCTTGTCCATTCGTGTTCTCCTGGTTCGGGCAATTTCTAATAATGTGGCCTGGTTTTCCACATTTATAACAAACTACATTGGCATAACTTGCTCCGACACTACTTGCTCCACCATTACACGTTCCGACACCATTTGTTCCTTTCGTTCTATTAACCCCTGGTCCGTAGACCTCACACTTCGCCGCGCTATGACCATTTCTTTTACACTTGTTGCAAAATTTGGTGCAGAACCCCGAGTGATTCTTTTCACACCTTTGGCATAGCTGCTTCTGATTGTTGTTGTTGTTGCGGTTATTATTGTTGTTGGGATGATTGTTGTAGTTGCTGTTATTGTTGTTGTTGTTGTTGGGCCGTTTGTTGTAGTTGCGATTGATGTTGCGATTGTTGGGATAATTGTTGCGATTATTGTTGTAATTGCTGTTGTTGTTGTATTGGTGATTCTTATCACCGTTTTCCTCCCACTTTCTTTTGACTTGCTTCACATTGGCCTCTTCAGCAGTCTGTTCTTTAATTCTTTCTTCAATCTGGTTCACTAGTTTGTGAGCCATTCTACATGCCTGTTGTATGGAGGCGGGCTCGTGTGAACTTATATCTTCTTGGATTCTTTCCGGTAATCCTTTCACAAACGCGTCGATCTTCTCTTCCTCATCTTCGAATGCTCCCGGACACAATAGGCACAATTCTGTGAATCGTCTTTCGTACGTGGTAATATCAAATCCTTGGGTTCGTAACCCTCTAAGTTCTGTCCTGAGCTTATTGACCTCGGTTCTGGGACGGTACTTCTCGTTCATCAAGTGCTTGAATGCTGACCACGGTAGTGCGTACGCATCATCTTGTCCCACTTGCTCTAGATAGGTATTCCACCATGTTAACGCAGAACCTGTGAAGGTATGCGTAGCGTACTTCACTTTGTCCTCTTCAGTACACTTACTTATGGCAAACACCGATTCAACCTTCTCGGTCCACCATTTCAATCCGATCGGTCCTTCGGTTCCATCAAATTCCAAAGGTTTGCAGGCAGTGAATTCTTTGTAGGTGCATCCTACACGATTTCCTGTACTGCTAGATCCAAGGTTATTGTTGGTATGTAGCGCAGCTTGTACTGCGGCTATGTTTGAAGCTAGAAAAGTACGGAATTCCTCTTCATTCATATTCACGGTGTGTCGAGTAGTCGGTGCCATTTCCTTCAAAATAGTTAAATGGAACAAGTTAATCATACAGAATATTAAGAGTAGTTAATAGTATTTCGTAGCATAATATGAACTCATTTATAAAAGCTTTTTCTTCATATTAGCGTTTTATAAGTTTAAATTCGGGTAGTACCTACCCGTTAAGTTCATACTTAGTAGCTAATATACAATTCAACTACTACAATTCTATATGAAAAACTGATTGTAATAATATTTCGCGTTCAAACTTTTATACAATATTTTACAAACTTACAATACCGCTTATTTTACATAAAGCATGAAATATAGCACACAATAACTTTGATACAAGATAGTTGTGAAGACAATTCTAGCTTGTACACAAGTCGTTCGGCAAAGGCAATAAAGACACGTAATTCATACGTCCAGAAACAAGTCATGCATTCTGGTTTTACTAGGACTACTTCCCATCCTTGGTCTTGTGCAACATAACCGTTATGGCCGTTGATAAGACAGCGTGTTGTAACATCATCAAAGGGACGAGGGTTACGTAATGTCCAACAGTCCCGTAATAATCTAAAAACCTCATTTCTTACCCCAATTACCGACTCCGTCACTTGTGGAAACGTTTTGTTTAATAGTTGTAGCCCGATGTTCTTGTTCTCACTTTGGTGAGAAGCGAACATTACTAATCCGTAAGCATAACATGCTTCTTTATGTTGCATGTTAGCCGCTTTTTCTAAATCACGAAGTCCAATATTCGGATATATTGAGTCAAAATAATTTCTTAACCCGTTGCGTAAAATAGCATTTGGGTTCCCCGCAATATATGCGTCAAAGTAAACACATCGTAACTTATGGGTTTCCCAATGTGATATCCCCCATCTTTCAAACGAAAGTCTCTTATAAACCAAGACATTCTTGGAACGTTCTTCGAATGTCTTACAAACTGATCTCGCCTTAAATAGTTGTGCCGAAGAATTCTGGCCGACTCTAGACAAGATTTCATCAATCATGTCTCCGGGTAGGTCTCTTAAAATATTGGGTTGTCTATCCATTTTGTGTTTTTAAACTGTAAAATAGACAAGAGTTAGTTTCATAAAAAAATACTTATTAATACAAGCAATTTTTACATATATCATAAAGCATAAGAACACTATATTACATATATTACACCACACGAATACAACTATCTTATTCCGACTCGCTCGTTTCTTCTTCTTCGGTTTTGGTTCATTTTGCCAAGTTTCTAGGGATATATGATGTTCCCCTAATACGAGCCGTCGTTGTCCACATTGGTTTAGAAAAACCTGGTGGTTTAGAGGTTCCCGGGTCATTGTTACAACTTAAGGACTTCGGGGGTTGACGATACATATAAAGTTCATCGGGGTTGGAATTAGATTTCTCTATTTTTATGCCCTTTCCCTTATTATGCCCTTTTGCCTTTTTAAATTCAGTTGGGGTAATTTCTATAACATCATCGGAATTCTCGTCGGAATCCGATTCATCGGAGAATTGGTAATCCTCCCAATATTTTGCTTCCTTGGCGGAAACACCATTGACCATAATTAACTTTGGTCGGTTGGTTGAGGATTTTCTTTTACTTAACCGTTTTATTATTTCCCCCACCGGTTCTATTTCTTCATCCGGTTCCGATTCTTCTACCGGTTCCGATTCTTCTTCCGGTTCCGACTCTTCTTCCGGTTCCTCTTCGGGAACTTGTGAATCAGTCCACAAATCATTCCAATTTACATTTTACTCTTCATTATTATTAGGTGAGTCAATGGGACTTGTTCTAGAGGTAGACATCTATCACATAATATCAAACACGTTAAGAGATTAATATATCACATAATATTCATATGTTAAAAATATATAGTTTCCAACAAAAATGTTAAGCAATCATTTTTAAAGAAAACACGGTCGAAGTCCAGACTCACTAATGCATCCTAACAAACTCGATAAGACACACTAATGCAAATTTTCTAGTTCTCTAAGACCAACGCTCGGATACCAACTGAAATGTCCCGTTCTTATTGATTAAAAACGTTCCATATTAATTGATTTCGTTGCGAGGTTTTGACCTCTATATGAGACGTTTTTCAAAGACTGCATTCATTTTTAAAACAAACCATAACCTTTATTTCATAAATAAAGGTTTAAAAAGCTTTACGTAGATTATCAAATAATGATAATCTAAAATATCCTGTTTACACACGACTATTACATAATGGTTTACAATACAAATATGTTACATCGAAATCAGTTTCTTGAATGCAGTTTTTACACAATATCATACAAACATGGACTCCAAATCTTGTCCTTATTTTAGTATGCAACAACGGAAGCTCTTAGTATTTACCTGAGAATAAACATGCTTTAAACGTCAACAAAAATGTTGGTGAGTTATAGGTTTAACCTATATATATCAAATCGTAACAATAGACCACAAGATTTCATATTTCAATACACATCCCATACATAGAGATAAAAATCATTCATATGGTGAACACCTGGTAACCGACAATAACAAGATGCATATATAAGAATATCCCCATCATTCCGGGACACCCTTCGGATATGATATAAATTTCAAAGTACTAAAGCATCCGGTACTTTGGATGGGGTTTGTTAGGCCCAATAGATCTATCTTTAGGATTCACGTCAATTAGGGTGTCTGTTCCCTAATTCTTAGATTACCAGACTTAATAAAAAGGGGCATATTCGATTTCGATAATTCAACCATAGAATGTAGTTTCACGTACTTGTGTCTATTTTGTAAATCATTTATAAAACCTGCATGTATTCTCATCCCAAAAATATTAGATTTTAAAAGTGGGACTATAACTCACTTTCACAGATTTTTACTTCGTTGGGAAGTAAGACTTGGCCACTGGTTGATTCACGAACCTATAACAATATATACATATATATCAAAGTATGTTCAAAATATATTTACAACACTTTTAATATATTTTGATGTTTTAAGTTTATTAAGTCAGCTGTCCTCGTTAGTAACCTACAACTAGTTGTCCACAGTTAGATGTACAGAAATAAATCGATAAATATTATCTTGAATCAATCCACGACCCAGTGTATACGTATCTCAGTATTGATCACAACTCAAACTATATATATTTTGGAATCAACCTCAACCCTGTATAGCTAACTCCAACATTCACATATAGAGTGTCTATGGTTGTTCCGAAATATATATAGATGTGTCGACATGATAGGTCGAAACATTGTATACGTGTCTATGGTATCTCAAGATTACATAATATACAATACAAGTTGATTAAGTTATGGTTGGAATAGATTTGTTACCAATTTTCACGTAGCTAAAATGAGAAAAATTATCCAATCTTGTTTTACCCATAACTTCTTCATTTTAAATCCGTTTTGAGTGAATCAAATTGCTATGGTTTCATATTGAACTCTATTTTATGAATCTAAACATAAAAAGTATAGGTTTATAGTCGGAAAAATAAGTTACAAGTCGTTTTTGTAAAGGTAGTCATTTCAGTCGAAAGAACGACGTCTAGATGACCATTTTAGAAAACATACTTTCACTTTGAGTTTAACCATAATTTTTGGATATAGTTTCATGTTCATAATAAAAATTATTTTCTCAGAATAACAACTTTTAAATCAAAGTTTATCATAGTTTTTAATTAACTAACCCAAAACAGCCCGCGGTGTTACTACGACGGCGTAAATCCGGTTTTACGGTGTTTTTCGTGTTTCCAGGTTTTAAATCATTAAGTTAGCATATCTTATAGATATAGAACATGTGTTTAGTTGATTTTAAAAGTCAAGTTAGAAGGATTTACTTTTGTTTGCGAACAAGTTTAGAATTAACTAAACTATGTTCTAGTGATAACAAGTTTAAACCTTCGAATAAGATAGCTTTATATGTATGAATCGAATGATGTTATGAACATCATTACTACCTTAAGTTCCTTGGATAAACCTACTGGAAAAGAGAAAAATGGATCTAGCTTCAACGGATCCTTGGATGGCTCGAAGTTCTTGAAGCAGAATCATGACACGAAAACAAGTTCAAGTAAGATCATCACTTGAAATAAATTTGTTATAGTTATAGAAATTGAACCAAAGTTTGAATATGATTATTACCTTGTATTAGAATGATAACCTACTGTAAGAAACAAAGATTTCTTGAGGTTGGATGATCACCTTACAAGATTGGAAGTGAGCTAGCAAACTTGAAAGTATTCTTGATTTTATGAAACTAGAACTTTTGGAATTTATGAAGAACACTTAGAACTTGAAGATAGAACTTGAGAGAGATCAATTAGATGAAGAAAATTGAAGAATGAAAGTGTTTGTAGGTGTTTTTGGTCGTTGGTGTATGGATTAGATATAAAGGATATGTAATTTTGTTTTCATGTAAATAAGTCATGAATGATTACTCATATTTTTGTAATTTTATGAGATATTTCATGCTAGTTGCCAAATGATGGTTCCCACATGTGTTAGGTGACTCACATGGGCTGCTAAGAGCTGATCATTGGAGTGTATATACCAATAGTACATACATCTAAAAGCTGTGTTTTGTACGAGTACGAATACGGGTGCATACGAGTACAATTGTTGATGAAACTGAACGAGGATGTAATTGTAAGCATTTTTGTTAAGTAGAAGTATTTTGATAAGTGTATTGAAGTCTTTCAAAAGTGTATAAATACATATTAAAACACTACATGTATATACATTTTAACTGAGTCGTTAAGTCATCGTTAGTCGTTACATTTAAGTGTTGTTTTGAAACCTTTAGGTTAACGATCTTGTTAAATATTGTTAACCCAATGTTTATAATATCAAATGAGATTTTAAATTATTATATTATCATGATATTATCATGTATGAATATCTCTTAATATGATATATATACATTAAATGTCTTTACAACGATAATCGTTACATATATGTCTCGTTTAAAAATCATTAAGTTAGTAGTCTTGTTTTTACATATGTAGTTCATTGTTAATATACTTTATGATATGTTTTCTTATCATAGTATCATGTTAACTATATATATATATATATCCATATATATGTCATCATATAGTTTTTACAAGTTTTAACATTCGTGAATCACCGATCAACTTGGGTGGTCAATTGTCTATATGAAACATATTTCAATTAATCAAGTCTTAACAAGTTTGATTGCTTAACATGTTGGAAACATTTAATCATGTAAATATCAATCTCAATTAATATATATAAACATGGAAAAGTTCGGGTCACTACATATACCAATAGTACATACATCTAAAAGCTGTGTATTGTACGAGTACGAATACGGGTGCATACGAGTAGAATTGTTGATGAAACTGAACGAGGATGTAATTGTAAGCATTTTTGTTAAGTAGAAGTATTTTGATAAGTGTATTGAAGTCTTTCAAAAGTGTATAAATACATATTAAAACACTACATGTGATGATGTAGCGTGAGGGTACGAAATAGTATTATTTTTTACTAGGAAATACTACAAAATATGACACAAGTTTTATTAATTTACGGATGGGATATACCTAAACCTTGCTACAACACTATAGGCAGTGTACCTAATCGTAGAGTAGTGTAGTTTTTAGTAAGTCCGGTTCGTTCCACAGGGAGCTGGTGATACTTACTATATTTTTAACAACTATATTTATACAAAATATATATAATTATATAAGTAGTAATATTATTATAAAAGGGGGGTTTTACCGTTTAATGACCGGTTTGTCGATTCTATATTTTAAGCGTAAAGATAAATGACGATAATTAAAGTGCGTAAAATAATGACAATAAATAAAATGACAGTAAATAAAATCGCGAGTAATAAAATGACTGTAAATAAAGATACGATGAGAAATATAATAAAAGAATTATGCTTATTTAAACTTCCGTAATCATGATGTTTGACGTGTTGATTTTAATTTATTACCATGGGTTAATTGTCCTTTGTCCTAGTTTATTTGATACGTCTATCTGGTTTTTGTCCATAATAGTCCATCGGTCATAAATATAAAGTGCGAGTATCCTCATCAAATTACCCTTATACCCGAAGTCAAATATTCCAACTGATTAAGGATTTAAACTATGACGCAGTTATCACTTCTGTCAACAATTACACCAGTTATCACTGTATGTAATCCACCCCTGTTTTAATTAGTTTATGAATATTAATTCATCCACTTTATCAGAATGAATAATCAATTACCCAACCCAATTGATTAATTAAATGATTATAATAGATTCCATATGAACGTCACTAAATAGGACAACCATAATCATTATTAATTATTAGGTTAATTAATTTGAAGATAGGTTCGACAGACTCCAATGAGTTGTCACTCAATTAGACAATACCCCCCATCTATTAATAGTCAATAATCCAATTTCCACAAGTGTCGGTCTTTTGCCCAAACCTTAATTATGGTCCAAAGTTCAATAACCCAATTTTAGTAATTAGCCCAACATCATGAGTACTTCATTTTAAATAAGCATAATAACGACTTAGCTACGAGACATTAATGTAAAAAGGTTGAACATAACTTACAATGATTAAAAATAGCGTAGCGTTACACGGACAGAATTTCGACTTACACACTCAAACGATCTCTATCATAAATCTTATTATTATCATAATTTAAAATTAAAATTAAGATTATTGTTATATCTTATTAAGTTAACATTATGATAGAGATATAGAATATAGATATTGATAATTGATATAGATATTTGATTGATAAAAAAAAGATCGGAAAAAATTCTTCCTCTCCCTCATCGTTACATAGATCGTTCCTTTTATAGGCCAAATTATAAATTGAATTTTCATTTACGACCCCTGAACTATGCTCAATTAACAACTTTTTATTATTTAATATTATTCTTATTATGATTTATTTAAATATTATATTTTATTCTTGTGCATAGTTGACTCGTAATTTTTACACCGTTGCGTCGAGCGCTGAGAGTTGACTCATGTCCTGGTTCCGGATTTTCGAACGTCCTTTCGTACAATTTTATATCGTGTACTTTGCGTTTTGTAACTTGTACTCTTGTCATTTTTAGACGATTCTCATCAATAAATTGAACCTTTTGAATTGTATCTTGTACATTTGAGCTTTTTGGACGTTTTGGTCTTTCAAATCTTCGTTTTTGTCTTTAAATCTTCATTTTCGAGCGATTTGCGTCTTTCGTCTTCGCACTTATTTATTTAACTATTACAACTAAAAATAAGGAAATTACATTAAAAAACTTTACATATTGGAATGATATTGCTACTAAATATATGTTCATTTGGAACACTATCAAATATCCCCACACTTGAGCGTTGCTTGTCCTCAAGCAATACAGAACTTGAAATAAAAACATACATGAATCACTTTTTTTATTCATCACATTTTGTACATCAGTGATTTTGATATAGCGGTATAAACAATGACAGTAATGATGGTTAAAGGTGGGTGTGTCATCCACAGTTGCCTTGGGTTTAGGTCAACGACACTTGCAATCAAATAGCCGATTTACTTTCGGTTTCCAAAGCAAAGTGCACATTTGAAAGGCGGTTTACAGTCCCACATGACTATAAAAATTTAGATCCTTTAGGAAATAGGATCTTTATGAAAACATTTGATCTTTTGAAAATTCAATCTAGCTTTTACCCTAGATAAGTTTTCTGATTTGATCCACCATTGGTGTTGCAAAATATATTTGTGGATCAATATTTTGGCTAAAAACATTTAGGTTCGTGTAATCCACTGCTATCCCGGTATCAGAAAGCACACATCCAGTTTACTTGTTCCGTATATTACCTTTCGGCAAACTACCGTCCGGTTGTAAAGGAAAGCGATGAACAAGAAACTGTTAAGGCAATGTCCCGTGACATGCAGATGATTATGGTCTTTTAACGTGTCGGATGCTAGAACTATCCTTGGTAGGAGCGATAGTAAAGATCATCCTATGATTTTTCGGTCTGGCACAAGGTCCTGTCTCCGACCATGCTATGCAACCACCGTTCTTACGGTTGACACCCGATTTGGTTCAGGTGACCTAATGAATTCTGATGAATTCTCAGGATTTTACGTTCAATGGTAATGAACGCATTGAAAATGGGTTTTCAGAAAACAAATCGGTTTGTATTTTTGATCAAAATATTTTCTCGTTCAAGCTCGAGTTTAGATATCATTGAATTCCATGAGTTTGAATTCTCAATCTTTAAGGTCAATCTCTAGGATTGAGTAATATCAGTCTTAAAAGCTGATTTTTAATCTTTAAGGAGATTATCCTTTCTGGGGATCTGATTCATTAGTCTTATCAAGCTAATTTGCACGGTGCCCTCCCCATTTTACAAGACAGACCCTCTCATGGTTAGGATAAGTCTGACCACTTGGCGACCCTGTTTGATGCTGAGGTCCGTGGATTTCCTGCTGATTTTAGTGATGACTTTTCTAGGTTTTTCGTCAACCTACAGCTGGTCTGGACGACAACTTCATGACCTAAATCAAGAAGCGCGTGTCTTTTTCGGAAGACTTTACTTCCTTCAAATGATGGAATTGATTCATCGTGTAGATCCATCTCTTCTTTTCTTTCATCGGATAAAACAGTTGATTATCGTTCAAAACAAAAGTATTTTCAATTGTTTGTACAAAAATATGTGATATATGTTTTAAATTGAATAACTTGGTACATTCTTCCCACACTTAGTTTCTTTCTTTGCCTTTTTATTTTCTTTTATTTCATTTTAAATGAATTCAAGCGTTTTAGGGTGTTTCTCAATTTATGTCCTTTTCGAGGTAACGATAATTTCGGTATTATCACCTAGTTTTCACTGTTCATAAATATGTATAAACATGATTTTAAATTCATTTAGTTGAAAATTTTTCAAATTTTCACAAAATTTGGCAAATAAACTTAGTGCAAACCCGAGAGAATTTATAACCCTTCCCCACACTTGAGATCATGCAATGCCCTCATTTGCATGAAATCAGACTATAATTATAAATTCATGAGGGTGATTAGTGTAGAAAAGTGATTAAAAATACCCAGTTTGTAAGCATATTATTTTACATCACATTTGATATTTTGCTTCTTGTCGTCAAAATCAGTAGCTATTGCTGAACTTAATGTTAGTCTTTGAAAGTGCGTTGTTCTACCCTGTTTTGTACATAATATAAAATACAAACATATATATACATATTTTTGAAGTTGAGTATATTACCCTACGTTCAAAAATTTATAAAGTCTAATATCTTTTTGGCATACTTTAGATCAATAAAATTAAAAATAATGATAACAAAATTTGCCGTCCCACCCTCGGGTAAAGCAATTTCGGCTTAATGACCTAGTCTTCAACTCACGACGAATTCTAGAAATCATTTTTTCAACTTAATGAATTAAAGTAAATTTTGTTTTTAAATATCACACAAAACTTAAAAGCATATTAATTTCATATAAAACCTAAAAAAAAATAAAAATTCAGAATGGGGGGAGAAAACTAGTTCTTTAGTGTCTGCTAGCGGAAAAGACCAATCGGATTCCATTCTCGGAACTACACGAGAACAGAACAACTAACTCTAGATAGCATTTTCTTTTTAGAACATTTGAATCTCCCCACACTTAGGTAGCCGTGGTGTCAAAATTGTGATTAACTTTATCGTCAATTTCTCTTGGTCCATAATCAACTTGCATATCCGTGACTTTTTCTTTAAGCCATTGGTCGGATTCCTGTGTAATATCCATAATTTCAACTAGTTTCTCCTTTTCTATAGGTGATAGATTGGATACTAACCGGTTACATAACTTAAAGTTCCCCTTGGTTCTAGCATCGCGAATCCGTTTAATAAGTTTCTTCATTGAACTATTAATAATGGGATCATTTAATTTCGTATCAACAACGGGGTTCTTTGTTATCATGTCATCATTAGGTGTTACTTCATTTTCCCCACACTTAGGCGTTTTATTATTGCTAAGCACTACCGTTGGAGTTGGTAAAACAACATGGTTATTACCAATCGTTTTTACTGGTTCAACGGTTTTAGTTGGTGGAGATTTAGACTTTCGAATCATAAAGGTGATTGATTTGTTACCACTTTTAAGTGTCATTCTTCCATTTCCTACATCAAATAACGCCCCGGTGGACGCAAAGAATGGTCGACCTAAAATTAGAGGAACGTTTGGGTCCTCTTCTATGTCAATGACAATAAATTCGACTAGAAAGGTTAAATTGCCTACTTGAACGGGTAGGTTGTCAGCAATTCCAACTGGGTGCTTAATGGTTTGATCAAAGAGTCGAACACTCATGTCCGTTGGACTTAACTTACCTACACCTAATCTCTTATATAAGGAAAGAGGCATAACACTTACACTTGCACCTAAATCTGCTAGTGCATCATACATGACACAATCACTAAGTAGACAAGGAACAATAAATTCACCCGGATCACCTACCCTAGGTGGAGGTTTTGGTGGAACTGTCTTCACCGGGTTTATATTTACGGCTTTTGTTTCTTGCACTTTCTTATTCTTTTTCTTCTTCTTCTTTCCAGAGGTATCACAATCTTTATTACCTATCACTTGCTCATACTCAACTCCTTTTCTTGGAAACGGGATGGGTGGTTTGTATGGTGCCACCACTGGCTTTACATACTCGGGTGGTGGTGGTGTAACTTCTTCATTGTTACTCTCATCTAAAACCTTCCCATCTTCTGGTGCTGGTTTTTCAGAATTCGTTGAAACCATATTAACATTCTCATTCCGAGGATTTACTTCAGTATTACTCGGTAGCTTTCCTTGTTCCCTCTCACTCATCATGCTAGCAAGAGTACCTACGTGTTTTTCTAGATTCAAAATGGAAGCTTGTTGAGTTCTTAATGACTGATCAAATCTCTCGTTCGTTTGGGTTTGAGTTTCAATAAATTGTGTTTGAGATTCAACTAGCTTGAATACCACGTCTTCCATATTTGACTTTTTCTCTTCGGTTTGTTGTTGTGGTTTATATAAGCCAGGTCTTTGTTGATTGAAAGTGTTGTTTTGAGTTGGTTGGTTATTCGGACCTTGTTGGTTATACCAGTTATTTTCGGGTCCTTTTGGATTGTAAAGAATGTTTTGATTTCGATTGAAGTTTAGCTTTGGCGGTTGATAATTATTTTGATAATTATTTCCAGGCCTTTGGTTCATATAGGAAACATTCTCTCGTTGTTCCAATGTTGGTTCAATGTGACAATCTTTCAATAAGTGTGGTCCACCGCATAGCTCACAACTGATTCGTATTGCGTGAATATCTTTATTCATCTTTTCCATTCGTCTTTCGAAAGCATCTATTTTTGCGGAAACGGAATCAAAGTCATGGCTAGAATCGGCTCTAGCCACTTTAGATGAACGAAAAATATCTTTTTCTTGGTGCCACTCATGCGAGTGGGAGGCTGTGTTATCAATAATTTTGTAAGCTTCAGTTGCGGTTTTCTTCATAATGGAACCACCAGCTGTTATGTCGATGTCTTTTCGTTTAGCAACGTTGACACCTTGGTAGAATATTTGTACTATTTGGTAAGTGTCTAAACCGTGTTGAGGACATCCTCTCAACATCCTTCCGAATCTTGTCCACGCCTCATATAATGTTTCATTTGGCTTTTGCGCGAACGTAACAATTTCTCCTTGAAGTCTCACGGCTTTAGATGCCGGAAAGAATTGTTTAAGAAAGTTTTCAACTAAAACATCCCATGTGTCAATCGCCCCTTCAGGTAACGATTCTAACCAATCTTTGGCTTCTCCCTTTAAAGTCCAGGGAAACAACATGAGATAGATCTGCTCATCTTCCACTTCTCGTTAGGATCTTCATTCGGTGCACCACTGAATTGGCATTGGTTAGTTACCATGTGTAGGATTTGTCCTTTAATTTCATAATCTGGAGCATTAACTTCTGGTTTAATAATGGCGTGACCTTGGCCCGTGCGTGTGGCTCTCATTCGATCTTCCATACTTAGAGGTTCCGTTACTTCCATAATTGAATTCGTTGAATACGAATCACTAGAGGACTCTGATTTAACGGTTTGTGGTTCAGGATCTTGGAATTGTCCTTGAATATGCTCCGGGTTCTTAATTGTGAAGTCGGGTTCAAAAGATGGATTATCGGAAATTTGAGTTGGAGTTCTTGTTCGACTAGATGACGATTCTAAAGAAAAATCAACGGCGACAATATTTGCTAAATGTCTTGATCGAGTTACAGGTGGTGAACGTATGAAAGGTGGTGAACGTTTTACTCGGTGCATTCACTGAATATCCTATTAGTTTTTAAAAGGAAAGAAAAATTATATAAGTTATCCAATTAATAGACTTTTCTGATTTTGCCCACGTTTCGAATAGCCAAAAGATGCAGCAGAGGGGCAGGATTCGTTTGGTCTCAATATAATTGAGTACTGTTTGGCTCCAATAACCCGGTCCACGTACAAATCCAACTATTACTACGAACCAGAAAATTTTGATGTCTATTAATTTAACCACTTAAAATAAATTTTCGTAATTTTAAGAAATTTAGATAAGAAGTAGAATAAAAATCTATGTCCTAAAACTAGAATAGCGAGAAATAAGAAAGAAAAAGAGTTCGTCGAAAAAGATCGAAAAATAAAAGGTCGAAAAATAGGCGTCGAAAAATAAAAATAAGAAAGTAGTGCGAAATACGGCGTCGTAAAATTCTAAAGCACCTAAAACTTAGTCTAAGGAATAAGCACTTAAGGGATTTTACGGCAAAGCCTAAAAATTCTAGAAAGTAAAAATAACTATGGCAAAACTAAACTTAATACTAAAAGTTGCGACTATAGTCTAAAAATCTAAAGGTAATAAAACTAAAAAAAACAATTTTTTTTTTTTTTTTTTTGATTGAATTTTTAAAAAAAAAACGATTTTTTTTTTTTTTTACAAATTTTTTTTTTTAAAACGAATTTTTTTTTCTTTAAAAAAAAAACGATTTTTTTTTACACAAAATTTTTTTTTTTTTTTTTTTTTTTAAAAACGAAATTTTTTTTTTTTTTAAAAAAACGATTTTTTTTTTTTTTAAAAAAACGATTTTTTTTTTTTTAATTCATTTACTATTCATGAATAGTAAATGAAAATAAATTAATTAATTTACTATTCACATGAAAGCGACATGATAGCAATTATTAATTATAAGTTACATAATATACCCCTGAAGTATTTAATAAATACGACTTTTTTTAAAATTTACGTATATTTTTGATTCTTAAATATTATTATATTATTATATTCTATTTCAATATTATTATATTATTATATTCTATTTCAATATTATTATATTATTATATTTTATTTCAATATTATTATAATTAAAAATATAGCGTTTTAGCGCTCCCCGGCAGCGGCGCCAAAAACTTGATGATGTAGCGTGAGGGTACGAAATAGTATTATTTTTTACTAGGAAATACTACAAAATATGACACAAGTTTTATTAATTTACGGATGGGATATACCTAAACCTTGCTACAACACTATAGGCAGTGTACCTAATCGTAGAGTAGTGTAGTTTTTAGTAAGTCCGGTTCGTTCCACAGGGAGCTGGTGATACTTACTATATTTTTAACAACTATATTTATACAAAATATATATAATTATATAAGTAGTAATATTATTATAAAAGGGGGGTTTTACCGTTTAATGACCGGTTTGTCGATTCTATATTTTAAGCGTAAAGATAAATGACGATAATTAAAGTGCGTAAAATAATGACAATAAATAAAATGACAGTAAATAAAATTGCGAGTAATAAAATGACTGTAAATAAAGATACGATGAGAAATATAATAAAAGAATTATGCTTATTTAAACTTCCGTAATCATGATGTTTGACGTGTTGATTTTAATTTATTACCATGGGTTAATTGTCCTTTGTCCTAGTTTATTTGATACGTCTATCTGGTTTTTGTCCATAATAGTCCATCGGTCATAAATATAAAGTGCGAGTATCCTCGTCAAATTACCCTTATACCCGAAGTCAAATATTCCAACTGATTAAGGATTTAAACTATGACGCAGTTATCACTTCTGTCAACAATTACACCAGTTATCACTGTATGTAATCCACCCCTGTTTTAATTAGTTTATGAATATTAATTCATCCACTTTATCAGAATGAATAATCAATTACCCAACCCAATTGATTAATTAAATGATTATAATAGATTCCATATGAACGTCACTAAATAGGACAACCATAATCATTATTAATTATTAGGTTAATTAATTTGAAGATAGGTTCGACAGACTCCAATGAGTTGTCACTCAATTAGACAATACCCCCCATCTATTAATAGTCAATAATCCAATTTCCACAAGTGTCGGTCTTTTGCCCAAACCTTAATTATGGTCCAAAGTTCAATAACCCAATTTTAGTAATTAGCCCAACATCATGAGTACTTCATTTTAAATAAGCATAATAACGACTTAGCTACGAGACATTAATGTAAAAAGGTTGAACATAACTTACAATGATTAAAAATAGCGTAGCGTTACACGGACAGAATTTCGACTTACACACTCAAACGATCTCTATCATAAATCTTATTATTATCATAATTTAAAATTAAAATTAAGATTATTGTTATATCTTATTAAGTTAACATTATGATAGAGATATAGAATATAGATATTGATAATTGATATAGATATTTGATTGATAAAAAAAAGATCGGAAAAAATTCTTCCTCTCCCTCATCGTTACATAGATCGTTCCTTTTATAGGCCAAATTATAAATTGAATTTTCATTTACGACCCCTGAACTATGCTCAATTAACAACTTTTTATTATTTAATATTATTCTTATTATGATTTATTTAAATATTATATTTTATTCTTGTGCATAGTTGACTCGTAATTTTTACACCGTTGCGTCGAGCGCTGAGAGTTGACTCATGTCCTGGTTCCGGATTTTCGAACGTCCTTTCGTACAATTTTATATCGTGTACTTTGCGTTTTGTAACTTGTACTCTTGTCATTTTTAGACGTTTCTCATCAATAAATTGAACCTTTTGAATTGTATCTTGTACATTTGAGCTTTTTGGACGTTTTGGTCTTTCAAATCTTCGTTTTTGTCTTTAAATCTTCATTTTCGAGCGATTTGCGTCTTTCGTCTTCGCACTTATTTATTTAACTATTACAACTAAAAATAAGGAAATTACATTAAAAAACTTTACATATTGGAATGATATTGCTACTAAATATATGTTCATTTGGAACACTATCAACATGTATATACATTTTAACTGAGTCGTTAAGTCATCGTTAATCGTGACATGTAAGTGTTGTTTTGAAACCTTTAGGTTAACGATCTTGTTAAATGTTGTTAACCCAATGTTTATAATATCAAATGAGATTTTAAATTATTATATTATCATGATATTATCATGTATGAATATCTCTTAATATGATATATATACATTAAATGTCTTTACAGCGATAATCGTTACATATATGTCTCGTTTAAAAATCATTAAGTTAGTAGTCTTGTTTTTACATATGTAGTTCATTGTTAATATACTTAATGATATGTTTACTTATCATAGTATCATGTTAACTATATATATTGTAGTGACCCGAACTTTTCCATGTTTATATATATTAATTGAGATTGATATTTACATGATTAAATGTTTCCAACATGTTAAGCAATCAAACTTGTTAAGACTTGATTAATTGAAATATGTTTCATATAGACAATTGACCACCCAAGTTGATCGGTGATTCACGAACGTTAAAACTTGTAAAAACTATATGATGACATATATATGGATATATATATATAGTTAACATGATACTATGATAAGAAAACATATCATAAAGTATATTAACAATGAACTACATATGTAAAAACAAGACTACTAACTTAATGATTTTTAAACGAGACATATATGTAACGATTATCGTTGTAAAGACATTTAATGTATATATATCATATTAAGAGATATTCATACATGATAATATCATGATAATATAATAATTTAAAATCTCATTTGATATTATAAACATTGAGTTAACAACATTTAACAAGATCGTTAACCTAAAGGTTTCAAAACAACACTTACATGTAACGACTAACGATGACTTAACGACTCAGTTAAAATGTATATACATGTAGTGTTTTAATATGTATTTATACACTTTTGAAAGACTTCAATACACTTATCAAAATACTTCTACTTAACAAAAATGCTTACAATCACATCCTCGTTCAGTTTCATCAACAATTCTACTCGTATGCACCCGTATTCGTACTCGTACAATACACAGCTTTTAGATGTATGTACTATTGGTATATACACTCCAATGATCAGCTCTTAGCAGCCCATGTGAGTCACCTAACACATGTGGGAACCATCATTTGGCAACTAGCATGAAATATCTCATAAAATTACAAAAATATGAGTAATCATTCATGACTTATTTACATGAAAACAAAATTACATATCCTTTATATCTAATCCATACACCAACGACCAAAAACACCTACAAACACTTTCATTCTTCAATTTTCTTCATATAATTGATCTCTCTCAAGTTCTATCTTCAAGTTCTAAGTGTTCTTCATAAATTCCAAAAGTTCTAGTTTCATAAAATCAAGAATACTTTCAAGTTTGCTAGCTCACTTCCAATCTTGTAAGGTGATCATCCAACCTCAAGAAATCTTTGTTTCTTACAGTAGGTTATCATTCTAATACAAGGTAATAATCATATTTAAACTTTGGTTCAATTTCTATAACTATAACAATCTTATTTCAAGTGATGATCTTACTTGAACTTGTTTTCGTGTCATGATTCTGCTTCAAGAACTTCGAGCCATCCAAGGATCCATTGAAGCTAGATCCATTTTTCACTTTTCCAGTAGGTTTATCCAAGGAAATTAAGGTAGTAATGATGTTCATAACATCATTCGATTCATACATATAAAGCTATCTTATTCGAAGGTTTAAACTTGTAATCACTAGAACATAGTTTAGTTAATTCTAAACTTGTTCGCAAACAAAAGTTAATCCTTCTAACTTGACTTTTAAAATCAACTAAACACATGTTCTATATCTATATGATATGCTAACTTAATGATTTAAAACCTGGAAACACGAAAAACACCGTAAAACCGGATTTACGCCGTCGTAGTAACACCGCGGGCTGTTTTGGGTTAGTTAATTAAAAACTATGATAAACTTTGATTTAAAAGTTGTTATTCTGAGAAAATGATTTTTATTATGAACATGAAACTATATCCAAAAATTATGGTTAAACTCAAAGTGGAAGTATGTTTTCTAAAATGGTCATCTAGACGTCGTTCTTTCGACTGAAATGACTACCTTTACAAAAACGACTTGTAACTTATTTTTCCGACTATAAACCTATACTTTTAATGTTTAGATTCATAAAATAGAGTTCAATATGAAACCATAGCAATCTGATTCACTCAAAACGGATTTAAAATGAAGAAGTTATGGGTAAAACAAGATTGGATAATTTTTCTCATTTTAGCTACGTGAAAATTGGTAACAAATCTATTCCAACCATAACTTAATCAACTTGTATTGTATATTATGTAATCTTGAGATACCATAGACACGTATACAATGTTTCGACCTATCATGTCGACACATCTATATATATTTCGGAACAACCATAGACACTCTATATGTGAATGTTGGAGTTAGCTATACAGGGTTGAGGTTGATTCCAAAATATATATAGTTTGAGTTGTGATCAATACTGAGATACGTATACACTGGGTCGTGGATTGATTCAAGATAATATTTATCGATTTATTTATGTACATCTAACTGTGGACAACTAGTTATAGGTTACTAACGAGGACAGCTGACTTAATAAACTTAAAACATCAAAATATATTAAAAGTGTTGTAAATATATTTTGAACATACTTTAATATATATGTATATATTGTTATAGGTTCGTGAATCAACAGTGGCCAAGTCTTACTTCCCGACGAAGTAAAAATCTGTGAAAGTGAGTTATAGTCCCACTTTTAAAATCTAATATTTTTGGGATGAGAATACATGCAGGTTTTATAAATGATTTACAAAATAGACACAAGTACGTGAAACTACATTCTATGGTTGAATTATCGAAATCGAATATGCCCCTTTTTATTAAGTCTGGTAATCTAAGAATTAGGGAACAGACACCCTAATTGACGCGAATCCTAAAGATAGATCTATTGGGCCTAACAAACCCCATCCAAAGTACCGGATGATTTAGTACTTCGAAATTTATATCATATCCGAAGGGTGTCCCGGAATGATGGGGATATTCTTATATATGCATCTTGTTATTGTCGGTTACCAGGTGTTCACCATATGAATGATTTTTATCTCTATGTATGGGATGTGTATTGAAATATGAAATCTTGTGGTCTATTGTTACGATTTGATATATATAGGTTAAACCTATAACTCACCAACATTTTTGTTGACGTTTAAAGCATGTTTATTCTCAGGTGAATATTAAGAGCTTCCGCTGTTGCATACTAAAATAAGGACAAGATTTGGAGTCCATGTTTGTATGATATTGTGTAAAAACTGCATTCAAGAAACTGATTTCGATGTAACATATTTGTATTGTAAACCATTATGTAATGGTCGTGTGTAAACAGGATATTTTAGATTATCATTATTTGATAATCTACGTAAAGCTTTTTAAACCTTTATTTATGAAATAAAGGTTATGGTTTGTTTTAAAAATGAATGCAGTCTTTGAAAAACGTCTCATATAGAGGTCAAAACCTCGCAACGAAATCAATTAATATGGAACGTTTTTAATCAATAAGAACGGGACATTTCAGTTGGTATCCGAGCGTTGGTCTTAGAGAACCAGAAAATTTGCATTAGTGTGTCTTATCGAGTTTGTTAGGATGCATTAGTGAGTCTGGACTTCGACCGTGTTTTCTTTAAAAATGATTGCTTAACATTTTGTTGGAAACTATATATTTTTAACATATGAATATTATGTGATATATTAATCTCTTAACGTGTTTGATATTATGTGATAGATGTCTACCTCTAGAACAAGTCCCATTGACTCACCTAATAATAATGAAGAGTCAAATGTAAATTGGAATGATTTGTGGACTGATTCACAAGTTCCCGAAGAGGAACCGGAAGAAGAGTCGGAACCGGAAGAAGAATCGGAACCGGAAGAAGAATCGGAATCGGATGAAGAAATAGAACCGGTGGGGGAAATAATAAAACGGTTAAGTAAAAGAAAATCCTCAACCAACCGACCAAAGTTAATTATGGTCAATGGTGTTTCCGCCAAGGAAGCAAAATATTGGGAGGATTACCAATTCTCCGATGAATCGGATTCCGACGAGAATTCCGATGATGTTATAGAAATTACCTCAACTGAATTTAAAAAGGCAAAAGAAAATAATAAGGGAAAGGGCATAAAAATAGAGAAATCTAATTCCAACCCCGATGAACTTTATATGTATCGTCAACCCCCAAAGTCCTTAAGTTGTAACAATGACCCGGGAACCTCTAAACCACCAGGTTTTTCTAAACCAATGTGGACAACGACGGCTCGTATTAGGGGAACATCATATATCCCTAGAAACTTGGCAAAACGAACCAAAACCGAAGAAGAAGAAACGAGCGAGTCAGAATAAGATAGTTGTATTCGTGTGGTGTAATATATGTAATATAGTGTTCTTATGCTTTATGATATATGTAAAAATTGCTTGTATTAATAAGTATTTTTTTATGAATCTAACTCTTGTCTATTTTACAGTTTAAAAACACAAAATGGATAGACAACCCAATATTTTAAGAGACCTACCCGGAGACATGATTGATGAAATCTTGTCTAGAGTCGGCCAGAATTCTTCGGCACAACTATTTAAGGCGAGATCAGTTTGTAAGACATTCGAAGAACGTTCCAAGAATGTCTTGGTTTATAAGAGACTTTCGTTTGAAAGATGGGGGATATCACATTGGGAAACCCATAAGTTACGATGTGTTTACTTTGACGCATATATTGCGGGGAACCCAAATGCTATTTTACGCAACGGGTTAAGAAATTATTTTGACTCAATATATCCGAATATTGGACTTCGTGATTTAGAAAAAGCGGCTAACATGCAACATAAAGAAGCATGTTATGCTTACGGATTAGTAATGTTCGCTTCTCACCAAAGTGAGAACAAGAACATCGGGCTACAACTATTAAACAAAACGTTTCCACAAGTGACGGAGTCGGTAATTGGGGTAAGAAATGAGGTTTTTAGATTATTACGGGACTGTTGGACATTACGTAACCCTCGTCCCTTTGATGACGTTACAACATGCTGTCTTATCAACGGCCATAACGGTTATGTTGCACAAGACCAAGGATGGGAAGTAGTCCTAGTAAAACCAGAATGCATGACTTGTTTCTGGACGTATGAATTACGTGTCTTTATTGCCTTTGCTGAACGACTTGTGTACTAGCTAGAATTGTCTTCACAACTATCTTGTATCAAAGTTATTGTGTGCTATATTTCATGCTTTATGTAAAATAAGCGGTATTGTAAGTTTGTAAAATATTGTATAAAAGTTTGAACGCGAAATATTATTATAATCAGTTTTTCATATAGAATTGTAGTAGTTGAATTGTATATTAGCTACTAAGTATGAACTTAACGGGTAGGTACTACCCGAATTTAAACTTATAAAACGCTAATATGAAGAAAAAGCTTTTATAAATGAGTTCATATTATGCTACGAAATACTATTAACTACTCTTAATATTCTGTATGATTAACTTGTTCCATTTAACTATTTTGAAGGAAATGGCACCGACTACTCGACACACCGTGAATATGAATGAAGAGGAATTACGTACTTTTCTAGCTTCAAACATAGCCGCAGTACAGGCTGCGCTACATACCAACAATAACCTTGGATCTAGCAGTACAGGAAATCGTGTAGGATGCACCTACAAAGAATTCACTGCCTGCAAACCTTTGGAATTTGATGGAACCGAAGGACCGATCGGATTGAAACGGTGGACCGAGAAGGTTGAATCGGTGTTTGCCATAAGTAAGTGTACTGAAGAGGACAAAGTGAAGTACGCTACGCATACCTTCACAGGTTCTGCGTTAACATGGTGGAATACCTATTTAGAGCAAGTGGGACAAGATGATGCGTACGCACTACCGTGGTCAGCATTCAAGCACTTGATGAACGAGAAGTACCGTCCCAGAACCGAGGTCAATAAGCTCAAGACAGAACTTAGAGGGTTACGAACCCAAGGATTTGATATTACCACGTACGAAAGACGATTCACAGAATTGTGCCTATTGTGTCCGGGAGCATTCGAAGATGAGGAAGAGAAGATCGACGCGTTTGTGAAAGGATTACCGGAAAGAATCCAAGAAGATATAAGTTCACACGAGCCCGCCTCCATACAACAGGCATGTAGAATGGCTCACAAACTAGTGAACCAGATTGAAGAAAGAATTAAAGAACAGACTGCTGAAGAGGCCAATGTGAAGCAAGTCAAAAGAAAGTGGGAGGAAAACGGTGATAAGAATCACCAATACAACAACAACAGCAATTACAACAATAATCGCAACAATTATCCCAACAATCGCAACATCAATCGCAACTACAACAAACGGCCCAACAACAACAACAACAACAACAACAGCAACTACAACAATCATCCCAACAACAATAATAACCGCAACAACAACAACAATCAGAAGCAGCTATGCCAAAGGTGTGAAAAGAATCACTCGGTGTTCTGCACCAAATTTTGCAACAAGTGTAAAAGAAATGGTCATAGCGCGGCGAAGTGTGAGGTCTACGGACCAGGGGTTAATAGAACGAAAGGAACAAATGGTGTCGGAACGAGTAATGGCGAAGCAAGTAGTGTCGGAGCAAGTTATGCCAATGTAGTTTGTTATAAATGTGGAAAACCAGGCCACATTATTAGAAATTGCCCGAACCAGGAGAACACGAATGGACAAGGCCGTGGAAGAGTTTTCAATATTAATGCGGTAGAGGCACAGGAAGACCCGGAGCTTGTTACGGGTACGTTTCTTATTGACAATAAATCTGCTTACGTTTTATTTGATTCGGGTGCGGATAGAAGCTATATGAGTAGAGATTTTTGTGCTAAATTAAGTTGTCCATTGACGCCTTTGGATAGTAAATTTTTACTCGAATTAGCAAATGGTAAATTAATTTCAGCAGATAATATATGTCGGAATCGAGAAATTAAACTGGTTAGCGAAACATTTAAGATTGATTTGATACCAGTAGAGTTAGGGAGTTTTGATGTGATAATCGGTATGGACTGGTTGAAAGAAGTGAAAGCGGAGATCGTTTGTTACAAAAATGCAATTCGCATTATACGAGAAAAAGGAAAACCCTTAATGGTGTACGGAGAAAAGGGCAACACGAAGCTACATCTTATTAGTAATTTGAAGGCACAAAAACTAATAAGAAAAGGTTGCTATGCTGTTCTAGCACACGTCGAGAAAGTACAAACTGAAGAAAAGAGCATCAATGATGTTCCCATTGCAAAAGAATTTCCCGATGTATTTCCGAAAGAATTATCGGGATTACCCCCACATCGATCCGTTGAATTTCAAATAGATCTTGTACCAGGAGCTGCACCAATAGCTCGTGCTCCTTACAGACTCGCACCCAGCGAGATGAAAGAACTGCAAAGCCAATTACAAGAACTTTTAGAGCGTGGTTTCATTCGACCAAGCACATCACCGTGGGGAGCTCCTGTTTTGTTTGTCAAGAAGAAAGATGGTACATTCAGGTTGTGTATCGACTACCGAGAGTTGAACAAACTTACCATCAAGAACCGCTACCCACTACCGAGAATCGACGACTTATTTGATCAACTACAAGGCTCGTCTGTTTATTCAAAGATTGACTTACGTTCCGGGTATCATCAAATGCGGGTGAAAGAAGATGATATTCCAAAGACTGCTTTCAGAACACGTTACGGTCATTACGAGTTTATGGTCATGCCGTTTGGTTTAACTAATGCACCAGCTGTGTTCATGGACCTTATGAACCGAGTGTGTGGACCATACCTTGACAAGTTTGTCATTGTTTTCATTGATGACATACTTATTTACTCAAAGAATGACCAAGAACACGGTGAACATTTGAGAAAGGTGTTAGAAGTATTGAGGAAGGAAGAATTGTACGCTAAGTTTTCAAAGTGTGCATTTTGGTTGGAAGAAGTTCAATTCCTCGGTCACATAGTGAACAAAGAAGGTATTAAGGTGGATCCGGCAAAGATAGAAACTGTTGAAAAGTGGGAAACCCCGAAAACTCCGAAACACATACGCCAGTTTTTAGGACTAGCTGGTTACTACAGAAGGTTCATCCAAGACTTTTCCAGAATAGCAAAACCCTTGACTACATTAACGCATAAAGGGAAGAAATTTGAATGGAATGATGAACAAGAGAAAGTGTTTCAGTTATTGAAGAAAAAGCTAACTACGGCACCTATATTGTCATTGCCTGAAGGGAATGATGATTTTGTGATTTATTGTGATGCATCAAAGCAAGGTCTCGGTTGTGTATTAATGCAACGAACGAAGGTGATTGCTTATGCGTCTAGACAATTGAAGATTCACGAACAAAATTATACGACGCATGATTTGGAATTAGGCGCGGTTGTTTTTGCATTAAAGACTTGGAGGCACTACTTATATGGGGTCAAAAGTATTATATATACCGACCACAAAAGTCTTCAACACATATTTAATCAGAAACAACTGAATATGAGGCAGCGTAGGTGGATTGAATTATTGAATGATTACAACTTTGAGATTCGTTACCACCCGGGAAAGGCAAATGTGGTAGCCGATGCCTTGAGCAGGAAGGACAGAGAACCCATTCGAGTAAAATCTATGAATATAATGATTCATAATAACATTACTACTCAAATAAAGGAGGCGCAACAAGGAGTTTTAAAAGAGGGAAATTTAAAGGATGAAATACCCAAAGGATCGGAGAAGCATCTTAATATTCGGGAAGACGGAACCCGGTATAGGGCTGAAAGGATTTGGGTACCAAAATTTGGAGATATGAGAGAAATGGTACTTAGAGAAGCTCATAAAACCAGATACTCAATACATCCTGGAACGGGGAAGATGTACAAGGATCTCAAGAAACATTTTTGGTGGCCGAGTATGAAAGCCGATGTTGCTAAATACGTAGGAGAATGTTTGACGTGTTCTAAGGTCAAAGCTGAGCATCAGAAACCATCAGGTCTACTTCAACAACCCGAAATCCCGGAATGGAAATGGGAAAACATTACCATGGATTTCATCACTAAATTGCCAAGGACTGCAAGTGGTTTTGATACTATTTGGGTAATAGTTGATCGTCTCACCAAATCAGCACACTTCCTACCAATAAGAGAAGATGACAAGATGGAGAAGTTAGCACGACTGTATTTGAAGGAAGTCGTCTCCAGACATGGAATACCAATCTCTATTATCTCTGATAGGGATGGCAGATTTATTTCAAGATTCTGGCAGACATTACAGCAAGCATTAGGAACTCTTCTAGACATGAGTACTGCCTATCATCCACAAACTGATGGGCAGAGCGAAAGGATGATACAAACGCTTGAAGACATGCTACGAGCATGTGTTATTGATTTCGGAAACAGTTGGGATCGACATCTACCGTTAGCAGAATTTTCCTACAACAACAGCTACCATTCAAGCATTGAGATGGCGCCGTTTGAAGCACTTTATGGTAGAAAGTGCAGGTCTCCGATTTGTTGGAGTGAAGTGGGGGATAGACAGATTACGGGTCCGGAGATTATACAAGAAACTACCGAGAAGATCATCCAAATTCAACAACGGTTGAAAACCGCCCAAAGTCGACAAAAGAGCTACGCTGACATTAAAAGAAAAGATATAGAATTTGAAATTGGAGAGATGGTCATGCTTAAAGTTGCACCTTGGAAAGGCGTTGTTCGATTTGGTAAACGAGGGAAATTAAATCCAAGGTATATTGGACCATTCAAGATTATTGATCGTGTCGGACCAGTAGCTTACCGACTAGAGTTACCTCAACAACTCGCGGCTGTACATAACACTTTCCACGTCTCAAATTTAAAGAAATGTTTTGCTAAAGAAGATCTCACTATTCCGTTAGATGAAATCCAAATCAACGAAAAACTTCAATTCATCGAAGAACCCGTCGAAATAATGGATCGTGAGGTTAAAAGACTTAAGCAAAACAAGATACCAATTGTTAAGGTTCGATGGAATGCTCGTAGAGGACCCGAGTTCACCTGGGAGCGTGAAGATCAGATGAAGAAGAAATACCCGCATCTATTTCCAAAAGATTCGTCAACACCTTCAACAGCTTAAAATTTCGGGACGAAATTTATTTAACGGGTAGGTACTGTAGTGACCCGAACTTTTCCATGTTTATATATATTAATTGAGATTGATATTTACATGATTAAATGTTTCCAACATGTTAAGCAATCAAACTTGTTAAGACTTGATTAATTGAAATATGTTTCATATAGACAATTGACCACCCAAGTTGATCGGTGATTCACGAACGTTAAAACTTGTAAAAACTATATGATGACATATATATGGATATATATATATAGTTAACATGATACTATGATAAGAAAACATATCATAAAGTATATTAACAATGAACTACATATGTAAAAACAAGACTACTAACTTAATGATTTTTAAACGAGACATATATGTAACGATTATCGTTGTAAAGACATTTAATGTATATATATCATATTAAGAGATATTCATACATGATAATATCATGATAATATAATAATTTAAAATCTCATTTGATATTATAAACATTGGGTTAACAACATTTAACAAGATCGTTAACCTAAAGGTTTCAAAACAACACTTACATGTAACGACTAACGATGACTTAACGACTCAGTTAAAATGTATATACATGTAGTGTTTTAATATGTATTTATACACTTTTGAAAGACTTCAATACACTTATCAAAATACTTCTACTTAACAAAAATGCTTACAATCACATCCTCGTTCAGTTTCATCAACAATTCTACTCGTATGCACCCGTATTCGTACTCGTACAATACACAGCTTTTAGATGTATGTACTATTGGTATATACACTCCAATGATCAGCTATTAGCAGCCCATGTGAGTCACCTAACACATGTGGGAACCATCATTTGGCAACTAGCATGAAATATCTCATAAAATTACAAAAATATGAGTAATCATTCATGACTTATTTACATGAAAACAAAATTACATATCCTTTATATCTAATCCATACACCAACGACCAAAAACACCTACAAACACTTTAATTCTTCAATTTTCTTCATATAATTGATCTCTCTCAAGTTCTATCTTCAAGTTCTAAGTGTTCTTCATAAATTCCAAAAGTTCTAGTTTCATAAAATCAAGAATACTTTCAAGTTTGCTAGCTCACTTCCAATCTTGTAAGGTGATCATCCAACCTCAAGAAATCTTTGTTTCTTACAGTAGGTTATCAGTCTAATACAAGGTAATAATCATATTCAAACTTTGGTTCAATTTCTATAACTATAACAATCTTATTTCAAGTGATGATCTTACTTGAACTTGTTTTCGTGTCATGATTCTGCTTCAAGAACTTCGAGCCATCCAAGGATCCATTGAAGCTAGATCCATTTTTCTCTTTTCCAGTAGGTTTATCCAAGGAAATTAAGGTAGTAATGATGTTCATAACATCATTCGATTCATACATATAAAGCTATCTTATTCGAAGGTTTAAACTTGTAATCACTAGAACATAGTTTAGTTAATTCTAAACTTGTTCGCAAACAAAAGTTAATCCTTCTAACTTGACTTTTAAAATCAACTAAACACATGTTCTATATCTATATGATATGCTAACTTAATGATTTAAAACCTGGAAACACGAAAAACACCGTAAAACCGGATTTACGCCGTCGTAGTAACACCGCGGGCTGTTTTGGGTTAGTTAATTAAAAACTATGATAAACTTTGATTTAAAATTTGTTATTCTGAGAAAATGATTTTTATTATGAACATGAAACTATATCCAAAAATTATGGTTAAACTCAAAGTGGAAGTATGTTTTCTAAAATGGTCATCTAGACGTCGTTCTTTCGACTGAAATGACTACCTTTACAAAAACGACTTGTAACTTATTTTTCCGACTATAAACCTATACATTTTCTGTTTAGATTCATAAAATAGAGTTCAATATGAAACCATAGCAATTTGATTCACTCAAAACGGATTTAAAATGAAGAAGTTATGGGTAAAACAAGATTGGATAATTTTTCTCATTTTAGCTACGTGAAAATTGGTAACAAATCTATTCCAACCATAACTTAATCAACTTGTATTGTATATTATGTAATCTTGAGATACCATAGACACGTATACAATGTTTCGACCTATCATTTCGACACATCTATATATATTTCGGAACAACCATAGACACTCTATATGTGAATGTTGGAGTTAGCTATACAGGGTTGAGGTTGATTCCAAAATATATATAGTTTGAGTTGTGATCAATACTGAGATACGTATACACTGGGTCGTGGATTGATTCAAGATAATATTTATCGATTTATTTATGTACATCTAACTGTGGACAACTAGTTATAGGTTACTAACGAGGACAGCTGACTTAATAAACTTAAAACATCAAAATATATTAAAAGTGTTGTAAATATATTTTGAACATACTTTAATATATATGTATATATTGTTATAGGTTCGTGAATCAACAGTGGCCAAGTCTTACTTCCCGACGAAGTAAAAATCTGTGAAAGTGAGTTATAGTCCCACTTTTAAAATCTAATATTTTTGGGATGAGAATACATGCAGGTTTTATAAATGATTTACAAAATAGACACAAGTACGTGAAACTACATTCTATGGTTGAATTATCGAAATCGAATATGCCCCTTTTTATTAAGTCTGGTAATCTAAGAATTAGGGAACAGACACCCTAATTGACGCGAATCCTAAAGATAGATCTATTGGGCCTAACAAACCCCATCCAAAGTACCGGATGCTTTAGTACTTCGAAATTTATATCATATCCGAAGGGTGTCCCGGAATGATGGGGATATTCTTATATATGCATCTTGTTATTGTCGGTTACCAGGTGTTCACCATATGAATGATTTTTATCTCTATGTATGGGATGTGTATTGAAATATGAAATCTTGTGGTCTATTGTTACGATTTGATATATATAGGTTAAACCTATAACTCACCAACATTTTTGTTGACGTTTAAAGCATGTTTATTCTCAGGTGAATATTAAGAGCTTCCGCTGTTGCATACTAAAATAAGGACAAGATTTGGAGTCCATGTTTGTATGATATTGTGTAAAAACTGCATTCAAGAAACTGATTTCGATGTAACATATTTGTATTGTAAACCATTATGTAATGGTCGTGTGTAAACAGGATATTTTAGATTATCATTATTTGATAATCTACGTAAAGCTTTTTAAACCTTTATTTATGAAATAAAGGTTATGGTTTGTTTTAAAAATGAATGCAGTCTTTGAAAAACGTCTCATATAGAGGTCAAAACCTCGCAACGAAATCAATTAATATGGAACGTTTTTAATCAATAAGAACGGGACATTTCATATATATCCATATATATGTCATCATATAGTTTTCACAAGTTTTAACGTTCGTTAATCACCGGTCAACTTGGGTGGTCAATTGTCTATATGAAACATATTTCAATTAATCAAGTCTTAACAAGTTTGATTGCTTAATATGTTGGAAACATTTAATCATGTAAATATCAATCTCAATTAATATATATAAACATGGAAAAGTTCGGGTCACTACAGTACCTACCCGTTAAATAAATTTCATCCCGAAATTTTAAGCTGTTGAAGGTGTTGACGAATCTTTTGGAAATAGATGCGGGTATTTCTTCTTCATCTGATCTTCACGCTCCCAGGTGAACTCGGGTCCTCTACAAGCATTCCATCGAACCTTAACAATTGGTATCTTGTTTTGCTTAAGTCTTTTAACCTCACGATCCATTATTTCGACGGGTTCTTCGATGAATTGAAGTTTTTCGTTGATTTGGATTTCATCTAATGGAATAGTGAGATCTTATTTAGCAAAACATTTCTTCAAATTCGAGACGTGAAAAGTGTTATGTACAGCTGCGAGTTGTTGAGGTAACTCAAGTCGGTAAGCTACTGGTCCGACACGATCAATAATCTTGAATGGTCCAATATACCTTGGATTTAATTTCCCTCGTTTACCAAATCGAACAACGCCTTTCCAAGGTGCAACTTTAAGCATGACCATCTCTCCAATTTCAAATTCTATATCTTTTCTTTTAATGTTAGCGTAGCTCTTTTGTCGACTTTGGGCGGTTTTCAACCGTTGTTGAATTTGGATGATCTTCTCGGTAGTTTCTTGTATAATCTCTGGACCCGTAATCTGTCTATCTCCCACTTCACTCCAACAAATCGGAGACCTGCACTTTCTACCATAAAGTGCTTCAAACGGCGCCATCTCAATATTTGAATGGTAGCTGTTGTTGTAGGAAAATTCTGCTAACGGTAGATGTCGATCCCAACTGTTTCCGAAATCAATAACACATGCTCGTAGAATGTCTTCAAGTGTTTGTATCGTCCTTTCGGTCTGCCCATCAGTTTGTGGATGATAGGCAGTACTCATGTCTAGACGAGTTCCTAATGCTTGCTGTAATGTCTGCCAGAATCTTGAAATAAATCTGTCATCCCTATCAGAGATAATAGAGATTGGTATTCCATGTCTGGAGACGACTTCCATCAAATACAGTCGTGCTAACTTCTCCATCTTGTCATCTTCTCTTATTGGCAGGAAGTGTGCTGACTTGGTGAGACGATCAACTATTACCTAAATAGTATCATAACCACTTGCAGTCCTTGGCAATTTAGTAATGAAATCCATGGTAATGTTTTCCCATTTCCATTCCGGGATTTCAGGTTGTTGTAGTAGACCTGATGGTTTCTGATGTTCAGCTTTGACCTTAGAACACGTCAAACATTCTCCTACATATTTAGCAATATCGGCTTTCATACCTGGCTACCAAAAATGTTTCTTAAGATCCTTGTACATCTTCCCTGTTCCAGGATGTATTGAGTATCTGGTTTTATGAGCTTCTCTAAGTACCATTTCTCTCATATCTCCAAATTTTGGTACCCAAATTCTTTCAGCCCTATACCGGGTTCCGTCTTCCCGAATATTAAGATGCTTCTCCGATCCTTTGGGTATTTCATCCTTTAAATTTCCCTCTTTTAAAACTACTTGTTGCGCCTCCTTTATTTGAGTAGTAAGGTTATTGTGAATCATTATATTCATAGATTTTACTCGAATGGGTTCTCTGTCCTTCCTGCTCAAGGCGTCGGCTACCACATTTGCCTTCCCTGGGTGGTAACGAATCTCAAAGTCGTAATCATTCAACAATTCAATCCACCTACGTTGCCTCATATTCAGTTGTTTCTGATTAAATATGTGTTGAAGACTTTTGTGGTCGGTATATATAATACTTTTGACCCCATATAAGTAGTGCCTCCAAGTCTTTAATGCAAAAACAACCGCGCCTAATTCCAAATCATGCGTCGTATAATTTTGTTCGTGAGTCTTCAATTGTCTAGAAGCATAAGCAATCACCTTCATTCGTTGCATTAATACACAACCGAGACCTTGCTTTGATGCGTCACAATAAATCACAAAATCATCATTCCCTTCAGGCAATGACAATATAGGTGCCGTAGTTAGCTTTTTCTTCAATAACTGGAATGCTTTCTCTTGTTCATCCTTCCATTCAAATTTCTTCCCTTTATGCGTTAACGCAGTCAAGGGTTTTGCTATTCTGGAAAAGTCTTGGATGAACCTTCTGTAGTAACCAGCTAGTCCTAAAAACTGGCGTATGTGTTTCGGAGTTTTCGGGGTTTCCCACTTTTCAACAGTTTCTATCTTTGCCGGATCCACCTTAATACCTTCTTTGTTCACTATGTGACCGAGGAATTGAACTTCTTCCAACCAAAATGCACACTTTGAAAACTTAGCATACAATTCTTCCTTCCTCAATACTTCTAACACCTTTCTCAAATGTTCACCGTGTTCTTGGTCATTCTTTGAGTAAATAAGTATGTCATCAATGAAAACAATGACAAACTTGTCAAGGTATGGTCCACACACTCGGTTCATAAGGTCCATGAGCATAGCTGGTGCATTAGTTAAACCAAACGGCATGACCATAAACTCGTAATGACCGTAACGTGTTCTGAAAGCAGTCTTTGGAATATCATCTTCTTTCACCCGCATTTGATGATACCCGGAACGTAAGTCAATCTTTGAATAAACAGATGAGCCTTGTAGTTGATCAAATAAGTCATCAATTATCGGCAGTGGATAACTATTTTTGATGGTAAGTTTGTTCAACTCTCTGTAGTCAATACACAACCTAAATGTACCATCTTTCTTCTTGACAAACAAAACAGGAGCTCCCCACGGTGATGTGCTTGGTCGAATGAAACCACGCTCTAAAAGTTCTTGTAATTGGCTTTGCAGTTCTTTCATCTCGTTGGGTGCGAGTCTGTAAGGAGCACGAGCTATTGGTGCAGCTCCTGGTACAAGATCTATTTGAAATTCAACGGATTGATGTGGGGGTAATCCCGGTAATTCTTTCAGAAATACATCGGGAAATTCTTTTGCGACGGGAACATCATTGATGCTCTTTTCTTAAGTTTGTACTTTCTCGACGTGTGCTAGAACAGCATAGCAACCTTTTCTTATTAGTTTTTGTGCCTTCAAATTACTAATAAGATGTAGCTTCGTGTTGCCCTTTTCTCCGTACACCATTAAGGGTTTTTATTTTTCTCGTATAATGCGAATTGCATTTTTCTAACAAACGATCTCTGCTTTCACTTCTTTCAACCAGTCCATACCGATTATCACATCAAAACTCCCTAACTCTGCTGGTATCAAGTCAATCTTAAATGTTTCGCTAACCAGTTTAATTTCTCGATTCCGACATATATTATCTGCTGAAATTAATTTACCATTTGCTAATTCGAGTAAAAATTTACTATCCAAAGGCGTCAATGGACAACTTAATTTAGCACAAAAATCTCTACTCATATAGCTTCTATCCACACCCGAATCAAATAAAACGTAAGCAGATTTATTGTCAATAAGAAACGTACCCGTAACAAGCTCCGGGTCTTCCTGTGCCTCTGCCGCATTAATATTGAAAACTCTTCCACGGCCTTGTCCATTCGTGTTCTCCTGGTTCGGGCAATTTCTAATAATGTGGCCCGGTTTTCCACATTTATAACAAACTACATTGGCATAACTTTCTCCGACACTACTTGCTCCGCCATTACTCGTTCCGACACCATTTGTTCCTTTCGTTCTATTAACCCCTGGTCCGTAGACCTCACACTTCGCCACGCTATGACCATTTCTTTTACACTTGTTGCAAAATTTGGTGCAGAACCCCGAGTGATACTTTTCACACCTTTGTCATAGCTGCTTCTGATTGTTGTTGTTGTTGCGGTTATTATTGTTGTTGGGATGATTGTTGTAGTTACTGCTGCTATTGTTGTTGTTGTTGTTGTTGTTGTTGGGCCGTTTGTTGTAGTTGCGATTGATGTTGCGATTGTTGGGATAGTTGTTACGATTATTGTTGTAATTGCCGTTGTTGTTGTATTGGTGATTCTTATCACCGTTTTCCTCCCACTTTCTTTTGACTTGCTTCACGTTGGCCTCTTCAGCCGTCTGTTCTTTAATTCTTTCCTCAATCTGGTTCACTAGTTTGTGAGCCATTCTACATGCCTGTTGTATGGAGGCGGGCTCGTGTGAACTTATATCTTCTTGGATTCTTTCTGGTAATCCTTTCACAAACGCGTCGATCTTCTCTTCCTCATCTTCGAACGGTCCCGGACACAATAGGCACAATTCTGTGAATCGTCTTTCGTATGTGGTAATATCAAATCCTTGGGTTTGTAACCCTCTAAGTTCTGTCTTGAGCTTATTGACCTCAGTTCTGGGACGGTATTTCTCGTTCATCAAGTGCTTGAATACTGACCACGGTAGTGCGTACGCATCATCTTGTCCCACTTGCTCTAGATAGGTATTCCACCATGTTAACGCAGAACCTGTGAAGGTATGCGTAGCGTACTTCACTTTGTCCTCTTCAGTACACTTACTTATGGCAAACACTGATTCGACCTTCTCGGTCCACCGTTTCAATCCGATCGGTCCTTCGGTTCCATCAAATTCCAAAGGTTTGCAGGCAGTGAATTCTTTGTAGGTGCATCCTACACGATTTCTTGTACTGCTAGATCCAAGGTTATTGTTGGTATGTAGTGCAGCCTGTACTGCGGCTATGTTTGAAGCTAGAAAAGTACGGAATTCCTTTTCATTCATATTCACGGTGTGTCGAGTAGTCGGTGCCATTTCCTTCAAAATAGTCAAATGGAACAAGTTAATCATACAGAATATTAAGAGTAGTTAATAGTATTTCGTAGCATAATATGAACTCATTTATAAAAGCTTTTTCTTCATATTAGCGTTTTATAAGTTTAAATTCGGGTAGTACCTACCCGTTAAGTTCATACTTAGTAGCTAATATACAATTCAACTACTACAATTCTATATGAAAAACTGATTATAATAATATTTCGCGTTCAAACTTTTATACAATATTTTACAAACTTACAATATCGCTTATTTTACATAAAGCATGAAATATAGCACACAATAACTTTGATACAAGAAAGTTGTGAAGATAATTCTAGCTAGTACACGAGTCGTTTAGCAAAGGCAATAAAGACATGTAATTCATACGTCCAGAAACAAGTCATGCATTCTGGTTTTACTAGGACTACTTCCCATCATTGGTCTTATGGAACATAACCGTTATGGCCGTTGATAAGATAGCGTGTTGTAATGTCGTCAAAGGGACGAGGGTTACGTAATATCCAACAGTCCCTTAACAATCTAAAAACCTCATTTCTTACTCCAATTTCCGACTCCGTCACTTGTGGGAACGTTTTATTTAATAGTTGTAGCCCGATGTTCTTGTTCTCACTTTGGTGAGAAGCGAACATTACTAAGCCGTAAGCATAACATGCTTCTTTATGTTGCATGTTAGCCGCTTTTTCTAAATCATGAAGTCCTATATTCGGATATATTGAATCAAAATAATTTCTTAACCCATTGCGTAAAATAGCATTTGGGTTCCCCGTAATATATGCGTCAAAGTAAACACATCGTAACTTATGGATTTCCCAATGTGATATCCCCCATCTTTCGAACGAAATCCTTTTATAAACCAAGGAATTCTTGGAACGTTCTTCGAATGTCTTACAAACTGATCTCGCCTTAAATAGTTGTGCCGAGGAATTCTGACCGACTCTAGACAAGATTTCATCAATCATGTCTCCGGGTAGGTCTCTTAAAATATTGGGTTGTCTATCCATTTTGTGTTTTTATACTGTAAAATAGACAAGAGTTAGATTCATAAAAAAAATACTTATTAATACAAGCAATTTTTACATAGATCATAAAGCATAAGCACACTATATTACATATATTACACCACACGAATACAACTATCTTATTCCGACTCGCTCGTTTCTTCGCCTTCGGTTTTGGTTCGTTTTGCCAAGTTTCTAGGGATATATGATGTTCCCCTAATACGAGCCGTCGTTTTCCACATTGGTTTAGAAAAACCTGGTGGTTTAGAGGTTCCCGGGTTATTGTCACAACTTAAGAAATACAGGTGTTGATGATACATATAAAGTTCATCGGGTTTGGAATCAAATTTCTCTATTTTTATGCCCTTTCCCTTATTGTTCTCTTTTGCCTTATTAAATTGTGTTGGGGTAATTTCTATAACATCATCGGAATCCTTGTCGGGATCCGATTCATCAGAGAATTGGTAATCCTCCCAATACTTTGCTTCCTTGGTGGAAACACCATTGACCATAATTAACTTTGGTTGGTTGGTTGAGGATTTTCTTAACCATTTTATTATTTCCCCCACTGGTTCTATTTCTTCTTCCGGTTCCGATTCTTCTTCCTGTTCCGATTCTTCTTCCGGTTCCGACTCTTCTTCTGGTTCTTCTTCGGGAACTTGTGAATCAGTCCACGAATCATTCCAATTTACATTTGACTCTTCATTATTATTAGGTGAGTCAATGGGATTTGTGCTAGAGGTAGACATCTATCACACAATATCAAACATGTTAAGAGATTAATATATCACATAACATTAACATGTTAATAATATATAGTTTCCAACAAAAATGTTAAGCAATCATTTTTAAAGAAAACACGATCGAAGTCCAGACTCACTAATGCATTCTAACAAACTCGATAAGACACACTAATGCAAATTTCTGGTTCACTAAGACCAACGCTCGGATACCAACTGAAATGTCCCGTTCTTATTGATTAAAAACGTTCCATATTAATTGATTTCGTTGCGAGGTTTTGACCTCTATATGAGACGTTTTTCAAAGACTGCATTCATTTATAAAACAAACCATAACCTTTATTTCATAGATAAAGGTTTTAAAAAGCTTTACATAGATTATCAAATAATGATAATCTAAAATATCCTGTTTACACACGACCATTACATAATGGTTTACAATACAAATATGTTACAACAAAATAAGTTTTTTGAATGCAGTTTTTACACAATATCATACAAGCATGGACTCCAAATCTCGTCCTTATTTAAGTATGCGACAGCGGAAGCTCTTAATAATCACCTGAGAATAAACATGCTTAAAACGTCAACAAAAATGTTGGTGAGTTATAGGTTTAACCTATATATATCAAATCATAATAATAGACCACAAGATTTCATATTACAATACACATCCCATACATAGAGATAAAAATCATTCATATGGTGAACACCTGGTAACCGACATTAACAAGATGCATATATAAGAATATTCCCATCATTCCGGGACACCCTTCGGATATGATATAAATTTTGAAGTACTAAAGCATCCGGTACTTTGGATGGGGTTTGTTAGGCCCAATAGATCTATCTTTAGGATTCGCGTCAATTAGGGTGTCTGTTCCCTAATTCTTAGATTACCAGACTTAATAAAAAGGGGCATATTCGATTTCGATAATTCAACCATAGAATGTAGTTTCACATACTTGTGTCTATTTTGTAAATCATTTATAAAACCTGCATGTATTCTCATCCCAAAAATATTAGATTTTAAAAGTGGGACTATAACTCACTTTCACAGATTTTTACTTCGTCGGGAAGTAAGATTTGGCCACTGGTTGATTCACGAACCTATAACAATATATACATATATATCAAAGTATGTTCAAAATATATTTACAACACTTTTAATATATTTTGATGTTTTAAGTTTATTAAGTCAGCTGTCCTCGTTAGTAACCTACAACTAGTTGTCCACAGTTAGATGTACAGAAATAAATCGATAAATATTATCTTGAATCAATCCACGACCCAGTGTATACGTATCTCAGTATTGATCACAACTCAAACTATATATATTTTGGAATCAACCTCAACCCTGTATAGCTAACTCCAACATTCACATATAGAGTGTCTATGGTTGTTCCGAAATATATATAGATGTGTCGACATGATAGGTTGAAACATTGTATACGTGTCTATGATATCTCAAGATTACATAATATACAATACAAGTTGATTAAGTTATGGTTGGAATAGATTTGTTACCAATTTTTACGTAGCTAAAATGAGAAAAATTATCCAATCTTGTTTTACCCATAACTTCTTCATTTTAAATCCGTTTTGAGTGAATCAAATTGCTATGGTTTCATATTGAACTCTATTTTATGAATCTAAATAGAAAAATTATAGGTTTATAGTCGGAAAAATAAGTTACAAGTCGTTTTTGTAAAGGTAGTCATTTCAGTCGAAAGAACGACGTCTAGATGACCATTTTAGAAAACATACTTCCAATTTGAGTTTAACCATAATTTATGGATATAGTTTCATGTTCATAATAAAAATCATTTTCTCATAATAACAACTTTTAAATCAAAGTTTATCATAGTTTTTAATTAACTAACCCAAAACAGCCCGCGGTGTTACTACGACGGCGTAAATCCGGTTTTGCGGTGTTTTTCGTGTTTCCAGGTTTTAAATTATTAAGTTAGCATATCATATAGATATAGAAAATGTGTTTAGTTGATTTTAAAAGTCAAGTTAGAAGGATTAACTTTTGTTTGCGAACAAGTTTAGAATTAACTAAACTATGTTCTAGTGATTACAAGTTTAAACCTTCGAATAAGATAGCTTTATATGTATGAATCGAATGATGTTATGAACCTT
Source organism: Rutidosis leptorrhynchoides (assembly GCF_046630445.1). Taxonomy (NCBI): domain Eukaryota; kingdom Viridiplantae; phylum Streptophyta; class Magnoliopsida; order Asterales; family Asteraceae; genus Rutidosis; species Rutidosis leptorrhynchoides. Next base: position 273,942,208 of record NC_092337.1, on the reverse strand, counting down.
AAGTTCCTTGGATAAACCTATTGGAAAAGAGAAAAATGGATCTAGCTTCAACGGATCCTTGGATGGCTCGAAGTTCTTGAAGCAGAATCATGACACGAAAACAAGTTCAAGTAAGATCATCACTTGAAATAAGATTGTTATAGTTATAGAAATTGAACCAAAGTTTGAATATGATTATTACCTTGTATTAGAATGATAACCTACTATAAGAAACAAAGATTTCTTGAGGTTGGATGATCACCTTACAAGATTGGAAGTGAGCTAGCAAACTTGAAAGTATTCTTGATTTTATGTAACTAGAACTTGTAGAATTTATGAAGAACACTTAGAACTTGAAGATAGAACTTGAGAGAGATCAATTAGATGAATAAAATTGAAGAATGAAAGTGTTTGTAGGTGTTTTTGGTCGTTGGTGTATGGATTAGATATAAAGGATATGTAATTTTGTTTTCATGTAAATAAGTAATGAATGATTACTCATATTTTTGTAATTTTATGAGATATTTCATGCTAGTTGCCAAATTATGGTTCCCACATATGTTAGGTGACTCACATGGGCTACTAAGAGCTGATCATTGGAGTGTATATACCAATAGTACATACATCTAAAAGCTGTGTATTGTACGAGTACGAATACGGGTGCATACGAGTAGAATTGTTGATGAATCTGAACGAGGATGTAATTGTAAGAATTTTTGTTAAGTAGAAGTATTTTGATAAGTGTATTGAAGTCTTTCAAAAGTGTATAAATACATATTAAAACACTACATGTATATACATTTTAACTGAGTCGTTAAGTCATCGTTAGTCGTTACATGTAAGTGTTGTTTTGAACCCTTTAGGTTAACGATCTTGTTAAATGTTGTTAACCCAATGTTTATAATATCAAATGAGAATTTAAATTATTATATTATCATGATATTATCATGTATGAATATCTCTTAATATGATATATATACATTAAATGTCTTTACAACGATAATCGTTACATATATGTCTCGTTTAAAAATCATTAAGTTAGTAGTCTTGTTTTTACATATGTAGTTCATTGTTAATATACTTAATGATATGTTTACTTATCATAGTATCATGTTAACTATATATATATCCATATATATGTCATCATATAGTTTTCACAAGTTTTAACGTTCGTGAATCACCGGTCAACTTGGGTGGTCAATTGTCTATATGAAACATTTTTCAATTAATCAAGTCTTAACAAGTTTGATTGCTTAACATGTTGGAAACATTTAATCATGTAAATATCAATCTCAATTAATATATATAAACATGGAAAAGTTCGGGTCACTACAAGTTAGGTCTCTTAAAATATTAGGTTGTCTATCCATTTTGTGTTTTTATACTGTAAAATAGACAAGAGTTAGATTCATAAAAAAATACTTATTAATACAAGCAATTTTTAAATATATCATAAAGCATAAGCACACTATATTACATATATTACACCACACGAATACAACTATCTTATTCCGACTCGTTCGTTTCTTCTTCTTCGGTTTTGGTTCGTTTTGCCAAGTTTCTAGGGATATATGATGTTCCCCTAATACGAGCCGTCTTTTTCCACATTAGTTTAGAAAAACCTGGTGGTTTACGGGTGTTGACGATACATATAAAGTACATCGTGTCTGGAATCAAATTTCTCTATTTTTATGCCCTTTCCCTTATTGTTCTCTTTTGCCTTATTAAATTGTGTTGGGGTAATTTCTATAACATCATCGGAATCCTTGTTGGGATCCGATTCATCGGATAATTGGTAATCCTCCCAATACTTTGCTTCCTTGGCGGAAACACCATTGACCATAATTAACTTTGGTCGGTTGGTTGAGGATTTTCATCTACTTAACCGTTTTATTATTTCCCCACTGGTTCTATTTCTTCTTCCGGTTCCGATTCTTCTTACGGTTCCGATTCTTCTTCCGGTTCCGACTCTTCTTCCGGTTCCTCTTCGGGAACTTGTGAATCAGTCCACGAATCATTCCAATTTACATTTGACTCTTCATTATTATTAGGTGAGTCAATGGGACTTGTTCTAGAGGTAGACATCTATCACATAATATCAAACACGTTAAGAGATTAATATATCACATAATATTCACATGTTAAAAATATATAGTTTCCAACAAAAATGTTAAGCAATCATTTTTAAAGAAAACACGGTCGAAGTCCAGACTCACTAATGTATCCTAACAAACTCGATAAGACACACTAATGCAAATTTTCTGGTTCTCTAAGACCAACGCTCGGATACCAACTGAAATATCCCGTTCATATTGATTATAAACGTTCCGTATTAATTGATTTCGTTGCGAGGTTTTGACCTCTATATGAGACGTTTTTCAAAGACTGCATTCATTTTTAAAACAACCATAACCTTTATTTTATCAATAAAGGTTTCAAAAGCATTACGTAGATTATCAAATAATGATAATCTAAAATATACTGTTTACACACGACCATTACATAATGGTTTACAATAGAAATATATTACATCGACATATCAGTTTTTACATAATATCATACAAACATGGACTCCAAATCTTGTCCTTATTTTAGTATGCAACAGCAGAAGCTCTTAATATTCTCCTGAGAATAAACATGCTTTAAACGTCAATAAAAATGTTGGTGAGTTATAGGTTTAACCTATATATATCAAATCGTAACAATAGACCACAAGATTTCATATTTCAATATACATCTCATACATAGAGATAAAAATCATTCATATGGTGAACACCTGGTAACCGACATTAACAAGATGCATATATAAGAATATCCCCATCATTCCGGGATACCCTTCGGATATGATATAAATTTTGAAGTACTAAAGCATCCGGTACTTTGGATGGGGTTTGTTAGGCCCAATAGATCTATCTTTAGGATTCGTGTCAATTAGGGTGTCTGTTCCCTAATTCTTAGATTAGCAGACTTAATAAAAAGGGGCATATTCGATTTCGATAATTCAACCATAGAATGTAGTTTCACGTACTTGTGTCTATTTTGTAAATCATTTATAAAACCTGCATATATTCTCATCCTAAAAATATTAAATTTTAAAAGTGGGACTATAACTCACTTTCACAGATTTTTACTTCGTCGGGAAGTAAGACTTGGCCACTGGTCGATTCACGATCCTATAACAAATATGTACATATATATCAAAGTATATTCAAAATATATTTACAACACTTTTAATACATTTTGATGTTTTAAGTTTATTAAGTCAGCTGTCCTCGTTAGTAACCTACAACTAGTTGTCCAACGTTAGATGTACAGAAGAAAATTGATATATATTATCTTGAATCAATCCATGACCCAGTGTATACACGTTTCAGGCTAGATCACAACTCAAAGTATATATATTTTTGGAATCAACCTCAACCCTGTATAGCTAACTCCCACATTACTGCATATAGAGTGTCTATGGTTGTTCCAAATAATATATACACATGGGTCGATATGATATGTCAAAACATTTGCATACGTGTCTATGGTATCTCAAGATTACATAATATATTAGAATACATGTATAATACAATATAAGTTAGCTAGTATATGATTAATATAGATTTGTTACCAATTTTCAAGTTGCTACAACAAGAAAAATTATCCAATCTTGTTTTACCCATAACTTCTTCATTTTAAATCCGTTTTGAGTGAATCAAATTGCTATTGTTTCATATTGAACTCTATTTTATGAATCTAAACAGAAAAAGTATAGGTTTATAGTCGGAAATATAAGTTACAAGTCGTTTTTGTAAAGGTAGACATTTCAGTCGAAAGAACGACGTCTAGATGACCATTTTAGAAAACATACTTCCACTTTGAGTTTAACCATGATTTTTGGATATAGTTTCATGTTCATAAGAAAAATAATTTTCCCAGAAGAAAAACTTTTAAATCAAAGTTTATCATAGTTTTTAATTAACTAACCCAAAACAGCCCGCGGTGTTACTACGACGGCGTATGTCCGGTTTTACAGTGTTCTTCTTGTTTCCATGTTTTAAATCATTAAGTTAGCATATAATATAGATATAGAACATGTGTTTAGTTGATTTTAAAATTCAAGTTAGAAGGATTAACTTTTGTTTGCGAACAAGTTTAGAATTAACTAAACTATGTTCTAGTGATTACAAGTTTAAACCTTCGAATAAGATAGCTTTATATGTATGAATCGAATGATGTTATGAACATCATTACTACCTCAAGTTTTTTGGATAAAGCTACTGGAAATTAGAAAAATAGATCTAGCTTCAAAGGATCCTTGGATGGCTTGAAAGTTCTTGAAGCAGAATCATGACACGAAAACAAGTTGAAGTAAGATTTCCACTCGAAATAAGATTGTTATAGTTATAGAAATTGAATCAAAGTTTTAATATGAGTATTACCTTGTATTAGAAAGATATATTACTGTAAATAATAAAGATTTCTTGAGGTTGGATGATCACTCTACAAGATTGGAAGTAAGCTAGCAAACTTGGAAGTATTCTTGATTTTATGAAACTAGAACTTGTAGAATTTATGAAGAACACTTAGAACTTGAAGATAGAACTTGAGAGAGATTAATTAGATGAAGAAAATTGAAGAATGAAAGTATTTGTAGGTGTATTTGGTCGTTGGTATATGGATTAGATATAAAGGATGTGTAATTTTGTTTACATGTAAATAAGTCATGAATGATTACTCATATTTTTGTAATTTTATGAGATATTTCATGCTAGTTGCCTAATGATGGTTCCCACATGTGTTATGTGACTCACATGGGCTGCTAAGAGCTGATCATTGGAGTGTATATACCAATAGTACATACATCTAAAAGCTGTGTATTGTACGAGTACGAATACGGGTGCATACGAGTAGAATTGTTGATGAAACTGAACGAGGATGTAATTGTAAGCATTTTTGTTAAGTAGAAGTATTTTGATAAGTGTCTTGAAGTCTTTACAAAGTGTATGAATACATATTAAAACACTACATGTATATACATTTTAACTGAGTCGTTAAGTCATCGTGAGTCGTTACATGTAAGTGTTGTTTTGAAACCTTTAGGTTAACGATCTTGTTAAATGTTGTTAACCCATTGTTTATTAAATCAAATGAGATGTTAAATTATTACATTATCATGATATCATGATGTATTAATATATCTTAATATGATATATATACATTAAATGTCGTTACAACGATAATCGTTACATATGTGTCTCGTTTCAAAATCATTAAGTTAGTAGTCTTGTTTTTACATATGTAGTTCATTGTTAATATACTTAATGATATGTTTACTTATCATAATATCATGTTAACTATATATATATATATATATATATATATATATATATATATCCATATATATGTCATCATATAGTTTTTACAAGTTTTAATGTTCGTGAATCACCGGTCAACTTGTGTGGTCAATTGTCTATATGAAACCTATTTCAATTAATCAAGTCTTAAAAAGTTTGATTGCTTAACATGTTGGAAACATTTAATCATGTAAATATCAATTTCATTTAATATATAAAAACATGGAAAAGTTCGGATCACTACATTTTACTTCCCGAAGAAGTAAAAATATGTGAAAGTGAGTTATAGTCCCACTTTTAAAAATCTAATATTTTGGGTTGAGAATACATGCAATTTTATAAATGTTTTACGAAATAGACACAAGTAAATGAAACTACATTATATGGGTGAATGATCGAAGCCGAATATGCCCCTTTTTAGCTTGGTAGCCTAAAAATTTGAGAACAGACCCCCAAATTGACGCGAATGCTAAAGATATATCAATCGGGCCCAACAAGCCCCATTCTGGAATTTGGAATGCTTTAGTACTTCGATATTATCATGTTCGATGGGTGTCCCGGAATGATGGGGATATTCTATATGCATCTTGTTAATGTTGGTTACCAGGTGTTCACCATATGAATGATTTTTATCTCTATGTATGGGATGTATATTGAAATATGAAATCTTGTGGTCTATTACTATGATTTGATAATATATAGGTTAAACCTATAACTCACCAACATTTTTTGTTGACGTTTTAAGCATGTTTATTCTCATGTGATTATTAAGAGCTTCCGCTGTTGCATACTAAAATAAGGACAAGATTTGGAGTCCATGGTTGTATGATATTATGTAAAAACTGCATTCAAGAAACTTATTTTTGATGTAATATATTCTTATTGTATGTAATGGTCGTGTGTAAATGGTATATTTTAGATTATCATTATTTGATAATCTACGTAATGCTTTTTAAACCTTTATCGATAAAATAAAGGTTATGGTTGTTTTAAAAATGAATGCAGTCTTTGAAAAACATCTCATATAGAGGTCAAAACCTCGCGACGAAATCAATTAATATGGAATGTTTATAATCAATATGAACGGGACATTTCAGTTCGTATCCGAGCATTGGTTTTAGAGAATCAGAAATTTGCATTAGTGTGTCTTATCGAGTTTGTTAGGATACATTAGTGAGCCTGGACTTCGACCGTGTTTTCTTTAAAAATGATTGCTTAACACTTTTGTTGGAAACTATATATTACTAACATGTAAATATTATGTGATATATTAACCTCTTAATGTGTTTGATATTGTGTGATAGATGTCTACCACTAGTACAAATCCCATCGATTCACCTAATAATAATGAAGAGTCGAATATATTTTGGGAAGATTCACAAATTCCCGAAGAGGAACCGGAAGAAGAGGAACCGGAAGAGGAGGAACGGGAAGAGGAGGAACCGAAAGAAGAAGAGGTTCCAGAGGAAGAAATATTGATACCTATAGTAAATCGATTAAATAAAAGAAAATCCTCAATCAACGGACCAAAGTTAATAATGGACAATGGTGTTTCCGCCGAGGAAGCAAAATATTGGGAAGATTACCAATTTTCTGAAGAATCGGATCCCGATGAGCATTCCGATGATGTTATAGAAATTACCTCGACCTAATTTAATAAATAGAAAGAAAATAATAAGGGAAAAGGTATAAAAATATAGAAACCTGATTCCAACCCCGATGAACTTTATATGTATCGGCAATGTCCGTATTTCCTAAATTGTAACAATAACCCGGGAACCTCTAAACCACCAAGTTTTTCTAAACCATTTTGAAAAACGACGGCTCGTATTAGAGGAACACCATATATCCCTAGAAAATTAGGAAAACGAACCAAGTCCGAAGAAGAAGAAACCAGTGATTCAGATTAGAGGGTTGTAATCATGTTGTGTATTATATGTATTGTAGTGTGCTTGTCCTTTTATGTTCTAAGTAAAAATTGCTTGTATTGTTTGTTAGTTGTCTTTTGCGAATTTAATCCTTGTCTATTTTACAGTATAAAAACAAAATGGACGTTAAGGGTAGATAACCGAATATTTTAGAAGACCTACCAGAGGATATGATTGAGGAAATCTTGTCTAGAGTCGGTCAGAATTCATCAGTACATTTAGTTATGGCGAAATTAACTTGTCAAACATTTGAAAGACTTTCCAGAAATGCCTTATTTTATAAAAGGCTTTCCTTTGATAGGTGGGGTATATCACATTGGGGAGACCGTAAGTTACGTCGTGTTTTCTTTAAAGCGTTAAATGTGGGGAACCCAAATGCAATTTTACGCTACGGGTTAAGAACCTATTTTGACTCAACATATCCCAACATAGGATTTCGTGAATTAGAAAGAGCTTCTAACATGCAACATAAAGAAGCATGTTATGCTTATGGGTTAGTGATGTTCGCTTCTTACCAAAGTGAGAAAAAGAACATCGGATTGCAACTTTTAAATAAAACCTTCCCACAAGTGACGAATTCAGTAGTTGGGGTGAGAAACAAGGTTTTTAGATTATTACGGGGGTGTTGGACATTACGAAACCCTCGCCTTTTGACGACATTACAACATGCTGCCTAGCCAATGGTCATAACAGTTATTTTCCACAAGACCAAGGATGGAAAGTCGTCTTAGTAAAATCAGAATGTATGACTTGTTTCTGGACTTATGAATTACGTGTCTTTATTTCCTTTGCTGAACAACTTGCGTATTAATTAGATTTATCTTCAAAAGTGTCCTATATCAAAGTGTACTACATTTCATGTTATATGTAATATAGCGATGTTGTAAGTTTGAAGAATATTTATATGTGATATATTATTATAATCAGTTTTTCATATGGAATTGTAGTAGTTGAATTGTATATTAGCTATTAAGTATGAACTTAACGGGTAGGTAGTACCCGAATTTAAACTTATAAAATGCTAATATGAAGAAAAATCTTTTATAAATAAGTTCATATAATGCTACGAGATACTATTGACTACTCTTAAATTCTATATGATTAACTCAATTCTTTTGACTATTTTTGAAGGAAATGGCACCGGCGACTCGTTAGAATTTGAACATGAGCGAGGAAGATTTATGTATTTTCCTTGCAGCAAACATAGCCGCAGTACAGGCTGCGATGCAAAATAACAATATCTCTGGATCTAGTAGTGGAACTAATTCCACAATAAATCGTGTAGGATGCTACTATGAAGAATTCACTGCCTGCAAACCTTTGGAATTTGATGGAACCGAAGGACCAATTGGATTGAAACGGTGGACTGAGAAAGTTGAATCGATGTTTGCCATAAGTAAGTGTACTGAAGAGGACAAAGTTAAGTACGCTACGCATACCTTCACAGGTACTGCGTTAACGTGGTGGAACACCTATCTTGAACATGTAGGACAAAATGTTGCTTATGCACTACCGTGGTCGGCATTCAAGCAATTGATGAATGAGCAGTACCGTCCTAGAAATGAAGTCAATAAACTCAAGGTAGAACTTAGGAAGTTACGAACACAAAGGTTCGACATTACCACATATGAACGACAATTCACAGAGTTGTGCATATTGTGTCCGGGAGCGTTCGAAGATGAAGAAGAGAAGATCGACGCGTTTGTAAAAGGGTTACCAGTAAGGATTCAAGAAGATGTGAGTTCACACGAGCCCGCTTCCATACAAAAGACAAGTAGAATGGCTCATAAACTCATAAATCAGATTGAGGGAAGAATTAAAGAGCAGGCGGCCGAAGAAGCCAACACGAAACAACTCAAGAGAAAGTGGGAAGAAACTAGTGACAAGGGTCACCAATACAACAACAACAATTACAACCACAATCGCAACAACAATCGCAACAATAACCGCAATCCCAAAAATAACTACAACAAACGTCCCAACAACAATAACAACTACAACAACCATTCCAACAACAATAACAATCCCAACAACAACCTCAATAACAACAACGGCAACAAAAACCAAAAATGCCAAAAGTGTGAAGAGTACCACCAGAATGGGTTCTGCATGACATTTTGCACCAAGTGTAAAAGAACTGGCCATGGTGTAAAAAAGTGTGAGGTCTACGGACCAAAGTTTAACAGAACTAAAGGAACAAATAGTAGCGAAATAAGTAATGCCGCTTTTGTTTGTTATGGATGTGTAAAATCGGGCCACATTAGAAGTAATTGCACGAATCAGGGGAATACTAATGGGCAGGGCAGCGGAAGAGTTTTCAATATTAATATGGCAGAAGCGCAGGAAGACCCGAAGCTTGTTACGGGTACGTTTCTTATTGATAATAAATCTGCTTATGTTTTATTTGATTCGGGTACGGATAGAAGCTATATGAGTAGAGATTTTTGTGCTAAGTTAAATTGCCCATTGACGCCTTTAGATAGTAAATTTTTACTCGAATTAGCAAACGGTAAATTAATTACAGCAGATAATATATGTCGGAATCGAGAAATTAAACTGGTTAGCGAAACATTTAAGATTGACTTGATACAAGTAGAGTTAGAGAGTTTTGATGTGATAAACGGTATGGACTGGTTGAAAGAAGTAAAAGCAGAGATCGTTTGTTACAAAAATGCAATTCGCATTATACGAGAAAAAGGAAAACCCTTAATGGTGTACGGAGAAAAGAGCAACGCGAAGTTAAATCTTATTAGTAACCTAAAGGCTCAAAAACTAATAAGAAAAGGTTGCTATGCTGTGCTAGCACACGTCGAGAAAGTCAATTCTGAAGAAAAGAATATCAATGATGTTCCCGTCGCAAAAGAATTTCCCGATGTATTTTCGAAAGAATTACCGGGACTACCTCCACACCTACCTGTTGAATTTCAAATAGACCTTGTACCGGGAGCTGCACCAATAGCTCGTGCTCCATACAGACTCGCACCCAACAAAATGAAGTTTTCCATGTTTATATATATTAAATGAAATTGTTATTTACATGATTAAGTGTTTCCAACATGTTAAGGAATCAAACTTGTTAAGACTTGATTAATTGAAATAGGTTTCATATAGACAATTGACCACCCAAGTTGACCGGTGATTCAAGAACGTTAAAACTTGTAAAAACTATATGATGACATATATATGATTATATATATAGTTAACATGATATTATGATAAGTAAGTATCTCATTAGGTATTTTAACAATGAGTTATATACATAAAATTGAGTTTATTGAATTAAGAAACTCGAAACGATATATATAACGATTATCGTTATAACAATGTCTTACTAAATACATATGAATCATATTAAGATATTGATACACTATGTTTCATCATGATAAATGATACGTAAATAATGGTGTATCCTATCGTATACACGCATAAAAGGCATAATGGTTGCATAAAAGTAGCATCAGGAAGACTGGAAACAACAGTTTTGTGGAAGTTATCCGTCCAGCATTCTCCGCTGAACAGGCTGCTCCGTCATGCGTAAGCCCTGGAGGCCACCTGCGCCTAAGCCCTGGCCAGAGAACGCCACTTTCAGTATGAATTTCGGATCGCAAGTAACAGAACGTGTCATCATCTGACACGTGTTCCCGAACAATCTGGGGGATCTGACACTATAAATAGACCCCTTGGGTCGTCATTTTACACATTTCAAACATTCTGACAAACTTGAGAGCTGAGACTTCATCTCTCTCTCTCTAGCACTTTATCTCACTAGAAGTCATCCGGCTAGCACTTTTACGCTCTACGGACGATAGATTGATTAAGCCACCCCACAAGTTTCTACACTTGTGAACCGGGTCTGCAGAGATTATTTCCCAAGAGCAAACATCAATCGGCAACACTCGCCCACCTTAAGCTAGATTACTTCTAGTACTGTGTTGGCACACTAAGCCTTACCTCATAAGGAAATAGGTGTTAAGAATGGTGCCATCCACTAATGCAAAGAACACGTGAAACGGAAAAGGAACAAAAACAACTGAAGTTCCATTTGTACTTGAAGCAGTTAACAATCCATTAACTGAAGACATGATAACTGTTGAAGATGTGCCTATTCCGCCACCGAACAGTACAATTGAAGAAACAGTGGCTGAAACTGCAGAGAAGCTTAAGCGCTTGGAAACTAATTCAGAGAAAAGGTCAATAATCGAAGAAACAACAAACAAAAGTGCAGAAAGGCTTCCAAACCTTGTCATTAATCCAGAGAGGAAACCATTGATGCAACCACAGCGATGTCCATCATTTATACCTTTTCGACGGATGGCGGATGGCAAAGACAGGAAAATCATGAAAAGGCAATCTATATCAAAGTACAGGTTATCCAGACTACTTGACAAGCTGGGCAGTCTTGTTGATGATTCTGAGGATGATAATGACTTGAGCTATATTAATAATGATTCTGACGATGAAATTGACAAAGATGAGTTCATGTCTGAGAAGCATGCAGTATTGCTTTTAAATGACATCATTAAGCAGACAGCTCCGGCAAAGTATAAGCAACGCTTAGCGTAGCCTGACGTTCGTGCTATGGCTGTAGATAATTTCTTCGCCTTCATTACTAGAGAGCAAGCTACAAAGCCACCAGCTATGGCAGAATCCACTCAGTGTTTCATTGATCGAATTTCTAACTATTCGTTGCCCAGGAATCTTGACATACCGGTAATTAGAGTTTATGATGGTACAACAGATCCTGAGGATTTCCTCACTATGTTTGAAGGTGCAATGAGGTTGCAGGATTGGGATGATGAGGTAGCTTGTCATATGTTTCCAATGCTGCTGCAGAAAATGGCAAGGGAATGGTTTGCTAGCTTGCCGCCTAGAAGCATCACAAGTTATTTGGACCTCCGTGTAAAGTTTGTTATGCAGTATCAAAATCTTCGAAGCTGTACTTTGACACATCTTGATGCACATGAGATCACAATGCATCACAATGAGTCCTTGAGTAATTTTATGAAGCGATACACACTTGAAGCACAGAAGATACCTGATTGTCCAGAATCTCAGCTAGTATCTGTTTTCATTTTCTATTTGGATCAACGACGGTTTAGTGCACTTGTCCATGCATTAAGGTATGACTTGCCAAAAACTCTGCATCAGGCGTTGGAAGTTGCACAGAAGCATGTTCGAGCCGGTGAGCGGGGGGTGAACAAGTTTGATAGCAGCAGCAGCAAACCGCACAACGGAGGGCAGTAATTTGACAGAAATCAGAGGAGGAATGACAATTCCAATGGTGGATGGAGAGGCAACAATCATCCTAATGATTTTCATCATAGCAGAAGGCCAATAGAGAGACATCCATTGATAATGGCGCTGACTAAAACTCCAAAGGAGATTCTTTTCACTGAGCCAATACGGACTACTTTTAATCCTCCAGCACCCATGGAGGAAAGAGAGGGTCCAAAAAGTGAACTATGGTGTGACTTTCATGAGGCATGGGGTCATGATACAGATAATTGCAAATCTCTGATGAGAGAAATCATCGCAAAGATCAAAGCAGGAGAGTTAAACCACTTGTTGTCGGGAAAACAATATAGGAGAAATGATCCTCGCAGGAAATTTGGATGGAAAAAGAATGATGGTGGAAGAGGTCATCGAGGTGAGAACAGAAGAAGGGAAGAGCATGGCGGAGGAGATAACAGAAACCAGTACGGAAACCGGATCACGGAGCGTGAGTCAACTCCAGACGTTGTCATCAAAATGGTATGGCTGAATGGAAGTCACTATGAGGACGATGAGCAGTCGGATAACAATGTTGATAGCTGGAGATATGCCCCAATCATTTTTCAACCAATTCAAAATTGGGCCTTGTCCGTTCAGCCAGTGGTCATTTCAGCAGAAATTGCAAACAAGTTCATCAGCCATATCTACACAGATACAGGCAGTGAGGCTGACATCATTTATTGGCATTGTTTCAAGGCTTTTCCAAGGCATGTGCAGGTTAGAGCTAGGCGAACGAATTTGAAAGTTTCAGGGCTAACAGGAACGCCAGTGAATGCAATGGGGCGAGTTCGTTTGGAGGTCATTTTGGGAACATTTCCACTATTGAGAACTGAAACAATCGATTTCACTATTCTGGATGGCAACTCTCAATTTAATGTCCTTTTTGGACGGGCATCGTTAGCTAAATTTGGAGCGATAACATCAACGGCTCATGCAAAGATCAGATTCCCAACTCCGAACGGAGTAGCCGCTATACACTCACAGTATGTGGCACCAACAAGGGAACGATCCACATTTGCAAACTTACCAGAAGGCAATATGAATTAGAGGAGGTGTAATCGGTTGTTCAGGGAGGATGAGGTTCAGGAGTTCTTTATACCATAATCATGTGTTCAGGCCGGACAGTGCTAGGTGCTTGGCGTTTGAAGAAACAAATTCCAGCATTTTCTCAAGAACAACATTTATCATTTCAATAAGAACAGTTTGTTAGCATTTCTGAAGAACAAAATTTATCAATTTACTGTAGACCATTGTGGTCAACTTTACAGTGCATATGTTTTCAATTGCATACACTAAACGTTCATGATGTACTAATTAGGCTTGATCCACCTAAATTCGTCATTAATTGTTTATGTATTGCACAGTACTGATCAATAAAATTTTATATTTTTCTTATGCAAAGTGCTGCCTGTGACAAATGTAAAACATTACATTTATATCCTGCTCTCAGAAATAGAGTATTTTTATACCTCCGATGGTGGAAGATTTTGTGCCGGCCAGCAAAGGCACAAGGGATCGGCTAGAAAACGTTAAAGTTTTACTAGAACGCACCGAGGCAAAATACAAAAATCAGATACTTGTCATGACAAACATTATAAAAAACTTACTTCACAGAACGAAAGAAGTTTATATTTTATGAAGGCCAAAAATATTACACCATTCTTCCTCATATACTTTATGACAGAAGGCGTATGGCGAAAAGATTATTTTACAATCACTCTTCAAAAACACTTCAAAACTATTCCTCATCAATTTGATGACGGAAAGCGTATAACAGACTACGAGTGTCCTACTAAATATTTGAAGGCATAGTGTTTGCAAAATGAATTTTTGATATGTTGCCCATTCAACTGAAGTTAACAAATGCAAGACACCCAAAGGTGAATTACCTTAAACAATTTTCAAAATGCTTTGTTCAGTTGTACAATATACAATTATACATGAAATTTTATGATATGCTTCGTGCATAGCAGATGGGTTATAAACAACAAACATCAAAGTATTTGGTGCAAGCATACAAACAAGCATAATCACTACAATAAGCATATGTTTATGGCATTCAAATTATCAACGTTTATTACAAACGGTTGTTCATCAAATAGTTGCAAGTTTATGAAAATTGAACATTGAGTACATCCTGAGTAGATGACTCCTCTCTGATACACATTTCATCATAAACATCTATCTTCAGATTAATCAATCTGTCTTTGGCTTAATCAACCTTCTCCATGGTTCCAGGACACATAAGGTTGGCAATAGCAGCAGGAAGTGTCTTGTTTGGGGCAAGGCATTTGGTAATTTTGTTTGTAACATCAGAAATGAAATGAGTACGAACAGCTTCAACATAGTCATTGTAGGGATTCCCCACAAGATTGGATCCAAGCACCTTCGATATCACACCTGGTATCCCCTTCTTAAGCTCAGCAAAATTACTCTCACCCTTCTCCACCCTATGGAGAAGCTCAGCAGATTTCTCCCTCTCTGCACTCAGCTCCTTCTCTAGCTCACTCACCTTCACTTGCTCCTCCTCAAATTTTTTCTTTTCAGGATCCACCAACCTGTCCTTCTCCTCTTGCAGAGAAACGGCAGCATCTTGAGCACTTTTCAGCTCAGCTGTTCTAGCCTTTAATATATTTTGAGCATCAATCAAGGCACGTTCAGCATCAATTGCTTTTTTGTGAGCATTTGCACCTTGAGCAATCTCAGCACGGGCAAAGGCAAGTATGGACTCCTGTTGCTTCTGCAGTTGCAGCACAAAATCCAGATGGTTGGTCAGTAATACATGAGCTGCAGCAGTTGATTCCCTGAGCTGCTCAGAGCGGAGAGCGGTGAACTGGGGTTTTAGCTCAGGGATAGCATAACCCTGTATAAGAAAAATTTTATGGTTAATTTTAAGCGACTCACATAAATAAATTGCAAGCATATACATGCAGGAAGTTTTATCATTCATACCTGGAGAAGAGTTGAAAATTCTTTGTCCTTAGTAGCAGGATTCTCAATGATCACCTGCAATGTCCTCACATGAGCAGGAAGAGATGGCTCTTAAACATTGAAAGATGTGACAGCATGGTTAGTGGTATTAGGAGGAGGAGAATGATAAGTAGAGTCGCCTTCCAGCCTCTCTTCATGGAATTCAAATTCCTTAAATGGAGTAAAGTTTGGGTCGGGAGTTTTTAGACCCTTATCTCCTTCACCTTCAAGGTTCTTCTCCGGCCTCTGCTCACCGCCTTTAGTAGCCTTCCCTTGGCTATCGTCAGATTCTGTTAAAATTACTAACAGAAACAAATTAGCATTATGAACAAATATAACAGTTATAAGCAAAGACATGTGCATTATCAAGAAAAAGCATAATGGACATACTTCTTCTACGTTTCTGCTTTTGGCTCCCCTCTGTACTTTTCACCCTCTTAGAGCCTATGCTCTTCTTCCTTGTCTTTTGGGTTGGAGGAGGAGTGGGGTTTGTTTCACCCGTGATGTCAACCGAGCTTGATGTCTGCTGCTCGGCGGTGGTGGTGTTATCCGCTGTCCGTTCAGTGTCTGTCTGCTCAGACCCGAACTCACTGTCAGAGCTGCTAACCATGATTTCTTCCCCCTTTTCAGCAGCAGCGGCATCAGAAGCAGCCTTAGCCTTAGCTGCAGCCCTCTCTGCCTCTAGATCTTCAATGGTTTTAGCACGGTCAGTGATTTCCACTTCATCCTCAAGATCGAGGGATAAAAGAGCAGAGCGAACCTGCATCTCTGAGTTGGCTGCAAAAATTAAACATGGACAGCAATATAAGCAAACATGGTAAGCAATAGACAAGCATTTATATATATTAGGATGATCATATCACATCCTACCCTGATTCTTCTCACGGAGTACTGGCACAGAAGTGCTTGGCCATTCTTGACTCACTCTACACAGCACAAGAATCCCTCATACTTCTCGTATGATCTGGGTGGAATGCGGAGCTCTTTCAAATTATTTACTATTCGCTGCTCTGTGGTAGAAATCTTAACACCCTTTCCTACACCAGCATCAATAGCACCCCATTTCCGGACAACGGAAAACTCTTCCGGAATAACAGTCTCATCAACAAAGAAAAACGGACTCTTCCAGTCCTTCAAGTTTGATACTCTATTTGTTCCAACAAAATGGGTATTTCGTTTACTATCAATAGTAAGCCAGCAGTCGCTAATCGTGCGAATTCTAAATAAAGAGATAAAAACTTTAATGCGAGGCTTAATATTGCTGGCATTACAGTACATTTCAAA
This sequence comes from Rutidosis leptorrhynchoides, assembly GCF_046630445.1. Classification (NCBI taxonomy): domain Eukaryota; kingdom Viridiplantae; phylum Streptophyta; class Magnoliopsida; order Asterales; family Asteraceae; genus Rutidosis; species Rutidosis leptorrhynchoides. The sequence goes on along the minus strand of NC_092337.1, from coordinate 273,925,434 downwards.
AAGGATAATTTTTTGAAGGCCATGGGGATGTATTTGGCTAAGGCAGGCCTTATAATATTTAAGAAGGCGAAGAAGAAAGTTAGTAGGGGGAACACGGAGGTTGCTGTGAGTAAGTTGTAAGGCGTATAAAGTAATTTTTCCATCAGGAGGATGGTTGGCAGTTTGCATGTTGGTAGGAAGAACAGGGTTGTATTGATTAAGATGGTGAAAGGCAATCTTCAAAACGTCTAAGTATTCTCCTGTCAGTGATGAGGCCATCGTGCTAACTTCTGGAATGTCAGCAGCATTTGAAGAAGAGGGCTCTGCGTGTTCTTGGCCAATACTCGGTGTAGAATCCATGGTAATAAAGTAAAAAGATATCAACAGGAAAAAAATAGCAGTAAGATGAAGTGTCACTGACCTTGGAAGATGATAAACCTTAAAGAGTTGAAGGATGAAGAAAGCGATGAAGATTTAAGAAGAAATGTACTTTTTAGATCTTGGTAAAGGTAAAAAAGTGAAGATAAAAGGGTTATGCCGGTTTATATAGGAGTTCGTTGATGCATTTTTTATGGGCACGATTGTGACACGTGTATGGGTAAGTTTAAACGTGGGGTACGAAATGACACTTTTTACAGCTGGAGGCGCGTGGCGATTCTTAACCATTTAAAGTTAATCATCACAGAGTCAGTAAAATTCGTCTACATTTAATGCCTGTAATGTTTCCCCCGATGCAAATGGGCTATGAACAGGTTAGTTTGGCGTGCATTATCAAAAGTTTAATAACTTAATCATTTTTCAAATGCTTAAATCATTAAACTGGGGGGACTTAATGGTGTATCCTATCATATACACGCATAAAAGGCATAATGGTTGCATAAAAGTAGCATCAGGAAGACTGGAAACAACAGTTTTGTAGAAGTTATCCGTCCAGCGTTCTCCGCTGAACAGGCTGCTCCGTCATGCGTAAGCCCTGGAGGCCGCCTAGCGCCTAAGCCCTGGCCGGAGAACGCCACTTTCAGTATGAATTTCGGATCACAAGTAATAGAACGTATCATCATCTGACACATGTTCCCGAACAATCCAGGGGATCTGACACTATAAATAGACCCCTTGGGTCGTCATTTTACACAGTTCAGACATTCTGACAAACTTGAGAGCTGGGACTTCATCTCTCTCTCTCTAGCACTTTCTCTCACTAGAAGTCATCCGGCTAGCACTTTTATGCTATAGGAATGACAGATTGATTAAGCCACCCCACAAGTTTCTACACTTGTGAACCGGGTCTGCAGGGATTATTTCCCAAGAGCAAACATCAATCGGCAACACTCGCCCACCTTAAGCTAGATTACTTCTAGTACCGTGTTGGCACACTAAGCCTTACCTCATAAGGAAATAGGTGTTAACAGTAAACATGTCATTAAGTGTACTAATAATGAACTACATATGTAAAAACAAGACTACTAACTTAATGATTTTGAATCGAGACATATATGTAACGATTATCGTTGTAACGACATTTAACTGTATATATATCATACTAAGATATATTATATATCATAATATCATGATAATGTAATAATTTAACATCTCTTTAAATATAATAAACAATGGGTTAACAACATTTAACAAGATCGTTAACCTAAAGGTTTCAAAACAACATTTACATGTAACGACTAACGATGACTTAACGACTCAGTTAAAATGTATTTACATGTAGTGTTTTAATATGTATTCATACACTTTTGAAAGACTTCAAGACACTTATCAAAGTACTTCTACTTAATAAAAATGCTTACAATTACATCCTCATTCATTTTCATCAACAATTTTACTCGTATGCACCCGTATTCGTACTCGTACAATACACAGCTTTTAAATGTATGTACTATTGGTATATACACTCCAATGATCAGCTCTTAGCAGCCCATGTGAGTCACCTAACACATGTGGGAACCATCATTTGCCAACTAGCATGAAATATCTCATAAAATTACAAAATATTAGTAATCATTCATGACTTATTTACATGTAAATAGAATTACACATCCTTTATATCTAATCCATATATCAATGACCAAAAACACCTAAAAACACTTTTATTCTTCAATTTTCTTCATCTAATTGATCTCTCTCAAGTTCTATCTTCAAGTTCTAAGTGTTATTCATAAATTCTATAAGTTCTAGTTTCATAAAATCAAGAATACTTCCAAGTTTTCTGGCTTACTTCCAATCTTGTAAAGTGATCATCCAACCTCAAGAAATCTTTCTTATTTACAGTAAGATATCTTCCTAATATAAGGTAATACTCATATTCAAACTTTGATTCAATTTCTATAACTATAACAATCTTATTTCGAGTGGAAATCTTACTTGAACTTGTTTTCGTGTCATGATTCTGCTTCAAGGACTTTCAAGCCATCCAAGGATCCTTTGAAGCTAGATCTATATTTTTCATTTCCAGTAGGTTTATCCACAAAATCTAAGGTAGTAATGATGTTCATAACATCATTCAATTCATATATATAAAACTACCTTATTCGAAGTTTTAAACTTGAAATCACTAGAACATAGTTTAGTTAATTCTAAACTTGTTCGCAAATAAAAGTTAATCCTTCTAACTTGACTTTTCAAATGAACTAAACACATGTTCTATATCTATATGATATGATAACTTAATGATTTAAATCCTGAAAACACGAAAAACACCATAAAACTGGATATACGCCATCGGAGTAACATCGCGGGCTGTTTTGGGTTAGTTAATTAAAAACTATGATAAACTTTGATTTAAAAGCTATTCTTCTGGGAAAACGATTTTCTTATGAACATGAAACTATATCCAAAAATCATGGTTAAACTCAAAGTGGAAGTATGTTCCCCAAAATGGTCATCTGGACGTCGTTCTTTCGACTGAATGACTACCTTTACAAAACTAACTTGTAACCTGTATTTCTGACTATAAACTTATACTTTTTCTGTATAGATTCATAAACTTAAGTTCAATATGAAACCATAGCAATTGGATTCACTCAAAACGGATTTAAAACGAAGAAGTTATGGGTGAAACAAGATTGAATATTTTTTGCTTGTTGTAGCTACGTGAAAATTGGTAACCAATCTATATTAATCATATCCTAGCTAACTCATATTGTATTATACATGTATTCTAAAATATTATGTAATCTTGGGATACCATAGACACGTATGCAAATGTTTTGACATATCATATCGACCCATGTATATGTGTTATTTAGAACAACTATAGACACTCTATATGCAGTAATGTTGGAGTTAGCTATACAGGGTTGAGGTTGATTCCAAAAATATATATACTTTGAGTTGTGATCTAGCCTGAGACGTGTATACACTGGGTCGTGGATTGGGTCAAGATAATATATATCAATTCATTTCTGTACATCTAACTATGGACAACTAGTTGTAGGTTACTAACGAGGACAACTAACTTAATAAACTTAAAACATTAAAACGTATTAAAAATGTTGTAAATATATTTTTAACATACTTTGATATATATGTAGATATTTGTTATAGGTTCGTGAATCGACCAGTGGCCAAGTTTTACTTCCCGACGAAGTAAAAATCTGTGAAAGTGAGTTATAGTCCCACTTTTAAAAATCTAATATTTTGGGATGAGAATACATGCAATTTTATAAATATTTTATGAAATAGACACAAGTAAATGAAACAACATTATATGGGTGAATGATCGAAGCCGAATATGCCCCTTTTTAGCTTGGTAGCCTAAGAATTTGGGAACAGACCCTCAAATTGACGCGAATCCTAAAGATAGATCTATCGGGCCCAACAAGCCCCATTCTAGAATTTGGAATGCTTTAGTACTTCGATATTATCATGTCCGATGGGTGTCCCGGAATGATGGGGATATTCTATATGCATCTTGTTAATGTCGGTTACCAGGTGTTCACCATATGAATGATTTTTATCTCTATGTATGGGATGTATATTGAAATATGAAATCTTATGGTCTATTACTATGATTTGATAATATATAGGTTAAACCTATAACTCACCAACATTTTTTGTTGACGTTTTAAGCATGTTTATTCTCAGGTGATTATTAAGAGCTTCCGCTGTTGCATACTAAAATAAGGACAAGATTTGGAGTCCATGCTTGTATGATATTATGTAAAAACTACATTCAAGAAACTTATTTTTGATGTAATATATTCTTATTGTAAACCATTATGTAATGGTCGTGTGTAAACGGTATATTTTAGATTATCATTTTTTGATAATCTACGTAATGCTTTTTAAACCTTTATCGATAAAATAAAGGTTATGGTTGTTTTAAAAATGAATGCAGTCTTTGAAAAACATCTCATATAGAGGTCAAAACCTCGCGACGAAATCAATTAATATGGAACGTTTATAATCAATATGAACGGGACATTTCAACAAACATCTCAAATTATCGGTGGTAAAAAGATCTAAGAAAACCATGTAGCCAATTTGTACAGTTTTGACCAACAAGTTGGACTTTCTGATTTAGATAGAATCCAGACCTCTGGTTTCGGCACGCATACAACACATAGCAATTAGAGTTTTTAGAGCTAGAGATACAAATGAAAATATGCTACATAACATACATTTAACAACATATCAGAAGCTCAAGCTCTAAATTAGTTTCTACTTCATGCAAGACCATTAGATGTACAAACTAGACACATTCGATCCCATTTAGGTAGTCGTTTTTGGGGTCGATTATACGAGCATCTAGAGACAATTAGCACATGAGGTCTACATGAAAGATCAAGTACTAATCATTTAAATTTCAGAATAAAAAAGCTTATGTAAGTAACTAGAGGGGGGTGAATAGTTACTTAGTCGATTTTTTAAAATTTTCTTTACGTTTTCTTGAACTTGATATAGTGTGACTTGAAATGTTTGTTCTCAAATGATACTTAACAAGATATATGTATGTAAGATATAATCAAAAAGATAAGGAAAGAGAGAACAAACACAACGATTTTGTAGCGACCCGACAAAATCGTCATTGACGGTGCCGTCTACTTAGGTCCCGTTATGTGGTCATAAGTCTTTAAAACAACGTTTGACCAAAAGATATGTCGCATTCATTTCAAATGTAAAGATTGTTCAAAGTTTACGAGAATAGTTCCACCACAAGTTACGTTACAAAGTTATAAGTACAAATGAAACTTATGCGACACAATTTAAAAGTAGCCAAAAGACGCTCCGTGTATGCATATATACTCGACATCCAATGAATGTATCAAAATAATGAGCGGAAGCATGTATCATGTATCGTTCAAGGACCTGAGAAAAACATAGAAATCTGTCAACGAAAACGTTGGTGAAATCATAGGTTTAAGTAAGTAAGTACAAGTGAACCACAAGATTTGCATCAATGAAATAATAGTAATACATTCCAAAAGTTTGTTTCACGAGCACCCAATTATCAATGCTTAACATTCCTTCCATAGAACCCCATCACTTAGTGCTAGAACATACACTGTTTCTCGAAAATATATTTCATTCGTAAACGGTAGCGAACCGTTTGAATGAGGGTTTGTCAAACCCATATGGATCCATACAAAATAAGTTCTCGCTTACACCCGGCAAGTGTAACTAATGATAATCGAATTGAGGATTTTGTTCTAAACTCGTATGTAGAATGTTTGTTTTCCTGTACTTGTGTTCACTTAGTAAAGAAATGTTTATGTTTTCTCATCCCAAATGTAAGTTCAAAAAGAGTAAAAGTGGGACTATGATCTCACCTTGAGTGCACGAGTAGTAAACTACTTCAACAAGTAAACGTGTGCAAAGAACAATGCTAATCTTGACCTAAACAATAGGTTGTATTAATAACGGTAAACAAGATAGGTCAAAGATGTTCAATTAGTCCTATGGCTCGTTAAGACTCGATCATAATAGTATGTGAATCAAATTGTCATGTTTCATGCAAGGTACAAGTATAAAAACATGTTAGAACGATTGCACAAATATTTGGTTAAGTTTGATTAAAAGTCAACTTGGTCGGGTCAAAGTCAATGAAAAAGTCAACATGTTCGGGTCGGGTCCCGAACTATTTTTCTGAGGTTTTTAATCATATATGAGCATGTTAGAACAAGTTTCATGTGAATCGGAGGTCCATAGTATGCCAAACATTTTTCGTAATTTGGACATGGTGGTCAGAACCTGACCACGGCTTATATCGCGCCGCGACATAAGCTGGCCGCGCCGCGGCATTGGCCGTGCGCTGGTACCTGGTCAGTCTCAATTGTTCAAGTCCCAAATCAAAATTCTTTCAAGCATAAATTACAAACCGCTAACTCTTAGAACTCGCACCTTATATCGTTGGAAAGGTAATTTGACAAAGAACACAACTAAGTATATTTCACCAACCAAAAACATTATTTGTAACAATCGGCTTTCCAAAATAAATGATCGATTAATGCACACATTCAATACTCGAATTTGATAAGTGCACATTTATGATTCGGGCATTTAATGCATACATACAACACGCCGTTTTGTAGGTAATCGAGCATACAATACAACTAACTACTTACTAACAATAATTCATGGCATTCAATGTATCATCTATTCATTTCAAGCTTATCAAACCCTAACCCAAATTCACCAAAAATCACTAATCAAGTTTATGGAGTTTTCTCAAGCAACCTACACATCAAATTGAAGCTAGTGATACTAGGAACACAATTAGAACATGAACTTTTAACATCTAACAACATATGATCATCCAAAATTCAAGAACAACACACCAAAATTCAAGTTCATGCTAGTTACACTAAAACAACGAGATCGAGCATAATAATCATATACACGACATCACAATGAGCCATAGACACTAACTAACACCATTTCAAGTCAAAAACACGAATTTAGAGAAATCTAGAGTTTTAGAAATGTTACCCAAACGAGATGAAGTTGGTACCAAAATGAAGAGGATGAAGAGAGGATCACGAATATGTAATTTATTTTGTTGTAAGCCTCCTAGATCGAATTTAGATGATGATTGAATGAATTTGGTAAATGTGTGTGTGTTCTTGCTAGAGAGAAAGAGAGAAATAGGGGGATGGTTGAATGGTGGTGATTGGGGTGGACTAGTTGACCTAGTCAACTAGTTTGCCCCGTGTCAATTTTAGTCCCTCGAGTTTGTAGTCGGGTGCGGGAATTACCTAAACGGAATATTTTAAAACGCGTATTAACGGAGGATGTTAAAATCCAATAACGGAAAAATATTAAGAATGTTAGCTAACGGAGGATACGAATTTAGTTATGAATGATATTTTTAAAATAAAAAGACGGGCGTTAAAATAATTTAACGGGAAAATGCGGGATGTTACATTACCCACACCTTAAAAGAAATTTCGTCCCGAAATTTAGTTGGAAGTAATAGTCGATGTCTCTTCCTTGAGACCTTGCATTGTCAATGCTATGAATAAGTGAAGATACGTCCTTGGGCATTCCCACGAATTTGGACAGTCGGGGTTTTATGTTGTATTAAGGCTTGGTTTTACGATCCACAATTTCAACCGGTCTTTCTACGAAGAGGAGTTGTCATCAATAGTAAGTTTATCTAGAAGGATAGCACGTTCCTGTTCCGCAGGACACGTATCTAAGTTTGTTACATGGAACGTAAGGTAAACGGAAACTTAATTGAGTCGGAGTTTCTAAACGGTAGGAAGCGGTTCCAAGACGCCCCAAGATTTCAAAAGGATCAATATTGCGGATATAAATTTCCTCGATTTCCCGAAACGGATTACACCTTTCCAAGGTGTGGTTTTCAATATTACACGGTTACTGACTTTAAATTTGAGAGATTTTCATCTAACATTGGTATAACTCCTTTGGCGACCACGGGCCGTCTTGAGCCCTTCTCGGACTTGAACTATCTCAAAGGTTGTTTCTTGAATGATTTCGGATCTGATGATTTTCTTGTCACCTACTTCGGTCCAACGAATAGGAGAACAACATTTGTGGTTATATAAAGTTTCAAAAAGTGTGCGTTAACACGCGAGTGGTAACTACTGTTGTAAGAGGGATCAACTAAAGGCGACAATACAAGTTTGTAACATGTCATTCCAAGATGTAAATTGTTCGTTTGCTTAGCTCGTCTGTTTGTGGAAGATACGCAGTACTCACGTCTAAACGTGTTCCGAAGGCTTCTTGTAAACAAGATGTGTAACGAGTATTTTCGATCCGGGATAATTGACAATGATACACCGTGTTGGAATATAATTTCTTAAGATATGCTTGGACAAGTTAGTTAGGGTTCGAAAGCGTTTGTTGGAACAGGTTTCTTGTCGGCTACTGAAAAATGTTCGTAAGGGCTAGTCACCCTCGTGGCGAATACTAGTAACACGTGAAGAGTCTCTCTCTCCATTGAGAAATTATATAAAAAGGTTTCCGTATACGGAAGTACGAGCGAAAAGATAGGAGTGAAATGAGAACTTAGAATAGGATGAGTTCACATTTTGAGGTAGCCATATCGCGCATCTAGTAGCCAAATGTTGAGACTTGGTGGGAAACGAGATAGTACACGTAGTTGTATAGCTCGGGGTTGAGTAGTAGTTGGCCGTATAACAGAAGCACAAGGACGTTAAGTCAAAGAAGAAAGGGGTATCCTTGGATTGTGTGTTATCTTTGGTCTCAGTAATATCAGACGGTAATAGTGAAATAGCAGAGCTATGTATCGTGGTACGATATGACGAGAAGATTGATCGGATCCATAAATAAGTATTCAAATTCTCCGTGTAAAATAACGAATTTCAGCTTCCTTGATTTTGAGTCGAGAGGGGTTGCCTTTCAGGCGTTCACGTAGAAGTATTTCTATATTTGAGTTCCATTTTGTGCCACACGAATTTATCTAGTAAGGTTGGTGTGAAAAATCACGTTCAAAGTCCGGACACGGAAAATGTTTAATTTTTTTTTTTCCTTAGTACTTTAACGAGGTTAGAGGACGAGCGATACGGGAAAAATCGGAAATTAATCTTTGATAATAATCGCGAGATCCAAAATTTTACGAATACAAGTCGGAGTCGTGAGGGTTTCTCCAAAATTAATTAATTAATTCAAATTTTTTTTTTTTTTTTTTTTTTTTTGCGAGATCTACTGTAATACCTTGACCACTAACAATATGGTTTAGAATTTGGACTTCGTTTAACCAAAATTCTCACTTGGAGAATTCGGCATAGAGTTGCTCTTTTCTCAAGAGTTCGAGCGTAAGACGGAGACGTTGTTCGTTTTTCCTTTCCGCTTGAATAGCTTAAAATTATAAGTACGGTAACGGATTTGTCTAGATAAGTTTGCATACGTGGTTCCGGAGGTCTATGAATACGGGCGGAGCCTTAGATAAACTGAACGGCACTAAAAGAAATTTATAACTATCGTAGCGAGTTCGGAAAGCGGTTTAGGAGACATCTTCTACCTTAACCCTCAATTGATGATAACCAGAATGAAGGTCGATTTTAGAATATACGCGAGATCCGTGTAACGGTTCAAGAGGTTGTTGATACGGGGAAGAGGATATCGGTTCTTAAACGGAAATTATTTAGTTCACTAAAATCACATATATGTGGGGAAAACATTCCCTTCCTAACGTATAGGTTTTGGGCTCCCTAGTTCTATAGATGTCAAATCAAAGTTCAAATTACCTACCCAATAAGTTTGACGTACACTCTCCGATAAATTTGTCGGTACGCAATAGTTTTCCGTTGGTCACTTGAATGGCCTAAGTAATATCTAGGGGGTGGTGGAGTGCAAATAGTAGGCTCCAAAGCCTTGGATACAAAACATTTATCGACATCCGAATCGAATAAACATGAAGTATAGGAGTTGTTAAGAAGAAACGTACCCGTGACTAGTTCATGTCGTCTCGAGCATCCTCGGTGCTAATGTTGGAAGTTCGGCCGCGTGTGTTGGGGTTGGCTTTCTTCGTTGGACATGCATTCCTAAAATGACCCGGTTGGCCACATTCGAAACAAACACCTGGCTTTTGTGTGTTGGGTCCCTTTTGACTGACGGGGGCGGTACTTCCATAATATTTGGCAATATGACCACTTTCCTAGCACCGGTGGCAAATTAGCTTGCCACATTCACCAAAGTGATGCTTGTGGCATTTGTTGCAAAAAGGTCGAGTTCCAGCATAACTTTTCTTGCCGACGGAGATGAAAAGTTCCTTGGCAAAGTTGTTGCTGTTGTAGTTGCTGGATTGAGAGGCTTCCCATTTTCTTTTGTTGTTACCTGGTTGGTCCTCGGCCGTTGGTGCCGGTGCTTCAATTTCATCCACCATTTCTATAGATTGGCGAGCCATCGTTAAAGCCTCTTGTAGGTTGGCGGGTTTGGATGACATTACCCTGTGTTGAATGCTCTTCGGAAGGCCATCCATGTAAAGTTCAACTCTTAGGGACTCGAGAGTCATGAGGTTTAGACACATTAAGACTAGTTCAGCAAACCGTTGATTATAAGCTTCGAGGTCATTCCGAACCGTTTGTAAATTTCTTAGCCCCTGTTCGAGCCTTCGAGTTTCGTCGCGCGGAAAGTATTCGGTGATCATTCTTTCTCTTAATTCGGTCCAAGAGAGTGCGTGGGCTTCATCGATACCCACCGATTGTACATACGTGTTCCACCATGAGAAAGCAATACCGGTGAGAGTGAGGGTGGAAAACTTGACCTTATCTTGGTCCCGACAGCCGCTTATGTTAAAAACGGCTTCCGTTTGTTCAAACCATCTGGTGAGAGCAACCGGTCCCTCGGTTCCATCGAAAGTGGGAGGTTTGCACCCCATGAAGTTCTTGTAGGAGCACCCCTCGTTTGAATTACCAGCTCCATGATTATTGTTGTTGGAAAAGTGATCGGCCACGGCCACACCCACGGCGGTGGTTATCATTCGATGAAGAGCTTGTTCGAGAGTTTCGGAAGGAGTATTGGGTTGACCTTGGTGAGCCATTGTTCCTTCATGACACAAGAATACCGTTGTTTAGTATTATCAATAATACTAATCGTGATATGGAAATCAAGATAAAGAGGAAATTTTTCCTTGACTCGCCTTAAATTCTTTATGTCATAATGTCGGAATGTTCATGTGAGTCACCGTAATATAATCTCGGAAATTATATTACCCTGATTCATATGTGCATTCGACATCATTTCAGATAGTCAAGGTGGCGTGTCAATCAAATCAACCACGTGAGATTAAGGTCGAATAAGAGTTAGATGTGAATAGAAGAGATCGAGTATAAATGCACAAGTAGTCAAGTAATTCCTACTCCAAGTCTATATGCCGGTTGTAGTCTAGACTCACTAATGTACCCTATGACTCGGGATCGACACCAATGAACTCTAAATCCCTACAACCAACGCTCTGATACCATCTGTAGCGACCCGACAAAATCGTCACTGACGGTGCCGTCTACTTAGGTCCCGTTACGTGGTCATAAGTCTTTAAAACAATGTTTGACCAAAAGATATGTCGCATTCATTTCAAATGTAAAGATTGTTCAAAGTTTACGAGAATAGTTCCACCACAAGTTACGTTACAAAGTTATAAGTACAAATGAAACTTATGCGACACAATTTAAAAGTAGCCAAAAGACGCTCCGTGTATGCATATATACTCGACATCCAATGCATGTATCAAAATAATGAGCGAAAGCATGTATCATGTATCGTTCAAGGACCTGAGAAAAACATAGAAATCTGTCAACGAAAACGTTGGTGAAATCATAGGTTTAAGTAAGTAAGTACAAGTGAACCACAAGATTTGCATCAATGAAATAATAGTAATACATTCCAAAAGTTTGTTTCACGAGCACCCAATTATCAATGCTTAACATTCCTTCCATAGAACCCCATCACTTAGTGCTAGAACATACACTGTTTCTCGAAAATATATTTCATTCGTAAACGGTAGCGAACCGTTTGAATGAGGGTTTGTCAAACCCATATGGATCCATACAACATAAGTTCTCGCTTACACCCGGCAAGTGTAACTAATGATAATCGAATTGAGGATTTTGTTCTAAACTCGTATGTAGAATGTTTGTTTTCCTGTACTTGTGTTCACTTAGTAAAGAAATGTTTATGTTTTCTCATCCCAAATGTAAGTTCAAAAAGAGTAAAAGTGGGACTATGATCTCACCTTGAGTGCACGAGTAGTAAAGTACTTCAACAAGTAAACGTGTGCAAAGAACAATGCTAATCTTGACCTAAACAATAGGTTGTATCAATAACGGTAAACACGATAGGTCAAAGATGTTCAATTAGTCCTATGGCTCGTTAAGACTCGATCATAATAGCATGTGAATCAAATTGTCATGTTTCATGCAACGTACAAGTATAAAAACATGTTAGAACGATTGCACAAATATTTGGTTAAGTTTGATTAAAAGTCAACTTGGTCGGGTCAAAGTCAACGAAAAAGTCAACATGTTCGGGTCGGGTCCCGAACTATTTTTCTGAGGTTTTTAATCATATATGAGCATGTTAGAACAAGTTTCATGTGAATCGGAGGTCCATAGTATGCCAAACATTTTTCGTAATTTGGACATGGTGGTCAGAACCTGACCACGGCTTATGTCGCGCCGCGACATAAGCTGGCCGCGCCGCGGCATTGGCCATGCGCTGGTACCTGGTCAGTCTCAATTGTTCAAGTCCCAAATCAAAACTCTTTCAAGCATAAATTACAAACCGCTAACTCTTAGAACTCGCACCTTATATCGTTGGAAAGGTAATTTGACAAAGAACACAACTAAGTATATTTCACCAACCAAAAACATTATTTGTAACAATCGGCTTTCCAAAATAAATGATCGATTAATGCACACATTCAATACTCGAATTTGATAAGTGCACATTTATGATTCGGGCATTTAATGCATACATACAACACGCCGTTTTGTAGGTAATCGAGCATACAATACAACTAACTACTTACTAACAATAATTCATGGCATTCAATGTATCATCTATTCATTTCAAGCTTATCAAACCCTAACCCAAATTCACCAAAAATCACTAATCAAGTTTATGGAGTTTTCTCAAGCAACCTACACATCAAATTGAAGCTAATGATACTAGGAACACAATTAGAACATGAACTTTTAACATCTAACAACATATGATCATCCAAAATTCAAGAACAACACACCAAAATTCAAGTTCATGCTAGTTACACTAAAATAACGAGATCGAGCATAATAATCATATACACGACATCACAATGAGCCATAGACACTAACTAACACCATTTCAAGTCAAAAACACGAATTTAGAGAAATCTAGAGTTTTAGAAATGTTACCCAAACGAGATGAAGTTGGTACCAAAATGAAGAGGATGAAGAGAGGATCACGAATATGTAATTTATTTTGTTGTAAGCCTCCTAGATCGAATTTAGATGATGATTGAATGAATTTGGTAAATGTGTGTGTGTTCTTGCTAGAGAGAAAGAGAGAAAGAGGGGGATGGTTGAATGGTGGTGATTGGGGTGGACTAGTTGACCTAGTCAACTAGTTTGCCCCGTGTCAATTTTAGTCCCTCGAGTTTGTAGTCGGGTGCGGGAATTACCTAAACGGAATATTTTAAAACGCGTATTAACGGAGGATGTTAAAATCCAATAACGGAAAAATATTAAGAATGTTAGCTAACGGAGGATACGAATTTAGTTACGAAGGATATTTTTAAAATAAAAAGACGGGCGTTAAAATAATTTAACGGAAAAATGCGGGATGTTACATTACCCACACCTTAAAAGAAATTTCGTCCCGAAATTTAGTTGGAAGTAATAGTCGATGTCTCTTCCTTGAGACCTTGCATTGTCAATGCTATGAATAAGTGAAGATACGTCCTTGGGCATTCCCACGAATTTGGACAGAAGTATGGAAGTTGACATGTCCATAAAAGAAGAAAATCTTCAAGCTTTGACCATTTATCATTGATTACCTAAAGAGGTAATTGCAGAATTTTGTCTCTTGACAAACCATTATCTTCCAAAAGCTTCACCAACCTTTGATAATTACTTGTCATTTTGCTTATGGGTGTATATTGTCCTTTGGAACATTGTTGCATCTCCAATGAACTAGTTTGAGTCTAGTTGAAACTTAATTATCTTTGTTACAACCTTTACTACCTTGGACTAATTACATTTACAAACATACAATGGTACATAAAACTAATGGGAGTGCAACTCCTTAATTGGGACTTCAATGACCATTATGTTTAAATGACATTATGTACTAGGATGAAAAGATATAACACTTGTGTGTTTAATCTAAATTTGGCTTAAAATGTCATTAAGATGTCATTAGGTGTGATTAGTAAAACTTAACCTCTTTTGGTTCAAAACTCTTTTGAGATCAAAAAGGGCAACTATTATAAGTATGTTTAAAAAGGTTTTGTAAATTATAGATGCCTCAAAGTGGTCTAACTAAAAGTGGATGATTTTGTTAACAGAGAAAACTGCGGTCAGGATGCGGTCGACCATAAAGTTAGCCGTAGATTGTAAGTTTTAGAAAAACCTGAATTCGTTGGTACAGGACATGCACGGTTAGTTTCACGGTCGACTGTAATACGGCCGCGTACCATTTTTACCAAGATAATTACTTATGTATTAGTCTTTTGCTAGAGATTGATAGTGCTCTAAATGAACATATATTTAGGCACAATATCCTTCCAATATGTAAAGCTTTTAGTTGTAATTGTTCTATTTTTATATAATATTCGTTTAAATAAATAAGTGCGAAGACAAAAGAAGAAAACGACGATTTGAAGACGCAAATGATCAAAAAGCTAAAAAGTACAAAATTACAATCCAAGTGGTTCAAATTATTGATGAGAAACGTCTAAAAATTACAAGAGTACAAGCCGTGAAACGCAAAGTACAAGATATCTACGCGTACGAAAGGACGTTCGAAAATCCGGAACCGGGACATAAATCGAGCGTAAATGCGCGACGCAACGGAAGTAAAATTACAAGTCAACTATGCACAAGAATAAAATATAATATATAAATCATTTATATATTATATATATATAATAAATATGTCGACAAAGCTAGGATCCAAAATTTAGTGAGCTGGAATCTGAAGTTCCGCACTCGCGGAGCTGTAAAGGGTAAAAACTCCGCACTCGCGGAGCTATCTGTTTCAGAAATGGCCTATAAAAACCATCGAATTTAGTCGAGAAACACCATCCCAATTCAATCTCACTCTCTTTTTAATATATAATATATATATATATATATATATATATATATATATATATATATATATATATATATATATATATATATATATATATATATATATATATATATAATTTCGTTTAGTTTTATATTAGTTTAGTTTGAGTAATGTAAAGGTTATTTTACGGGTTTTAAAGTCGAAATTCTGTCCATGTAAAGCTACGCGATAAATAATCAATGTAAGTTATGTTCTCCTTTTTAAATTAATGTCTCGTATTTAAGTTATTATTATGCTTATTTAAGCTGAAGTAATCGTGATGTTGGGCTAAATATTAAGACGGGGTTATTGGGCTTTAGACCATAATTGGGGTTTGGACAAAAGAACGACACTTGTGGAAATGGGACTATGGGTTATTAATGGACTTTATATTTGATTAATATAGAGATTTACAATTTGACATAGTTATATATAACCACATACGCTTGATCAGGTACGGTAGGCGGGATATTTATAAATACTAATAATTGTTCATTTGACCGAAAACAGGGGATGGATTAATAGTCAATGGACTCATTAAAACAGTGGTGGATTACATACAAGGGTAATTGGTGTAATTGTTAATAAAGTATTAAAACCTTGAATTACACGCAGTCTATAACCTGGTGTAATCATTAAACAAAGTATTAAGACCTTATTACGGTTTACATCCCCAATTAGTTGAAATATTTGACTTCGGGTATAAGGTTAATTTGGCGAAGACCCTCGAACTTTATAATTATGACCGATGGACTATTATGGACAAAACCAGATGGACTTATTGAATAATCCAGGACAAAGGACAATTAACCCAGGGTAATAAATTAAATCAAAACGTCAAACATCATGATTACGAAAGTTTAAATAAGCATAATATATTTTATTTCATATTTCCTCGTACTTTTATTTATTGTTATTTTAATTATTGTTATTTATTTTATCGTTAGTTAAATATCATCATTTACTTTACTCTTCACTTAAAATATAAAATCGACAAACCGGTCATTAAACGGTAAAACCCCCCTTTTTATAATAATAATAATTGTAATATTTATATTTATATTTTGTACAAATATAGTTATATAAAAATATAGTGTAAAATAAGTCGTCTCCCTGTGGAATGAACCGGACTTACTAAAAACTATACTACTCTACGATTAGGTACACTGCCTATAGTGTTGTAGCAAGGTTTAGGTATATCCCATCTGTAAATAAATAATTAAAACTTGTGTAATTTGTAACGTATTTCGTATTAAAAATATACAGTACTTCGTACCCCACCTCGCACACATCAAGTTTTTGGCGCCCCTGCCGGTGACTCGGCGAAACGCTATATTTTTAATTTATATTTTTATAAATATATTTATATATAATTTTTAGAAAAAATATAAAAGTTAAAAAATAAAAAAAAACTGAACCTGCCGAACCAGTTTAAGCCTGCACAGTTAACTCCGTACTCGCGGAGCTTTTCTGGCACCAGCAGACCGCACTCGCGGAGTCGTCTGACAGGTCAACCCTAGCTGCATTAATTACGAATTTAGGTTAAATTTTTATTTATTATTTAATTTTTAGGGTTTAATTAAATTATTGTTATTAATTAGAGTTTGTTTATTTAATTTTCTAATTTTAATATATAATTAGTAATATTAAGTTTTAATATTATTATTAAATTTATAGATTAATATTTTTATACAATAATAATATAAAAATAATATTTTTTTTATAAAATTTCGATTTTTATCATTTTAGTTATAATTTGTATTTTTATCGTTTATTTCGTAATATTTGTCGTTCGTAATATATAGTTTTAAGTTATAGTTTTTTCCGTAGTTAGTTTTATATTTCTAGACTTTTAAGTTTTGCCGTAAAATCCCTTAAGTGCTTTTTCTTTAAATTTAGAATTTATGTGCTTTAGAATTTTGCGACGCCGTTTTTCGCTTTAATTTTTAATAGATTTTAGTGCCAATTTAAGTAATTGCCGTTTTCTGAATAAAATTGCATTTACCTTTAGACCTTTAGGCGCAAATTTTTAGATTTAATTTTTAGACTTTTAAGTTTCGACGTTTTTCTTTCTCATTTTTATTTTTCGACATTTTTCGACGCTCTTTTTTTTTCTTTTTCATTTCTACGCGCTAGTTTTAGGACATAGAATTTTTAATCTTTAAAGTTCGACGAAAAATTATTTTAAGTGGTTAAATTGATAGACATCCAAAATTTTCTGGTTCGTAGTAATAGTTGGATTTGGTAGTGACGAGTTGTGGGCTTCCGATTTAAAGGGTCCTTGCTACCTGCTGCATCTATTGGTTATTCAAAACGTGGGCAAAAGCAGAAAAGTCTATTAATTTGATAACTTATATAATTTTTAGTTTATAACTAATAGGATAATTAGTAAATGCAACACACTGTAGCTAAAATTTGGTAATAAGTGTAGTATGAAAAATCTCGAAAATATTTTGGAAACTCTTTATGACATACGAAATCAATACTCTCAAACGGGTGTTGATAAAAATTCGTTCGGTCAATCTTGGATCACAAATGATGAAACAATAACTGGTTGTGAAATCTGTGGAGATTATCATTCAACATGGGAACGTTATTATTATGTTCCTATGGAAAATTACGCACCCATGCTGTGACAACCCGGAAATTTCCGACCAAATTTAAACTTTAATATTTATATATTCCCGACACGATAAGCAAAGTTTGTAAGTTGAATCTCAAGAATTTTAAACTGTGTTCATACATTCATTTAACCTCGACCATATTCCAAAGATTCACGAACAATTATACGAATGAATATGATTATATATGTATATGTGTATATATTATAACTTGATAACGTTAACGAAATATTAAGTATAAATACTTTACAATATAGTATTTGGTTCCATATGTTTTTCGATGGAATTCCATAGTAATCAATTGATGTAGTTTTCAACTGTACGAAAACATTTTTTCATATAACAAGACTTGTCTATCTAAAATGCCTTTGAATAAATAAACGTAAGTTGAAATATTGGTTGTAACGTGTATTTAAAACGTGTTCATTAAATATATATATTTTCAAATTAAGTTTACGGTAGTAACACCCGCCTAGTGACGTAATTGATATTTAAAAACGATTAGTATCTGTATCCATTTAAATTCTTAAAAAGAAAAACGATACTCGCTAAACTATTTTCCTAAATGAAATAAAACATAAACTTTGAAAAATAAATAATTTTGAAAAACTAAATGTTATATTGTTAGATGAAAGATTTTGGATACAAATTTATATTTTTAAAAATGTATATATATTTTAACCTCATCATAAAACGTCTTAATTTAAAAATAAAATATTTTTGGTAAACAACGAGTCACTGATTTATAGAAGCAAATGACCACGACGCTCAAATTTTATGAGATACATTTTTACAAAGTAATTTATTGATGAATAAATCAAACTATTACTAAAGGTACACGTCGCGTAACGTAAAAGGCTAGTTTTCTAAACGTACGAAAGTGCGCTCGAAAAACCGAAAGTGGTACATGAGTCGAGTGACAACGTACGAGTCATTTTTGTAAAAATTATATTTTTACTACGCACGTAAATATAATATAATATTTAATTAATTCTAAAGATTAAATATATTATATATTAAATAATATATATATATATATATATATATATATATATATATATATATATATATATATATATATATATATATATATATATATATATATATATATATATATATATATATATATATATATATATATCTTATAGAATTGTCACGAGATGAATGAAACCAAAATTTTGACAAATTTTTCCTATCGTACGAGTGCATCTCAATTTCATGGGGCATGCCAGCAAACTTCTATAAAACGTATTGATTTTAAGCTAGGTTCATTCAATCTATCTATCTCTTGCATCCCTCTCTTTATATATCTTATAACTATAATTAATATTATTATTATTAAGATTAATATTATTATTAATCTTATAATTAGGAGTATTATTATTAGCTTTATACATAAAATACTACGACGAGGTCATGAGCGAGATATTTTAAAATGGTTTTCGAGTGGGATAGGGCTAAGGAAATTATGGGTTATAGCGATGGAGGTGATGGGTATGGTTCATGGGTATGCTCGTGAGGTCAAATTTAGTGTTTATCATCTCCGTTGCGTCTACCTACCTTTCCTGCAATATTGAATCTCAATATTGATACGTGAGTACTCGTAAATAAATTTTTACATATTAATAGTGTACCCCTGACTAGTGCTCAAGTATATAGGATTATGCATGCTTGTACTTTTGATATTGCCTTTAGTTAGGTTATGTTGAACCTTGAATTAGTTACACATGCGGTTGAGATAAGGTATAAGATATGCATGTCGTTGGAAAGCTAGCGAAAAATTAAGAACTTTTCATTTAGATGTCGAATGGTTTCGATGAACGGATTAGAAGTTATAGTCAATTGAATTTTTGTAAAAATGATTATTATTATCGTCGTTATTATCGTCGTTCTAATTTTTATCAAATTATAATAATTATTATTATTATTATTGTCATTTTCAATAAAAAGTATTATTATTAAAAATTGTTATTTTTAATATTATTATTATCGTTATTATCGTTAAATTTATAATTAGTATCATTATTATTATTATCATAGTTATTAGTATTATTATTAATATGATCATAATATTTATTATTATTAGTATTGGTATAATTAAAAACTAATATTAGTAACACCTAATTATTATGAATATTATTATTATCATTAAAATGAACGCGACATAAAAGACCACTTAAAAGATATTAAAAGAATCAATTAGGAAATAATGACTATGGGTATCATGATGAAATTAAAAATATTGTAAGATATTGATTTAGATAAAATCATCGTTTTTCATTATTTTTATCACTATTATTATTAAAAGTATTATTAATATTAAAAAAATATATCATTTTTACAAAAGTTATTATTTTTAATAGAAATGTCATTGTTAATATAAGTTTCATTATTATCATGAATTAGAATTATCATTTTATCATAATATTATTTTTTTAAACTAATATTTTTATTAATAGGATAATAATAATTATTATTATAAAATAATACAACTTTTACTTATTATTGTTACCAATGTTATTTTATCAAATAAATATGTAACACAAATAATATGATTACCTTAATAAAACCTATCATAATATTTTCATGAACTTTATAAATTTTATTACTTAAGATATATAAAAGTATATTTTTATATAAAATCATATTATTAATAAAAGAATTATATTATTTACTCTAGTAAAATATTTTAAAAATATTTAAAAATATAAGACGACGATATTTAAACTATATAATAATCATGTATAAATTTTTGAAAATCATTTTTGAGACAAATTGACTTTTGTTGACTTTTGCATATTAGACTCGAGCATTAGGATTGTGATACACTATAACTTGACTTAATTCGTTAGACAAATATTGACCAACATACAAATATATATATTTAATTTAGGTTCTTGAATCCGAGGCAAACCTTGCACTTGTTTAATGACGTTATATGTATTTTTACTACGAAATACAGTATGGTGAGTTTCATTTGCCTTATTATCCTTTATATTTTTGGGACTGAGAATACATGCGCTTTTATAAATGTTTGACGAAATAGACACAAGTAATTGAAACTACATTCTATGGTTGAATTATCGAAATCGAATATGCCCCTTTTTATTAAAGTCTGGTAATCTAAGAATTAGGGAACAGACACCATAATTGACGCGAACTCTAAAGATAGATCTATTGGGCCTAACAAACCCCATCCAAAGTACCGGATGCTTTAGTACTTCGAAATTTATATCATGTCTGAAGGAGGATCCCGGAATGATAGGGGATATTCTTATATGTATCTAGTTAATGTCGGTTACCAGGTGTTCACCATATGAATGATTATTTTTGTCTCTATGCATGGGACGTATATTTATGAGAACTGGAAATGAAATTATTGTGGTCTATAAAAATGATGGAAATAAATGATTAAGATAAACTAATGAACTCACCAACCTTTTGGTTGACACTTTAAAGCATGTTTATTCTCAGGTGTTAAAGAAATATTCCGCTGCATTTGCTCATTTTAAAGATATTACTTGGAGTCTTTCATAGCATATTTCGAAGAATGTTGCATTCGAGTCATTGAGTTCATCAAATATTATTATTAAATCAATTTATAGTTGAATAGTGAATATTATGAAATGGTATGCATGCCTGTCAATTTTTGATGTAAAGAAAGTTTGTCTTTTAAAAACGAATGCAATGTTTGTAAAATGTATCATATAGAGGTCAAATACCTCGCAATGTAATCAACTATTGTGAATCGTTTATAATGTATATGAACGGGTCCTTTCACATGGAACCTGAATGGAATGATTATGAAGAATACAATTCAAATTGGGATTATTCCCAAGAATATATCCAAACTCAACAACCAGAGGACGAGGAAAATTATGTGTCTGAAAATTCTTTAGATTATATGAAAATCAAACTCGAAGAACTTGATGCTCAAAATGAACAAATGAGAGAGTTTGTAAATAGGCAAGCTGAAACTCTATCAGATTACTCACCTTTTGATCTGAGGAGTATTGTGCAAGAAAATCTCATATCATCGAATTTTGTTGAATTCAAGAGCTCCGAAATCACCAGTTATCCTTATGATACTTTTTATTCAGTTTTACCAATTTCACAACATATTGACACATTAGCCTCTACCGACGAAATCATCGATCCATCAATGGATGAAGAAGAAGTAAGGGTGACAAATTGGTACTCTTGGGAAAACGATAACGTTAAAAATTTTACCCCCGAGATCAAAATGGTGGGACCGATAAGTACCGTTAATGAAGAAGAATCTACTACGATCCCGAAATTCACCATTCCGCAGCCTTCCAACCCAATATTCTCAATAGACGAGTCATCTACCGAAGATGAACTACGAGCTGTAATAGATAATGACACCTCGGATTTCACCCAATTGGGTAATAGTGGTGAAACCTTTGATCCCAAGAATGAATGAAAGGAAATGTTAGGAATTGTCCACCCTATAATATGTATGTCAGTGTATATCGATCCATTTGACCAAGAACCAGAAAAGAGACATATCAATTTACTAAAAGCTACACTTAGAAAAGAATTAAGTAGTGACGATCGGGTGGGTCTAAACTTTAAACCCATTGATATATTATACACCACCCGAGATGTAAATAACTGGCTCACTATTTTAATTCTTGAAACTTATTCTACCGACTTCACACGTCGTCAGCTAAGTGTGGGGAAGTCTAACCCCACTTAACGTTAAATTAGGGGTTCGGGTTAGTACATAACTCATTAATAAAAATGCACGATTAGGGTAAAAGACGCATTTTCAAATATTAGTAAACAGTTCAGAAAAGCAGCCGTTTTTAAAGAAAAACATGTGTGATAAAACAAGAAGGAATGAACGATAAGGTGCACCATCTATCATTCGACGAACTTTGAAATTACAAACTGGGTATTCTTAATCACTTTTCTACACTAATCACCCTTATGAATTTATAATTATAGTCTGATTTCATGCAAATGAGGGCATTGCATGATCTCAAGTGTGGGGAAGGGTTATAAATTCTCTCGGGTTTATACTTGGTTTATTTTCTAAATAAATTCTCTCGGGTTTATACTTGGTTTATTTTCTAAATTTTATGAAAATTTGAAAAATTTTCAACTAAATGAATTCAAAATCATGTTTATACATATTTATGAACGATCAAACTAGGTGTTAATTCCAAAATTATCGTTACCTCGAAAAGGACATAAATTGAGAAACAACTAAAACGCTAGAATTTATTTATTAAGATATAAAAAGACGCATGAAAAAAGCCAAGTGTGGGGAGAATGTACCAAGTTATTCAATTAAAAACTATCTATCACATGTTTCTATAAAGTTTATTGCAGGTGCTTTTGTTTTGGACTAAATTAACTATTTTACCCGATTTACTGTAATATATATTTGAAAGAGAGATGGATCTACACGATGAAACAATTTCATTATTAAAAGGAAGTAAAGTCTTCCTAAAAAGACACGCGCTTCTTGATTTAGGTCAAGAAGTAGTCGTCCAGACCAGCTGTAGGTTGACGAAAAATCTAGAAAAGTCATCACTAAAATCAGCAGGAAATCCACGGACCTCAGCATCAAACAGGATCGCCAAGTGGTCAGACTTATCCTAACCATGAGAGGATATGTCTCGTAAAATGGGGAGGGCGCCGTGCAAATTAGCTTGATAAGACTAATGAATCAGACCCCCAGAAAGGATAATCTCCTAAAAGATTAAAAATCAGCTTTTAAGCCTGATATTACTCAACCCTTGAGATTGACCTTAAAGATTGAGAATTACAAACTTATGGAATTCGATGATATCTAAACTCGAGCTTGAACGAGAAAATATTTTGATCAAATTAAAATCGATTTGTTTTCTGAAAACCTATTTTCAATGCATTCATTACCATTGAACGTAAAATCCTAAGAATTCACCGGAATTCATTAGGTCACCTGAACCAAATCGGGTGTCAACCGTAAGAACGGTGGTTGCATAGCATGGTCGGAGATAGGACCTTGTGCCGGACCAAAAAACTATAGGGTGATCTTTACTATTGCTCCTACAAAGGATAGTAATTGCATCCGACATGTTTTAGACCATGAACAAAAGCATGTCACGGGACATTGCCTTAACAGTTGCTTGTTCAACGCTTTCCTTTACAACCGGACGGTAGTTTACCGAAAGGTAATATACGGAGCAAGTATACTGGACGTGTTGCTTTCCTAATACAAGGTTAGCAAGTGGGTGACACAAAACCGCAAGTTTTGAACTAAAATTTTCAAATCTGAAACCCACCAAACCCACAAAAATATTTTGCAAACACCGGTGAAGGGTTATTTCAGAAAACTTATCTAGGGTAAAAACTAGAATGAATTTTCAAAAGATCAAATATTTTCATAAAGATACAATTTCCTTAAGGATCTAAATTTTCATAGTCATGTGGGCCTGTAAACCACATCGTTACTATCATTGCTCATACCGCCGTATCAAAATCACTGATGTATAAAGTGTGAGAATAAAAAAAGTAATTCGAATGAAGTGTGATTTTATTTCAAGTTCTGTATTGCTTGAGGACAAGCAATGCTCAAGTGTGGGGATATTTGATAGTGCTCCAAATGAACATATATTTAGGCACAATATCCTTCCAATATGTAAAGCTTTTAGTCGTAATTGTTCTATTTTTATGTAATATTCGTTTAAATAAATAAGTGCGAAGACAAAAGAAGGAAACGACGATTTGAAGACGCAAATGATCAAAAAGCTAATAAGTACAAAGTACAATCCAAGTGGTTCAAATTATTGATGAGAAACGTCTATAAATTACAAGAGTACAAGCCGCGAAACGTAAAGTACAAGATATCTACGCGTACGAGAGGACGTTCGAAAATCCCGAATCGGGACATAAACCGGGCGTAAATGCGCGACCCAACGGACCTAAAATTACAAGTCAACTATGCACAAGAATAAAATATAATATATAAATAATTATATAAATTATTTATATTATATATATATATATATATATATATATATATATATATATATATATATATATATATATATATATATATATATATATATATATATATATATATATATATATATATATATATATATATATATAATAAATATGTCGACAAAGCTAGGATCCAAAATTTGGTGAGCTGGAATCTGAAGCTCCGCACTCGCGGAGCTGTAAAGGGTAAAACCTCCGCACTCGCGGAGCTGTCTGTTTCAGAAATGGCCTATAAAAGCCATCTAATTCAGCCGAGAGAACACCATCCCAATTAAATCTCACTCTCTGTTTAATACATATATATATATATATATATATATATATATATATATATATATATATATATATATATATATATATATATATATAATATAGTTTAGTTTTATATTAGTTTAGTTTGGGTAATGTAAAGGTTATTTTACGGGTTTTAAAGTCGAAATTCTGTCCGTGTAAAACTACGCGATAAATAATTAATGTAAGTTATGTTCTCCTTTTTAAATTAATGTCTCATATTTAAGTTATTATTATGCTTATTTAAGCTGAAGTAATCGTGATGTTGGGCTAAATATTAAGACGGGGTTATTGGGCTTTAGACCATAATTGGGGTTTGGATAAAAGAACGACACTTGTGGAAATGGGACTATGGGTTATTAATGGACTTTATATTTGATTAATATAGAGATTTACAATTTGACGTTGTTATATATAACCACATACGCTTGATCGGGTACGGTAGGCGGGATATTTATAAATACTAATAATTGTTCATTTGACCGAAAACGGGGGATGGATTAATAGTCAATGGACTCATTAAAACAGGGGTGGATTACATACAAGGTTAATTGGTGTAATTGTTAATAAAGTATTAAAACCTTGGATTACACGCAGTCGATAACCTGGTGTAATCATTAAACAAAGTATTAAGACCTTATTACGGTTTAAATCTCCAATTAGTTGGAATATTTGACTTCGGGTATATGGTTAATTTGGCGAAGACCCTCGCACTTTATAATTATGACCGATGGACTATTATGGACAAAACCAGATGGACTTATCGAATAATCCAGGACAAAGGACAATTAACCCAGGGTAATAAATTAAGTCAAAACGTCAAACATCATGATTACGGAAGTTTAAATAAGCATAATATATTTTATTTCATATTTCCTCGTACTTTTATTTATTGTTATTTTAATTATTGTTATTTATTTTATCGTTAGTTAAATATCGTCATTTACTTTACTCTTCGCTTAAAATATAAAATCGACAAACCGGTCATTAAACGGTAAAACCCCCCTTTTTTATAATAATAATAATTGTAATATTTATATTTATATTTTGTACAAATATAGTTATATAAAAATATAGTGTAAAATAAGTCGTCTCCCTGTGGAACGAACCTGACTTACTAAAAACTATACTACTCTACGATTAGGTACACTGCCTATAGTGTTGTAGCAAGGTTTAGGTATATCCCATCTGTAAATAAATAATTAAAACTTGTGTAATTTGTAACGTATTTCGTATTAAAAATATATAGTATTTCGTACCCCACCTCGCACACATCAGAGATAGTTTAGGCTTATGAACTCATGTCGTCCTACATATGATTAACCACTTATCTCTTGTGTGTCATCATCAAAACAAAGTGATTAACCTTTAAATATTATGATTGGAATCTTAACCAACATTCTCCCCCTTTTTGATGATGACAAACATATGAGTAAGTGTTTTAACTATGTAAGTCTACATAAGTGTTAACATCACTTACCATACACTTTCTCCCTCTTTTGTCGAAACAAAAAGGTTAGTCCCACTTGGAACTAAGCGCGCCCTAGAGTAATGCTCCCCCTTAAATTGTACACACTTATCAATTGTTCCTGTTTATCAACAGAATGGCTCCCCCTCGAACCAGTATTAAACATAAAGAGTAACAAACATAATAAGCATGGCAAGTACATTACAATACATAACAAGTTTCATTCTTAGGACAAGTGTTTTATCTACCCGCCCTCAAAGTTTTTCTTAACCAACATTGATTGTTCAAGGATAAACGCCATTGGTGCTAAACGCATCGGAGATAGTTGAGGTTTCATTATTGGAAGAGAGAATGATTATCGGATGAGCTTCCCAATAAGTTAGAGGAATTTTGGACATGGGTTGAGGAATTCGAGAAGAGTTGATGGCACCAACAAATTGAAAAAGTCGATTAAGATGGTTGGAGTATGGAAGTGGGCGAGTTCCTAGTTCTCGAAGGTAACACATTCATTGAGTAGTGAGATAAGCGAGATTTATGGGTTCATGAGTAAGAAGAGACCTCATGACAACAACTTCGATTCCTGAAACGTGAGTAGCGGTAGGTTCCCGACAATAGACATTGTTCTGAATGACGTTTAGAATGAGTTGAAGATCATGGCGTATTTCGTCATCTTGAATGCGAAGTCGTCGGTTGAGGATTCGTTGTACTCCAGGAGTGGTAATGAGATCTAAGATGGGTTGCAACGGAAAGGTAAGGTTAAGAGATCTTAGATCGGTTGAAGGAGTATAGAAGGAACACCTAAATATAAGGGAAAATATAAAGCCTAACAACAACACATAAATTAAAAACCGTGTATATCAATATGTATTGCAACGTAAAGACACGGGAGAATTAAAAACATTATAACCCCAGGGTAATAGTAGAAGAAAATAACTTCCTTTGGTGGCAGATGAAAAAGAAGAATGAAGGATACGATAGCCAGGAAAATATCAAGAATCAGTACTGGATTTAACATTTTCACAACCTATTGGGAGGTATGAAATGAGGAAGAAGATGTAGGAGTAATGAAAATAATGGAACGAAAGAGGTTGATTTATAGCGAAATATCATACATAGCAATCGAGGCAGATTACCACAATTAATCAAAGAGGATCATAATTTCCTTGATTACCGGAGAATCAAATCTTTTATAGATTTCAAGGATTATCTTTAGATTCCTTGAAATCCAGAAATCCACCGTGACTACGTCAAAAGTTAAATCTTTATCTCAACCTTTTGTGACAGCTTCACTCGTACGCTTCACATAATCAAATCGTTTTATCTATATTAGTCAATAATGATGAAACTCTATTCATCAACTCGTATTCGTCATCAAAACATTTTTATTGGTAGCCATGACAATCTCTATCAAATTTCGGGACGAAATTTCTTTAACGGGTAGGTACTGTGACGACCCGGAAATTTCTGACCAAATTTAAAACTTAATCTTTATATGATTTCGACAAGATAATCAAGTCTATAATATTGATTCTCAAAATTTTTGAACTAATGTTATATATTCAGTTAACCTTTGACTATTGACCGACGATTCACAAACATCTATTTGTAAATATATATATATATATATATATATATATATATATATATATATATATATATATATATATATATATATATATATATACAATAAGTTGGAATATTAATTATTAAAATTAATTATAAATAACTTGCAATGTGTATTTAAAAACTGATTTATGTATATTAAATAAAGATATATACATATATATAATTTCAAGTTATTTAGTAAACGATGGTAACATTCGTTTATTGATTCGATTGATATTTAGATAAGTTAACTAAAACGTTTAAGATGAATAAGTAAAACACTAATTTGCTACAGTATTTTCGAATTGCTACAGTACACGAAAAGCTACAATGTTTTCGAAAATCACTATTTGCTACAGTAAAAATCATTTTTCTACAATAAAACACTATTTCAAAATGAAAATGTATGTATATTTTACAAATGTTATAAAATATAATATTAACTTAGATATAAAACGTTTTGATTTAAAATAATATTATTATATATTAAGACGTTAATTTATAGACGCAAATGACCAAAACACTCGAACGTTCAAGATACACTTCGGGTAACATAGTTATTGGTAATGTAAGTCTATATTTTGGCAAAGGTACGAGTCACGAAACGTAAAGTACAAGTTTTCTAAGCATACGAAAGGACGTTCGAAAAACCGGAA
Organism: Rutidosis leptorrhynchoides; assembly: GCF_046630445.1. Taxonomy (NCBI): domain Eukaryota; kingdom Viridiplantae; phylum Streptophyta; class Magnoliopsida; order Asterales; family Asteraceae; genus Rutidosis; species Rutidosis leptorrhynchoides. The sequence goes on along the minus strand of NC_092337.1, from coordinate 273,896,551 downwards.
ACGGGACATTAGTCGAGCATCAACGTACAGATTATCGGAACTGAAATTACAAGTCACCTATACACGAAAATATAATATAATATATATATATAATTAATATAAATTATATATATTATAAAAATATGTCGAAAAATAAGAAAACAAAACATTGTGAGCTGGAGACAGGTGGCCATGCGATCACATGGCCATAAGCCTATCAAACCATGCGATCGCATGAGGTTGATTTTCAGGACAAGTCTATAAAAGCTCGATCGAACTGGTGCTCACCCATTTCTCTATCTCACATATTACTCTGTATTATATTTATATTATTATTTTTATTATTAGTAGTATTATAGATAAAATATTACGACGAGGTTATGACCAAACGATTTCAAAACAAGCTTTTCGAGCGGGATAGAGCTAAGGAAATTATGGCTTATAGCTATGGAGGTTATGGGTATTACTTGGGGGTTTTGATCATGAGTTAAAGGTCAACCTAGCGTTTATCATCTCCGTTGCGTCTACGTACTTTCCTGCAATATTGAATCACAATATTGATATGTGAGCATTCGTATCTTATCTTTTATATTTAAATAATATATACATGTCTAGTGTTCGAGTATATATGTTTATGCATGATTGTATGCTTTAATTTTGTCGTTAGATAGTTTATGATGAATCACGAATTTGATACATATGTTATTGATATAAGGTATATGATATGCATGTCGTTGGAAAGCTATCGAAAAATTAATAACTTTTCATTTAGAAATCGTGTGTTTTCGAGGAATAAATTAAAAGTTATGGTCAACTGAATTATGATTAATATTAATTGAAATTGTGTTTGAAACTGTAAATTAATATTTAAACAACTTGTCTATGAGATTGATAAATTGGATTTTTAGATATTACTACTCGAGTAAATGAATTTCTATATAAGGCACGTTTTGTTTTGTTGATCAATTGTCAAAGTTGACTGTCTTATCATGTTTTAAAGCTATATAAACACTATAATCTCATTTTACAAGTATTGGAAAACTATGTGAAATAATAAAATATGTTCGATTGCCATAATAATTCAAATAAAATATAGCTCATGAAATAAATAATATTTTGAGTTTGATAAACTATTAATTCGTTCAAATTATCAAGACTTATACTATGCTAATATAATAAACATGTATAGATTTAAAGATCATATTGGGTCAGGTTGACTTTTGAGATGACTTTCGTTAACTTTTGCATGTCGGTCTCGAGCATTAGGATTGTGATACACTATGACCCGACCTAGCTTGGTAGACATGTATTGACCAACATATATTCTCTAGGTTAAGATCTACGGTTATTTTGCATTCTGAGTTTTGATCACATTTCGGTGAATGACCTTATGTATTGCTAATGTGAGTTTCATTTGCTCCCTTTTTAATTGCTTTTGCAATCTATATTTTTGGGCTGAGAATACGTGCACTTTATTTTAAACGCAATGGATACAAGTACATACTAAATTCTACACCGAGTTTGAACCGAAAATCCCTTAACTTTGGTAACTAGTAACTGCCGCTTATAAGAACTGGTGGGCGCGAGTAGTTATATATGGATCCATAGGGCTTGACATCCCCATCTGTTCCAGGTATAGAAACCCTAGCCTGAGCTCTAAAACAGACGTATGCTATTTGAGGTTAATACATGTTGGATTTCGTGTATTGTACATGTTGGTTTCATGTATGTTAAAACAGAGGTACTTATTATAACGTTAAAGTTTAGTTATCAGGGTGCTCAATTTCGTAGAATCTTTTGATAAACGTTTCTGGATGAAACAACTGAAATCTTGTGATCCACCATTATATACAGATTATGCACAACATTAAAACTATGAACTTACCAACCTTTGTGTTGACACTTTTAAGAATGTTTATTCTAAGGTTCCTAGAAGTCTTCCGCTGTTTGCTTATACGCTATACAAGCTATGTGCATGGAGTCATACATGCTTTATTCGAGAAAACGTTGCATTCATAAAATCATCACCATGTATCTTATTTTGACTGCATTATCAACGGATGTAGTATTGTAAACTATTATTTACGGTGATTGTCTATATGTAAAAATCATCAAACGTCAAAAACCTTGGAATTTGATATTCAATTATGGTGTGCCTTTTTAAAAGAATGCAATGTTTACAAAACGTATCATGTAGAGGTCATTACATCACTATGAAATCGATGAATGATGTATTCGTCCAAATGGATTTGGACGGGTCATCACACGTTTTTTGGAGGTGCATGGGATGATGAAGAAAATGACACACAAGAAGAAGGAAATGAAATGTGTCTCATGGGCATTGATACTCCAAGTAATGACGACAAGGCATCGCAAGTCGGACAAACCGACGATGAGCTTTGTCTCAATGGTGTTGTACAAAGTGAAGAATGGATAATTGATAGTGGATGTACAACACACATGACGGGCAACAAAGAGTTCTTCACAAAGTATACTGAGCACAATCGATGTGATGTAATCTTTGGTGGCGATGTAAAAGGAAAAATCATCGGTAAAGGTAACATTACTAATCAAAAGATTACACTTGATAATGTGTTACACATTAAAAATCTAAGTTTTAACTTGCTAAGTGTAGGAAGAATATGTGATAAAGGATATAACATGACATTTACTAAAAATTCCTCACACATAATAAAAGATGGTAAAAGTGTCATAAATGGAATTATAAAGAAAGGACTTTATACATGCAAATTAGATGATTTCAAACATGTAGATATTTGTCTTAAATCTATACATGATACTACTACCTTGTGGCATAGGAGACTAGGGCATGCTAATATGAAACTAATTCATAACATATCCTCAAAAGACATAGTTAGAGACTTGATTAAATTGAAATATGAAAGTCACTTTTGTGATGCTTGCAAAGTAGGAAAACAAGTTCATGCATGTCATAAACCTAAGAACTTTATCTCTACTAAAAGATGTCTAGAACTTTTACACATGGATTTATTTGGGCCATCGACCGTTCAAAGTTATGGAGGAAATTTTTATACTTTAGTAATAGTAGATGATTTCTCAAGATATACATGGACAATATTTCTAAAGCATAAGAATGAAGCGTGTGAAAGATTTATAATTTTTGCTACTAAGATACAAAATTTGCTTGGTTGTACTATAGTTACAATAAGAACAGATCATGGTAGAGAATTTGATAATGATGCTCAAATTGGAGTTTTTTGTGATTTAAATGGTATTTCCCATAATTTCTCGGCTCCTCGCACACCTCAATCTAATGGGGTTGTTGAAAGGAAAAACTGAACTCTTCAAGAAATGAGTCCAAACAATGTTAAATGAACAATCTATACCTCAAGAAATGAGTCGAACAAGGATAAAACACCCTATGAAGTCTTAAATGGTAGAAACCAACCGTAAGTCATCTTAGAGTATTCGGGTGCAAATGTTTTATCTTAAACAAAAAGGAATATCTTACAAAGTTTGAACCTAAAGCTTACGAAGGAGTGTTCTTAGGATATTCGTTAGAAAGTAAGGCATATAGGGTTCTAAACAAATACACCAATTTCATAGAAGAATCCCTAGATGTCACATTTGATGAAACTCCTCCACCACCTAAGACTAAACCTTTAGAGGATGATGATGTGATAGAACAAGATGCTATAGAAATAATGCCAACTCAAATCGAGTCCAATGACATAAATGATGATGGATCTCATTTAAAACAAAGTAAGGATAACTTAGCATCCTCAATCTATCTTAAACATGTTAAGGATCATCCCATAGATCAAGTCATAGGAGACATCAATACTAGAACCACTATGTCACAAGCGTTCAACCTAATTGCCAACTACGCTTTCATCTCACAAATAGAACCCAAAAATATTAAGGAAGCCCTATTAGATGAAAGTTGGGTGGAAGCAATGCAAGAGGAATTAAATCAATTCCAAAGGAGCGATGTATGGGATTTGGTTCCTTTACCTAGTGAGAGCAATATCATAGGTACCAAATGGGTCTATAGAAATAAACTAGATGAAGATGGCAATGTAGTTAGAAACAAAGCTAGACTAGCCAACAAGAGGGAATTGATTATGATGAAACATTTGCTCCCGTCACTGGGTGATGTTATGCGAGGCGTATATGAAATAGCTTTATTTTTACTAGGAAATACTATTAAATACGGTACAATTTTACACAAGATATTTATTTATTTATAGAATGGATATACTTAAACCTTGCTACAACACTTATAGGCAGTGTACCTAATCGTACAGTAGTGTAGTTTTTAGTAAGTCCGGTTCGTTCCACAGGGAAAATCTTTAAACAAAGCTTAACGCTATATTAGTTTTATTTTATAAAAATACAAATATATATAAGTAATATTATTATTATAAAGGGGGGTTTTTACCGTTTAATGACCGGTTTGTCGATTTTAAAACTTTAGTCGCAGTTAAAACCTAATGTAAAATATTAAAAATAAATACAAGACTTAATTTAAAGCGTAAAGTAAATAACGATAATGAAATTGCGATAAATAAAAGTGCGATAAAATAAAAGTCCGATAATTAAAAAGTACGATAATTAAAAGTGCAATTAAATACAATAACAATAAATAAAAGTACGATAATTAGAAGTGCAATTAAATATAAAATAAAGGAAATTAAATTTGAAATAAAAGAATTATGCTTATTTAAACTTCCGTAATCATGATGTTTGACGTATTGATTTTAGTTTTATGCCCATGGATTAATTGTCCTTTGTCCTGGATTATTTAATATGTCCGTCTGGTTTTTGTCCATAACAGTCCATCAGTCATAAATATAAAGTGCGAGTATCCTTGTCAAATTATCCTTATACCCAAAGTTAAATATTCCAACTAATTGGGGACTTAAACTGTAACAAGGTTTTAATACTTTGTTTAATAATTACACCAGGTTATCGACTGTGTGTAACCCAAGGTTTTAATACTTTGTTAACAATTATGCCAAGTGTCCTTGTACATAATTTCACCCCTGTTTTAATAATTCCATAGACTATTAATTCATTCCCGTGTCCGGTTAAATGAACGATTATTCGTACATATAAATACCCTGCCCATCGTGTCCGATCGAGTGTATATGGTTATTTATAGGGACGTCCAATTGTAAATCTTTATATTAAAATTAACAAACTATCATTTAGTTAAACAAATATAAAGCCCATTAATAGCCCATAGTCTAATTTCCACAAGTGTCGTTCTTTTGTCCAAACCCCAATTATGGTACAAAGCCCAATTACCCAATTTTAGTAATTAGCCCAACATCATGATTACTTCGTTTTAAATAAGCATAATAATAACTTAGCTACGAGACATTAATGTAAAAAGGTTGAACATAACTTACAATGATTAAAAATAGCGTAGTATTACACGGACATAATTTCGACTTATACCCTTACAACATTTGCTAACATACCCTTATTATTAGAAATTAAAATTAAAATTAAAAATTAAAATATAAATTATATATATATATTTACGTATATAGATAGAGAGGATGGATATATGGATATTTAAAACGTCGAATTGCGCTGGCTTTTATAGGCATTTTTGTCCAGGGAGACTCCGCGAGTCCCGGCCTTTTTGGCCTTCAAACTCCGCAACTCGCGGAGTTTGTTTCTACAGCTCATCTCATTTTGGAACCTTTCTTGCCGATGGTTTTAATATATAAATATAATATATATATAATTTATATAATTAATTATATATTATATTATATTTATATACATAGTTAACTTGTAATTTTTAGTCCGTTGCGTCGAGCGTTGAGAGTTGACTCTGGTCCCCGTTCCGGATTTTCGAACGTCCTTGCGTACAATTTAATATCTTGTACTTTGCGTTTTGAATCTTGTACTCTTGTAATTCTGAGATGCTTCTTATCAATAATTGGAACCTCTTTGATTGTATTTTGTACTTTTGAACTTTTTGGTCGTTTGCGTCTTCAATTCGTCGAATCTGTCTTTTGTCTTCACCTTTTATTATTTAAACGAATATCACTTGTAAATAGAACAATTACAACTAAAATCTTGTCTTTCTTGAGGAATAATGTTATGAAATATATGTTCGTTTTTAGCATTATCAAATATTTTCACACTTGAGCGTTGCTTGTCCTCAAGCAATATAGTCTTGAAATACTAGAATCACTTCTTTATTCTTCACACTTTGTACATCAGTGATTTCTAAACGGCGGTATAAACAATGGTAGTAACGATGTGGTTTACAGTCTCACATGACTATAAAAATTTAGATCCATTAAGGAAATTGGATCTTTATGAAAACATTTGATCTTTTGAAAATTCATTCTAGCTTTTACCCTAGCTAAGTTTTCCGGAATAACCCTTCACCGGTGTTTGCAAATTATTTTTGTGGGTTTAGTGGGTTTCTGATTTGAAAATTTTAGCTCAAAACTTGCGGTTTTGTGTCACCCACTTGCTAACCTTGTATTGGGAAAGCAACACGTCCAGTATACTTGCTCCGTATATTATCTTTCGGTAAACTACCGTCCGGTTGTAAAGGAAAGCGTTGAACAAGCAACTGTTAAGGCAATGTCCCCTGACATACTTTTAATTATGGTCTATAACGTGTCGGACGCAATTACTATCCTTTGTAGGAGCAATAGTAAAGCTCACCCTTATAATTTTTCTGGTCTGGCACAAGGTCCTGTCTTTGACCATGCTATGCAACCACCGTTCTTATGGTTGACACCCGAATTGGTTCAGGTGACCTAATGAATTCCAGGTGAATTCCTAGGATTTTACGTTCAATGGTAATGAACGCATTGAAAATGGGTTTTTAGAAAACAAATCGGTTTTAATTTGATCAAAATATTTTCTCGTTCAAGCTCGAGTTTAGATATCATTGAATTCCATGAGTTTGAATTCTCAATCTTTAAGGTCAATCTCAAGGATTGAGTAATATCAGTCTTAAAAGCTGATTTTTGATCTTTTAAGGAGACTATCCTTTCTGGGGATCTGATTCATTAGTCTTATCAAGCTAATTTGCACGGTGCCCCCCATTGTACGAGATAAATCCTTCTCATGGTTAGGAAAAATTTGACCACTTGGCGACCCTGTTTTATGCTGAGGTCCGTGGATTTCCTGCTGATTTTAGAGATGACTTTTCTTGGTTTTTCGTCAACCTGCAGCTGGTCTGGACGACAACTTCATGACCTAAATCAAGAAGCGCGTTTCTTTTTCGGAAGACTTTACTTCCTTTTAATGATGGAATTGATTCATCGTGTAGATCCATCTTTTCTTTTCTTTCATTGGGTAAAACAGTTAATTATCGTCCAAAACAAAAGTATTTTCAATTATTTGTACAAAACTATGTGACATATGTTTAAAATAACTTGGTAATTTTCCCACACTTGGCTTTTATTTTCCTTTTTATTATCCTCTATTCCATTTTAAATGAATTCTAACATTTTGGTTTGTTTCTTAATTTATGTCCTTTCCGAGGAAACAATAATTTTGGTGTTAACACCTAGTTTTATCGTTCATAAATATGTATAAACATGATTTTGAGTTCATTTAATTGAAAATTTTAAAAAATTTTACTAGAATTGGGTAGTCAGTATATAAGACTAGGGCTGTTCTTTAGTATCAGAGAGCACTAGATTCTAATACAACAACTGCGTTACTAGTATTTTTAATGATAACCAAGTGTATAAAGTAAAAAATTTTAAAATCCGAAAGAATTTAACCCCTTCCCACACTTAAGATCTTGCAATGCCCTCATTTGCAAGAAATTGGTAACAATTTAAATTATTGAGGGTGATTAGCGTAGAAAAATGATTAAATTTTACCAAAGTTTCCAAACATATTGTTGTTTGTTTTCTGAATGATAAATGGTGCATATCATTTGTTCATTCCGTCTTGTTGTTACATCACATATATTTTGCATCTTGTCGTCAAAATTAGTTGCTTTTGCTGAACTTAATGCCAGTCTTTGAAAATGCGTTGTTTTACCGTGTTGTGTACATAAGATAAACTGCAAACATATATACATATTTTTGAAGTTTGGTATATTACCCCACATTCAAAAATTATTAAAATCTAATAATAAAAGTTAGAAAATTATAAAAACTATTACAATATCAACATAAGTGTTAAATGTAGTAACATTACAAAAATAAAATAAATAAAACTAAATAAACTAGGGTTGATATTGATACCAGTAGGGGTTCCATGCATAACCGTATATGTTATAGAATGCTTCAGCTGGGTTATAAGTAGGATACGGTGGTTGGATCTCTATAGACCAGGGAGGAAATACGGGCTTTGGAGTAGGAATATAGTTTCTACCTATATGTTGACAATGTGCTATGATATGGTTTTGATGAACTTGCCAATCTTCAAATGCTCGATGTCTAGCATTTTCATACTCTTGTGAAGCTATAAACCTTTGCATTTCTGTCATTTCATTTCCCCCTCCCATATTACCTGGCTGTTGATTTCTTTCAACCTGTGGATGTCTTCCACTATATTGTACTGCGGCGTTATTTCGCCTCTTCAAAACCTAAGCACCATGATATACATTTAAACCAATTGTATCGTGGGGTTCTGGTTCTTCGATTAATAATCCCCCCCCCCGACTTATATCCACATCGAGATACTCAGCAATTAATGTAATAAATATACCACCTCCTATTATACTGTGCGGTCTCATCCCCCTAACCATAGCTGATAAATAATAACCCACACAATAAGGTATACTTACAGCACTTTGTGGGTCTCGAATACACATGTGGTAAAATAAATCTTGCTCATTTACCTTTTCCTTATTTTTACCTCGCTGTGTAATCGAGTTCGCTAGAAACCTGTGAATTACTCTTAACTCAGCTCTATCTATATCCAAATAAGAGTAATTTCCCCCTTTAAATTGGTGATGGCTAGTCATTTGACTCCATACACCATGCGTATCAAAATTTTCATCAATCTTCCTACCATTTAATATCAACCCTCGACAATCGGCAGATGCTAGCTCCTCAGGCGTATATATACATAAGGCCTGAGCCATGTCTAGTAGAGACATGTGGCGCATCGAACCTCCTAACAAAAATCTAATAAAAGTTTGATCGGTTAAAATAGCTACCCGATCATTTATTTCTATACTACACAATAATTCTTCACACCATACTTTATATACAGGTCTACGCATGTTGAATAATTGTACCCAATCGTTAAAAGTAGAATTTCCATACCTCTATGTAAGTAATGCTCTAATCCGTTCGCCTAATCCTACAGCTTCTAACGGTTCCCATTCTATTACCCTAGGTACTTCAACAGCTTTAGAATGAAGAGTGTGCAAGCTCCTTTGGTATTTTGGATAATCTATCCAATGTCTGTCTAATCTCAAGTTTGGGTGCAAATCTTCCACGTGCATATCTGAAAATGTCATAACTGGATGAGGTATATCTTGTTTGTAATAGTTATCAACATCTTGTTGTTCCGCATTCTCAGGAGGAGCAATGCGAGCTTGGGATGAAGATTCACCCCTTTCAGTCTGCAAAACACATCAAACAAAATTTTGTGCATCCAAATATGCATTAGTGTCAGCAAAATCATCAATCAAAATAATTACAATGACATGTTCAATTTATATCAAACTTATGCTTATTTTCATATTTTTATCAAATCTACACTTTTTCAAATAAGAATATACGAAAATGTTCGCCATGTTCATAAGCATTCAACTCAAATAACATGTCAAAATAATCATTATTAGCAATTAAACAAGTTTTAAATGGCATTATCTCTCAAAAATCAAGTTCATGAATTTTAGACTTGAAAAAGTCCACTTTAATTCTCAAAAATCATGTTTAGGCTCAAAGTTTGGATCATTTAACTACCTAAACATGTTACACTACTTAATTTAGCAATAATTCATGACAAAAATCGGCCATAACATGTTTATATCAAAAAGCTCCAATTTTGCTCAAGAACACAAACCCTAGATTACTCAAAATTTGAAGTTTAAGGCTTCTAATCATGTTAAATAGCATCAATCTAGGTTATACAAGCATAATATACAAGTAATTTAAGCATAATTACACTAAAAAGCATCAAAATTGAATTGGGTATAAATTTGCTCAAGAACACTAAATATTCGGATTAAAGGGTGTTTTGGTGTAGAAATTTACCGTTTTTCTTGAGTAATTCCTTGATAGCATTCTTCTCAACATGATTTTGTGAAAGATTTGATGAAAAATGGCCAAAAATTACGAATTTGAGAGTGTTTTTGTGTTTGTTTTTCGCAGTTTTGTGGGTGTTGGGGACTGTCTGATCTGTTCAGCCTTTTTATTTTTTTCTGGATTTTTGACCCTCCGCGAGTCGCGGCACTTTCCCTTTACAAACTCTGCGAGTCGCGTAGTTTGATTTTTTTTTTAAATCTTTAACTTATAAAACAAATATTAATTAATTTTAAAAATTTGTTTCCCTTGTTATTTAGGACGAGGTCATTTCGGATCGATGTCCTAGTCCGTCCCTCGACAAAATTTTAAAATTTGTCAATTTAAAGTGTGGTTTTAAAAGCAAAGATTTTTGGGTTTTTTAATATTTTTGGCATACTTTAAATCAATAAGATTAAAAATAATGATAATAAAAGTTCTCGTCCCTCCCTAGGGTAAAGCAATTTCGGTTCAACGACCTAGTCTTCAACTCACGACGAATTTTAAAAATCATATTTTTAACTTAGCGAAATAAAATAAATTTTTGTTTTTAAATTCACACCAAACTTAAATTTAAAATGCATAAAATTAAAAATTCATATTTTTTAAAAAAAAAATTAAAAATTCACACCAAACTTATATTATATTTTTGTTTTTATACATACAAACTTATATTAATTTTTCAAATATTTACAATTTTAAATATATTAATTTTAAAAATTGCACAATATTAATTTAATATTTATATATTAATTTTAAAAACATGGTAAAAATAAAATTAAAAATCTTTTTGGCTTTTATCCCACTTTAATCAATCAAATATTATCAAAAATATGCGCCCCTCTTTTCGGTAACCTAATTTCGGTTCCATGACCTAATTTAACTCATGACGAATTTTTGAAATATTTTGGGTTTGATTGATTAAAGATATTTATACCTTAAGAATAAACGTTAAATTTCGCACTGATGTAATAAATTTTTGTATGATATCAATAATTTCAGTCGCAAGACCTAATTTCATCGAATACCAATTTAATACTTTATAGCGAACAAATTAGCGTTTATTATCAAAAGGTTAAAAATAAAAATAAAAATAAAAATAAAAACTGTACAAACTTACCTGTGAAATAGATTTCTTAGTGATATGCTCTAGCCCACTCATAAGATAGTCGGACTAATTGGTTTTCCATGGCTACATAGGCGTAACCTCGAGCATTTAATATTTTTTTCTTCTAAACATATGAACGGTCCATCTCTACATAAAGTAACAAATTCGGTGTTTGAATATGTTTGATTATTTGAACATTTACCTTCGTGTGACCATTTTCCGCATTTGTGACATTTTTCAAGGTGTCGTGCTCTCCTTTTCGCTGCGAATTTTGATTTTCCTTTACCAAATTGTAACTTATTATCTTCGCATCTGGATTCTTTTCTTACTCCGTCCAATTTACCTCTGATTAATGATACTATTTCACTTGGAAGTGTGTCATTATTACGTTTAGTGATCAAAGCGTGTAGCATTAGACCATGGTTTAGTTCGCATGAAGTCTTCATTTCGTAAAAACCTAAAAAAATAAATATTCAGAATGGGGGGAGAAGACTAGTTCTTTAGGGTCTGCTAGGGAAAGACCATTCGGGTTCCATTTTCGAGAACTACATGAAAACAGAAAATCTAACTCTAACAGAAATACATAATATCCTTTAAAGACTTGATTCTTCCCACACTTAGTTAGCTGTGGTGTCGAAATTGTGATTAACTTCGTTGTCAACTTTCATCGGACTATCTATGTAGTGTTTAACTCTGTGACCATTAACTTTAAATTCAATCCCATTTGAATTTATTAATTCTACTGTTCCGTATGGGAAAACTCTTTTGACTATAAATGGTCCAGACCATCTTGATTTCAATTTTTGAGGAAATAGCTTGAATCGTGAATTGAAAAGAAGAACTTTGTCTCCTTCTTTAAATTATTTTGAACTTTTGATTCTTTTATCATGCCATTTCTTCGTTCTTTCCTTATAGATTAACGAATTTTCGTATGCTTCATGTCTTAATTCTTCTAATTCGTTTAGTTGACTTAACCATAGACGTCCAGCTTCATGTAAATCAAGATTACATGTCTTCAAAGCCCAAAATACTTTGTGTTCAATTTCTACTGGAAGATGACATGCTTTTCCATAAACGAGTCTGAAAGGTGTGGTACCAATTGGAGTTTTGTAAGCTGTTCTAAAAGCCCAGAGTGCATCCTCCAACTTAATGGACCATTCCTTCGAATTTGATCCTACGGTTTTCTCTAGAATACGTTTTAAAGCTCGGTTGGTATTTTCAACTTGTCCTCTTGTTTGTAGATGATATGCGGTGGAGATTTTATGAGTTACTCCATATCTTTTAAGAACTTTCTCAAGTTGATTATTACAGAAATGAGTACCCCGATCACTTATTAAAGCTTTCGGTGTTCCAAACCTTGCAAAAAGACGTTTTAAAAAGTTGACTACAACTCGTGCATCGTTAGTTAGGAGAGCTTGTGCTTCCGCCCATTTATATACATAATCAATGGCTACGAGAATGTAGAGATTATTATGAGATTTCGGAAATGGACCCATAAAGTCAATACCCCAAATGTCAAATACTTCACATACTTGAATGACATTTTGTGGCATTTCATCACGTTGACTTATTTTTCTGGCCCTTTGACAAGCATCACAGGATTTGCAAAGAAGGTGTGCGTCTTTGTAAATTGTAGGCCAATAGAATCCAGCATCATAAACTTTCCTTGCTGTTAGTTGAGGCCCATAATGCCCTCCTGTTGGTCCTGTGTGACAATGGTTTAAAATTTTACTAGCTTCATCTCCGAATACACATCGGCGTATTATTCCATCTGGACAACTTTTAAACAAATGTGGATCTTCCCAGAAATAGTGTTTTATATCACTGAAGAATTTCTTTCATTTTTGGTACGACAATCCTTTTTCAAGGAATCCACATACTAAGTAGTTTGCATAGTCTGCAAACCATGGAATTTCATTATAATCTATCTTCAATAGATATTCATCAGGAAAGTTGTCTTGTATGGCCGATTCATTTAGAACTTCTAATTCGGGATTTTCAAGACGAGAAAGATGATCAGCGGCGAGATTTTCTGCTCCTCTTTTATCTCGGATTTCAATATCAAACTCTTGTAAGAGTAAGATCCAACGGATTAATCGTGGTTTGGCATCTTGTTTCGAAAATAGGTATCTAAGAGCAGAATGGTCGGTATAGACCATCGTTTTAGCTAGAACGAGATATGAACAAAATTTGTCAAAAGCAAAGACAATAGCAAGGAGTTCTTTTTCAGTAGTTGTATAATTTATTTGTGCTCCTTGTAACGTCTTACTAGCACAATATATAGGTTGAAATCGTTTTTCAATCCTTTGTCCTAAAACGGCTCCCATTGTAAAATCACTTGCATCGCACATAAGTTCAAACGGTAGATTCCAATTTGGAGTTATAATGATCGGCGCATTAGTGAGTTTCTCTTTAAGAATATTAAAAGATTTGATACATTCATCTGAAAAGATGAATGCAGCATCCTTTTCTCGGAGTTTATTCATAGGAGTGGCAATTTTAGAAAAATCTTTAATGAAACGTCGGTAAAAACCGGCATACCCTAGAAAACTCCTAACTCCTCTAACATTGGTGGGATGTGGAAGTTTAGCAATTACATCTACTTTAGCTCTATCCACTTCAATTCCTTCATTTGAGATTTTATGACCAAGAACGATGCCTTCTTTAACCATGAAATGGCATTTCTCCTAATTAAGTACTAGATTTGATTGTTCGCATCTAATAAGCATTCGTTCCAGATTAACTAGACATGTTTCAAATGTATCACCGAAGACTGAAAAGTCATCGATGAAAACTTCCATGCATTCTTCTATCATGTCGTGAAAAATCGCCATCATGCACCTTTGAAAGGTTGCAGGGGCATTGCAAAGTCCAAATGACATGCGTTTGTAAGCAAAAGTATCATAAGGGCATGTGAACGTGGTTTTCTCTTGGTCTTCGAGTGCAATTGGAATTTGAAAGTATCTGGAAAAACCATCTAGAAAATAATAGTAACTGTTTCCGGCTAACCTTTCCAACATTTGATCAATAAAAGGTAAGGGAAAGTGATCTTTTCTGGTGGCGTCATTTAATTTTCTATAATCAATACACATACGCCATCCTGTTACAGTCCTAGTAGTAATAAGCTCATTCTTCTCATTTGTAATGACAGTCATGAAATGTCCCATTCTTATTGATTAAAAACGTTCCATATTAATTGATTTCGTTGCGAGGTTTTGACCTCTATATGAGATGTTTTTCAAAGACTGCATTCATTTTAAAACAAACCATAACCTTTATTTCATCAATAAAGGTTTAAAAAGCTTTACGTAGATTATCAAATAATGATAATCTAAAATATCCTGTTTACACACGACCATTACATAATGGTTTACAATACAAATATGTTACAACAAAATAAGTTTCTTGAATGCAGTTTTTACACAATATCATACAAGCATGGACTCCAAATCTCGTCCTTATTTAAGTATGCGACAGCAGAAGCTCTTAATAATCACCTGAGAATAAACATGCTTAAAACGTCAACAAAAATGTTGGTGAGTTATAGGTTTAACCTATATATATATCAAATCATAATAATAGACCACAAGATTTCATATTTCAATACACATCCCATACATAGAGATAAAAATCATTCATATGGTGAACACCTGGTAACCGACATTAACAAGATGCATATATAAGAATATCCCCATCATTCCGCGACACCCTTCGGATATGATATAAATTTCGAAGTACTAAAGCATCCGGTACTTTGGATGGGGTTTGTTAGGCCCAATAGATCTATCTTTAGGATTCGCGTCAATTAGGGTGTCTGTTCCCTAATTCTTAGATTACCAGACTTAATAAAAAAGGGGCATATTCGATTTCGATAATTCAACCATAGAATGTAGTTTCACGTACTTGTGTCTATTTTGTAAATCATTTATAAAACCTGCATGTATTCTCATCCCAAAAATATTAGATTTTAAAAGTGGGACTATAACTCACTTTCACAGATTTTTACTTCGTCGAGAAGTAAGACTTGGCCACTGGTTGATTCACGAACCTATAACAATATGTACATATATATCAAAGTATGTTTAAAATATATTTACAACACTTTTAATATATTTTGATGTTTTAAGTTTATTAAGTCAGCTGTCCTCGTTAGTAACCTACAACTAGTTGTCCACAGTTAGATGTACAGAAATAAATCGATAACTATTATCTTGAATCAATCCACGACCCAGTGTATACGTATCTCAGTATTGATCACAACTCAAACTATATATATTTTGGAATCAACCTCAACCCTGTATAGCTAACTCCAACATTCACATATAGAGTGTCTATGGTTGTTCCGAAATATATATAGATGTGTCGACATGATAGGTCGAAACATTGTATACGTGTCTATGGTATCTCAAGATTACATAATATACAATACAAGTTGATTAAGTTATGGTTGGAATAGATTTGTTACCAATTTTCACGTAGCTAAAATGAGAAAAATTATCCAATCTTGTTTTACCCATAACTTCTTCATTTTAAATCCGTTTTGAGTGAATCAAATTGCTATGGTTTCATATTGAACTCTATTTTATGAATCGAAACAGAAAAAGTATAGGTTTATAGTCGGAAAAATAAGTTACAAGTCGTTTTTGTAAAGGTAGTCATTTCAGTCGAAAGAACGACGTCTAGATGACCATTTTAGAAAACATACTTCCACTTTGAGTTTAATCATAATTTTTGGATATAGTTTCATGTTCATAATAAAAATCATTTTCTCAGAATAACAACTTTTAAATCAAAGTTTATCATAGTTTTTAATTAACTAACCCAAAACAGCCCGCGGTGTTACTACGACGGCGTAAATCCGGTTTTACGGTGTTTTTCGTGTTTCCAGGTTTTAAATCATTAAGTTAGCATATCATATAGATATAGAACATGTGTTTAGTTGATTTTAAAAGTCAAGTTAGAAGGATTAACTTTTGTTTGCGAACAAGTTTAGAATTAACTAAACTATGTTCTAGTGATTACAAGTTTAAACCTTCGAATAAGATAGCTTTATATGTATGAATCGAATGATGTTATGAACATCATTACTACCTTAAGTTCCTTGGATAAACCTACTGAAAAATAGAAAAATGGATCTAGCTTCAACGGATCCTTGGATGGCTCGAAGTTCTTGAAGCAGAATCATGACACGAAAACAAGTTCAAGTAAGATCATCACTTGAAATAAGATTGTTATAGTTATAGAAATTGAACCAAAGTTTAAATATGATTATTACCTTGTATTAGAATGATAACCTACTGTAAGAAACAAAGATTTCTTGAGGTTGGATGATCACCTTACAAGATTGGAAGTGAGCTAGCAAACTTGAAAGTATTCTTGATTTTATGTAACTAGAACTTGTAGAATATATGAAGAACACTTAGAACTTGAAGATAGAACTTGAGAGAGATTAATTAGATGAAGAAAATTGAAGAATGAAAGTGTTTGTAGGTGTTTTTGGTCATTGGTGTATGGATTAGATATAAAGGATATGTAATTTTGTTTTCATGTAAATAAGTCATGAATGATTACTCATATTTTTGTAATTTTATGAGATATTTCATGCTAGTTGCCAAATGATGGTTCCCACATGTGTTAGGTGACTCACATGGGCTGCTAAGAGCTGATCATTGGAGTGCATATACCAATAGTACATACATCTAAAAGCTGTATATTGTACGAGTACGAATACGGGTGCATACGAGTAGAATTGTTGATGAAACTGAACGAGAATGTAATTGTAAGCATTTTTGTTAAGTAGAAGTATTTTGATAAGTGTATTGAAATCTTTCAAAAGTGTATAAATACATATTAAAACACTACATGTATATACATTTTAACTGAGTCGTTAAGTCATCGTTAGTCGTTACATGTAAGTGTTGTTTTGAAACCTTTAGGTTAACGATCTTGTTAAATGTTGTTAACCCAATGTTTATAATATCAAATTAGATTTTAAATTATTATATTATCATGATATTATCATGTATGAATATCTCTTAATATGATATATATACATTAAATGTCTTTACAACGATAATCGTTACATATATGTCTCGTTTAAAAATCATTAAGTTAGTAGTCTTGTTTTTACATATGTAGTTCATTGTTAATATACTTTATGATATGTTTACTTATCATAGTATCATGTTAACTATATATATATCCATATATATGTCATCATATAGTTTTTACAAGTTTTAACATTCGTGAATCACCTGTCAACTTGGGTCGTCAATTGTCTATATGAAACATATTTCAATTAATCAAGTCTTAACAAGTTTGATTGCTTAACATGTTGGAAACATTTAATCATGTAAATATCAATCTAAATTAATATATATAAACATGGAAAAGTTCGGGTCACTACAGTACCTACCCGTTAAATAAATTTCGTCCCGAAATTTTAAGCTGTTGAAGGTGTTGACGAATCTTCTGGAAATAGATGCGGGTATTTCTTCTTCATCTGATCTTCACGCTCCCAGGTGAACTCGGGTCCTCTACGAGCATTCCATCGAACCTTAACAATTGGTATCTTGTTTTGCTTAAGTCTTTTAACCTCACGATCCATTATTTCGACGGGTTCTTCGATGAATTGAAGTTTTTCGTTGATTTGGATTTCATCTAACGGAATAGTGAGATCTTCTTTAGCAAAACATTTCTTCAAATTCGAGACCTGGAAAGTGTTATGTACAGCCGCGAGTTGTTGAGGTAACTCAAGTCGGTAAGCTACTGGTCCGACACGATCAATAATCTTGAATGGTCCAATATACCTTGGATTTAATTTCCCTCGTTTACCAAATCGAACAACGCCTTTCCAAGGTGCAACTTTAAGCATGACCATCTCTCCAATTTCAAATTCTATATCTTTTCTTTTAATGTCAGCATAGCTCTTTTGTCGACTTTGGGCGGTTTTCAACCGTTGTTGAATTTGGATGATCTTTTCGGTAGTTTCTTGTATAATCTCCGGACCCGTAATCTGTCTATCCCCCACTTCACTCCAACAAATCGGAGACCTGCACTTTCTACCATAAAGTGCTTTAAACGGCACCATCTCAATGCTTGAATGGTAACTGTTGTTGTAGGAAAATTCTGCTAACGGTAGATGTCAATCCCAACTGTTTCTGAAATCAATAACACATGCTCGTAGCATGTCTTCAAGCGTTTGTATCGTCCTTTCGCTCTGCCCATTAGTTTGTGGATGATAGGCAATACTCATGTCTAGACGAGTTCCTAATGCTTGCTGTAATGTCTGCAGAATCTTGAAATAAATCTGCCATCCCTATCAGAGATAATAGAGATTGGTATTCCATGTCTGGAGACGACTTCCTTCAAATACAGTCGTGCTAACTTCTCCATCTTGTCATCTTCTCT
The DNA here is from genome assembly GCF_046630445.1 of Rutidosis leptorrhynchoides. Classification (NCBI taxonomy): domain Eukaryota; kingdom Viridiplantae; phylum Streptophyta; class Magnoliopsida; order Asterales; family Asteraceae; genus Rutidosis; species Rutidosis leptorrhynchoides. The sequence goes on along the minus strand of NC_092337.1, from coordinate 273,877,834 downwards.
TATTGGCAGGAAGTGTGCTGATTTGGTGAGACGATCAACTATTACCCAAATAGTATCAAAACCACTTGCAGTCCTTGGCAATTTAGTAATGAAATCCATGGTAATGTTTTCCCATTTCCATTTCGGGATTTCAGGTTGTTGTAGTAGACCTGATGTTTTCTGATGTTCATCTTTGACCTTAGAACACGTCAAACATTCTCCTACATATTTAGCAATATTGGCTTTCATACCTGGCCACCAAAAATGTTTCTTAAGATCCTTGTACATCTTCCCCGTTCCAGGATGTATTGAGTATATGGTTTTATGAGCTTCTCTAAGTACCATTTCTCTCATATCTCCAAATTTTGGTACCCAAATTCTTTCAGCACTATACCGGGTTCCGTCTTCTCGAATATTAAGATGCTTCTCCGATCCTTTGGGTATTTCATCCTTTAAATTTCCCTCTTTTAAAACTCCTTGTTGCGCCTCCTTTATTTGAGTAGTAAGGTTAGTGTGAATCATTATATTCATAGATTTTACTCGAATGGGTTCTCTGTGCTTTCTACTCAAGGCGTCGGCTACCACATTTGAAATGTCCCGTTCTTTTTGATTAAAAACGTTCCATATTAATTGATTTCGTTGCGTGGTTTTGACCTCTATATGAGACGTTTTTCAAAGACTGCATTCATTTTAAAACAAACCATAACCTTTATTTCATCAATAAAGGTTTTAAAAAGCTTTACGTAGATTATCAAATAATGATAATCTAAAATATCCTGTTTACACACGACCATTACATAATGGTTTACAATACAAATATGTTACAACAAAATAAGTTTCTTGAATGCAGTTTTTACACAATATCATACAAGCATGGACTCCAAATCTCGTCCTTATTTAAGTATGCGACAGCGGAAGCTCTTAGTATTCACCTAAGAATAAACATGCTTTAAACGTCAACAAAAATGTTGGTGAGTTATAGGTTTAACCTATATATATCAAATCGTAATAATAGACCACAAGATTTCATATTTCAATACACATCCCATACATAGAGATAAAAATCATTCATATGGTGAACACCTGGTAACCGACATTAACAAGATGCATATATATAAGAATATCCCCATCATTCCGGGACACCCTTCGGATATGATATAAATTTCGAAGTACTAAAGCATTCGGTACTTTGGATGGGGTTTGTTAGGCCCAATAGATCTATCTTTAGAGTTCCCGTCAATTAGGGTGTCTGTTCCCTAATTCTTAGATTACCAGACTTAATAAAAAGGGGCATATTCGATTTCGATAATTCAACCATAGAATGTAGTTTCACGTACTTGTGTCTATTTTGTAAATCATTTATAAAACCTGCATGTATTCTCATCCCAAAAATATTAGATTTTAAAAGTGGGACTATAACTCACTTTCACAGATATTTACTTCGTCGGGAAGTAAGACTTGGCCACTGGTTGATTCACGAACCTATAACAATATGTACATATATATCAAAGTATGTTTAAAATATATTTACAACACTTTTAATATATTTTGATGTTTTAAGTTTATTAAGTCAGCTGTCCTCGTTAGTAACCTACAACTAGTTGTCCACAGTTAGATGTACAGAAATAAATCGATAACTATTATCTTGAATCAATCCACGACCCAGTGTATACGTATCTCAGTATTGATCACAACTCAAACTATATATATTTTGGAATCAACCTCAACCCTGTATAGCTAACTCCAACATTCACATATAGAGTGTCTATGGTTGTTTCGAAATATATATAGATGTGTCGAAATGATAGGTCGAAACATTGTATACGTGTCTATGGTATCTCAAGATTACATAATATACAATACAAGTTGATTAAGTTATGGTTGGAATAGATTTGTTACCAATTTTCACGTAGCTAAAATGAGAAAAATTATCCAATCTTGTTTTACCCATAACTTCTTCATTTTAAATCCGTTTTGAGTGAATCAAATTGCTATGGTTTCATATTGAACTCTATTTTATGAATCTAAACAGAAAAAGTATAGGTTTATAGTCAGAAAAATAAGTTACAAGTCATTTTTGTAAAGGTAGTCATTTCAGTCCAAAGAACGACGTCTAGATGACCATTTTAGAAAACATACTTCCACTTTGAGTTTAACCATAATTTTTGGATATAGTTTCATGTTCATAATAAAAATCATTTTCTAAAAATAACAACTTTTAAATCAAAGTGGATCATAGTTTTTAATTAACTAACCCAAAACAGCCCGCGGTGTTACTACGACGGCGTAAATCCAGTTTTACGGTGTTTTTCGTGTTTCCAGGTTTTAAATCATTAAGTTAGTATATCATATAGATATAGAACATGTGTGTAGTTAATTTTAAAAGTCAAGTTAGAAGGATTAACTTTTGTTTGCGAACAAGTTTAGAATTAACTAAACTATGTTCTAGTGATTACGAGTTTAAACCTTCGAATAAGATAGTTTTATATATATGAATCGAATGATGTTATGAACATCATTACTACCTCAAGTTTAGTAGGTAAACCTACTGGAAGTGACAAGAAATGATCTAGCTTCAAAGGATCTTGGATGGCTAGAAAGTTCTTGAAGTAGGATCATGACACAAAAACAAGTTCAAGTAAGATTTTTACTCGAATTAAGATAGTTTATAGTTATAGAAATTGAATCAAAGTTTGAATATGAATATTACCTTGAATAAGAAAGATAACCTACTGTATATAACAAAGGTTTCTTGATCTTAGATGATTACTTGGAATGGATTAGAAAGCTTGGAAGTAAATTAGTAAACTTGAAGGGATTTTTGAAGTGTTCTAGAAGTGTTCTTCCTATGATGATTATAGCTTGATTCTTGAAGTGATTTTTGATGAAGATGATGATTAACTACTTGAAAAATACGTTCATAATAGTGTGTGTGTGTGTGTTGAGAGAGAATTAGAAAGAGAATTGGAAGTGAAATGGAGTGAATGATGAGTGGTAATTGGTGAGTGGTGAGTGGGGTTAAAAGGAGTTCTAGTTAGTTGACTAGCTCATGGTAGAAGTTAAAATTGATTAGTCAAACATGACATAATCAAGAGTGGAATCACATGCTAGTTCCTATTGGTATATACTCATAGTTAGTACGTTTTGAAGCTGTGTATAATACGGGTAAGAATACGACTAGAATTCTTGATGAAAGAAAAGAATGGAAAAGTAACTGTAACCATTTTCGTAAAGTATGAGTGTTTTGATATATGTCTTGAAGTCTTCCAAAAGTATTTTAATACATCTAAATACACTACATGTATATACATTTTAACTGAGTCGTTAAGTCATCGTTAGTCGTTACATGTAAGTGTTGTTTTGAAACCTTTAAGTTAACGATCTCAATTAATGTTGTTAACCCATTGTTTATTATATCTAATGAGATGTTAAATTATAATATTATCATGATATTATGATATATTAATATATCTTAATATGATATATATACATTTAAATGTCGTTACAATGATAATCGTTACATATATGTCTCGTTTCGAAATCCTTAAGTTAGTAGTCTTGTTTATATGTATATAACTCATTGTTAATATACTTATGGAGATACTTACTTATCATAATCTCATGTAAACCATATGTATATCCATATATATATCGTCATGTCGTTTTTACAAGTTTTAACGTTCGTGAATCGCCGGTCAACTTGGGTGGTCAATTATCTATATGAAACATATTTCAATTAATCAAGTCTTAACAAGTTTGATTGCTTAACATGTTGGAAACATTTAATCATGTAAATATCAATCTCAATTAATATATATAAACATGGAAAAGTTCGGGTCACTACAGTACCTACCCGTTAAATAAATTTCGTCCCGAAATTTTAAGCTGTTGAAGGTGTTGACGAATCTTATGGAAATAGATGCGGGTATTTCTTCTTCATCTGATCTTCACGCTCCCAGGTGAACTCGGGTCCTCTACGAGCATTCCATCGAACCTTAACAATTGGTATCTTGTTTTGCTTAAGTCTTTTAACCTCATGATCCATTATTTTGACGGGTTCTTCGATGAATTGGAGTTTTTCGTTGATTTGGATTTCATCTAACAGAATAGTGAGATCTTCTTTAGCAAAACATTTCTTCAAATTCGAGACGTGGAAAGTGTTATGTACAGCCGCGAGTTGTTGAGGTAACTCAAGTCGGTAAGCTACTGGTTCGACACGATCAATAATCTTGAATGGTCCAATATACCTTGGATTTAATTTCCCTCGTTTACCAAATCGAACAACGCCTTTCCAAGGTGCAACTTTAAGCATGACCATCTCTCCAATTTCAAATTCTATATCTTTTCTTTTAATGTCAGCGTAGCACTTTTGTCGACTTTGGGCAGTTTTCAACCGTTGTTGAATTTGGATGATCTTCTCGGTAGTTTCTTGTATAATCTCTGGACCCGTAATCTGTCTATCCCCCACTTCACTCCAACAAATCAGATACCTGCACTTTCTACCATAAAGTGCTTCAAACGGCGCCCTCTCAATGCTTGAATGGTAGCTGTTGTTGTAGGAAAATTCTGCTAATGGTAGATATCGATCCCAACTGTTTTCGAAATCAATAACACATGATCGTAGCATGTCATCAAGCGTTTATATCGTCCTTTCGCTCTGCCCATCAGTTTGTGGATGATAGGCAGTACTCATGTCTAGACGAGTTCCTAATGCTTGCTGTAATGTCTGCCAGAATCTTGAAATAAATCTGCCATCCCTATCAGAGATAATAGAGATTAGTATTCCATGTCTGGAGACGACTTCTTTCAAATACAGTCGTGCTAACTTCTCCATCTTGTCATCTTCTCTTATTAGCAGGAAATGTGCTGATTTGGTGAGACGATCAACTATTACCCAAATAGTATCAAAACCACTTACAGTCCTTGGCAATTTAGTGATGAAATCCATGGTAATGTTTTCCCATTTCCATTCCGGGATGTTGAAGTAGACCTGATGGTTTCTGATGCTCAGCTTTGACCTTAGAACACGTCAAACATTCTCCTACATATTTAGCAACATCGGCTTTCATACCCGGCCACCAAAAATATTTCCTGAGATCCTTGTACATCTTCCCCGTTCCAGGATGTATTGAGTATCTGGTTTTATGAGCTTCTCTAAGTACCATTTCTCTCATTTCTCCAAATTTTGGTACCCAAATCCTTTCAGCCCTATACCGGGTTCCGTCTTCCCGAATATTAAGATGTTTCTCCGATCCTTTGGGTATTTCATCCATTAAATTTCCCTCTTTTAAAACTCTTTGTTGCGCCTCCTTTATTTGAGTAGTAAGGTTATTATGAATCATTATATTCATAGATTTTACTCGAATGGGTTCTCTGTCCTTCCTGCTCAAGGAATCGGCTACCACATTTGCCTTCCCCGGGCGGTAACAAATCTCAAAGTCGTAATCATTCAATAATTTAATCCACCTACGCTGCCTCATATTCAGTTGTTTCTGATTAAATATGTGTTGAAGACTTTTGTGGTCGGTATATATAATACTTTTGACCCCATATAAGTAGTGCCTCCAAGTCTTTAATGCAAAAACAACCGCGCCTAATTACAAATCATGCGACATATAATTTTGTTCGTGAATCTTCAATTGTCTAGACGCATAAGCAATCACCTTCGTTCGTTGCATTAATACACAACCGAGACCTTGCTTTGATGTGTCACAATAAATCACAAAATCATCATTCCCTTCAGGCAATGACAATATAGGTGCCGTAGTTAGCTTTTTCTTCAATAACTGAAACGCTTTCTCTTGTTCATCATTCCATTCAAATTTCTTCCCTTTATGCGTTAATGCAGTCAAGGGTTTTGCTATTCTGGAAAAGTCTTGGATGAACCTTCTATAGTAACCAGCTAGTCCTAAAAACTAGCGTATGTGTTTCGGAGTTTTCGGGGTTTCCCACTTTTCAACAGTTTCTATCTTTGCCGGATCCACTTTAATACCTTCTTTGTTCACTATGTGACCGAGGAATTGAACTTCTTCCAACCAAAATGCACACTTTGAAAACTTAGCGTACAATTCTTCCTTCCTCAATACTTCTAACACCTTTCTCAAATGTTCACCGTGTTCTTGGTCATTATTTGAGTAAATAAGTATGTCATCAATGAAAACAATGACAAACTTGTCAAGGTATGGTCCACACACTCGGTTCATAAGGTCCATGAACACAGCTGGTGCATTAGTTAAACCAAATGGCATGACCATAAACTTGTAATGACCGTAACGTGTTCTGAAAGCAGTCTTTGGAATATCATCTTCTTTCACCCGCATTTGATGATACCCAGAACGTAAGTCAATCTTTGAATAAACAGACGAGCCTTGTAGTTGATCAAATAAGTCGTCGATTCTCGGTAGTGGGTAGCGGTTCTTGATGGTAAGTTTGTTCAACTCTCGGTAGTCGATACACAACCTGAATGTACCATCTTTCTTCTTAACAAACAAAACAGGAGCTCCCCACGGTGATGTGCTTGGTCGAATGAAACCACGCTCTAAAAGTTCTTGTAATTGGCTTTGCAGTTCTTTCATCTCGCTGGGTGCGAGTCTGTAAGGAGCATGAGCTATTGGTGCAGCTCCTGGTACAAGATCTATTTGAAATTCAACGGATCGCTGTGGGGCTAATCTCGGTAATTCTTTCGGAAATACATCGGGAAATTCTTTTGCAATGGGAACATCATTGATGCTCTTTTCTTCAGTTTGTACTTTCTCGACGTGTGCTAGAACAGCATAGCAACATTTTCTTATTAGTTTTTGTGCCTTCAAATTACTAATAATATGTAGCTTCGTGTTGCCCTTTTCTCCGTACACCATTAAGGGTTTTCCTTTTTCTCGTATAATGCGAATTGCATTTTTGTAACAAACGATCTCTGCTTTCACTTCTTTCAACCAGTCTATACCGATTATCACATCAAAACTCCCTAACTCTACTGGTATCAAATCAATCTTAAATGTTTCGCTAACCAGTTTAATTTCTCGATTCCGACATATATTATCTGCTGAAATTAATTTACCATTTGCTAATTCGAGTAAAAATTTACTATCCAAAGGCGTCAATGGACAACTTAATTTAGCACAAAAATCTCTACTCATATAGCTTCTATCCGCACCCGAATCATATAAAACGTAAGCAGATTTATTGTCAATAAGAAACGTACCCGTAACAAGCTCCGGGTCTTCCTGTGCCTCTGCCGCATTAATATTGAAAACTCTTCCGCGACCTTGTCCATTCGTTTTCTCCTGGTTCGGGCAATTTCTAATAATGTGGCCCGGTTTTCCACATTTATAACAAACTACATTGGCATAACTTGCTCCGACACTACTTGCTCCGCCATTACTCGTTTCGACACCATTTGTTCCTTTCGTTCTATTAACCCCTGGTCCATAGACCTCACATTTCGCCGCGCTATGACCATTTCTTTTACACTTGTTGCAAAATTTGGTGCAGAACCCCGAGTGATACTTTTCACACCTTTGGCATAGCTGCTTCTGATTGTTGTTGTTGCGGTTATTATTGTTGTTGGGATGATTGTTGTAGTTGTTGTTGTTGTTGTTGTTGTTGTTGTTGTTGGGCCGTTTGTTGTAGTTGCGATTGATGTTGCGATTGTTGAGATAATTGTTGCGATTATTGTTGTAATTGCTGTTGTTATTGTATTGGTGATTCTTATCACCGTTTTCTTCCCACTTTCTTTTGACTTGCTTCACATTGGCCTCTTCAGCAGTCTGTTCTTTAATTCTTTCTTCAATCTGGTTCACTAGTTTGTGAGCCATTCTACATGCCTGTTGTATGGAGGCGGGCTCGTGTGAACTTATATCTTCTTGGATTCTTTCCGGTAATCCTTTCACAAATGCGTCGATCTTCTCTTCCTCATCTTCGAATGCTCCCGGACACAATAGGCACAATTCTGTGAATCGTCTTTCGTACGTAGTAATATCAAATCCTTGGGTTCGTAACCCTCTAAGTTCTGTCTTGAGCTTATTGACCTCGGTTCTGGGACGGTACTTCTCGTTCATCAAGTGCTTGAATGCTGACCACGGTAGTGCGTACGCATCATCTTGTCCCACTTGCTCTAGATAGGTATTCCACCATGTTAACGCAGAACCTGTGAAGGTATGCGTAGCGTACTTCACTTTGTCCTCTTTAGTACACTTACTTATGGCAAACACCGATTCGACCTTCTTGGTCCACCGTTTCAATCCGATCGGTCCTTCGGTTCCATCAAATTCCAAAGGTTTGCAGGCAGTGAATTCTTTGTAGGTGCATCCTACACGATTTCCTGTACTGTCAGATCCAAGGTTATTGTTGGTATGTAGCGCAGCCTGTACTGCGGCTATGTTTGAAGCTAGAAAAGTACGGAATTCCTCTTCATTCATATTCACGGTGTGTCGAGTAGTCGGTGCCATTTCCTTCAAAATAGTCAAATGGAACAAGTTAATCATACAGATTATTAAGAGTAGTTAATGGTATTTCGTAGCATAATATGAACTCATTTATAAAAGCTTTTTCTTCATATTAGCGTTTTATAAGTTTAAATTCGGGTAGTACCTACCCGTTAAGTTCATATTTAGTAGCTAATATACAATTCAACTACTACAATTCTATATGAAAAACTGATTGTAATAATATTTCGCGTTCAAACTTTTATACAATATTTTACAAACTTACAATACCGCTTATTTTACATAAAGCATGAAATATAGCACACAATAACTTTGATACAAGATAGTTGTGAAGATAATTCTAGCTAGTACACAAGTCGTTCAGCAAATGCAATAAAGACACGTAATTCATACGTCCAGAAACAAGTCATGCATTCTGGTTTTACTAGGACTACTTCCCATCCTTGGTCTTGTGGAACATAACCGTTATGGCCGTTGATAAGACAGCGTGTTGTAACGTCGTCAAAGGGACGAGGGTTACGTAATGACCAACAGTCTCGTAATAACCTAAAAACCTCATTTCTTACCCCAATTACCGACTCCGTCACTTGTGGGAACGTTTTGTTTAATAGTTGTAGCCCGATGTTCTTGTTCTCACTTTGGTGAGAAGTGAACATTACTAACCCGTAAGCATAACATGCTTCTTTATGTTGCATGTTAGCCGCTTTTTCTAAATCACGAAGTCCTATATTCGGATATATTGAGTCAAAATAATTTCTTAACCCGTTGCGTAAAATAGCATTTGGGTTCCCCGCAATATATGCGTCAAAGTAAACACATCGTAACTTATGGATTTCCCAATGTGATATCCCCCATCTTTCGAACGAAAGCCTTTTATAAACCAAGGCATTCTTGGAACGTTCTTCGAATGTCTTACAAACTGATCTCGCCTTAAATAGTTGTGCCGAGGAATTCTGACCGACTCTAGACAAGATTTCATCAATCATGTCTCCGGGTAGGTCTCTTAAAATATTGGGTTGTCTATCCATTTTGTGTTTTTATACTGTAAAATAGACAAGAGTTAGATTCATAAAAAAAATACTTATTAATACAAGCAATTTTTACATATATCATAAAGCATAAGCACACTATATTACATATATTACACCACACGAATACAACTATCTTATTCCGACTCGATTGTTTCTTCTTGTTCGGTTTTGGTTCGTTTTGCCAAGTTTCTAGGGATATATGATGTTCCACTAATACGAGCCGTCGTTGTCCACATTGGTTTAGAAAAACCTGGTGGTTTAGAGGTTCCCGGGTCATTGTTATAACTTAAGGACTTCGGGGATTGACGATACATATGAAGTTCATCGTGGTTGGAATTAGATTTCTCTATTTTTATGCCCTTTCCCTTATTATTTTCTTTTGCCTTTTTAAATTCAGTTGGGGTAATTTCTATAACATCATCGGAATTCTCGTCGGAATCCGATTCATCGGAGAATTGGTAATCCTCCCAATATTTTGCTTCCTTGGCGGAAACACCATTGACCATAATTAATCTTGGTCGGTTGGTTGAGGATTCTCTTTTACTTAACCGTTTTATTGTTTCCCCCACCGGTTCTATTTCTTCTTCCGGTTCCGATTCTTCTTCCGGTTCCGACTCTTCTTCCGGTTCCTCTTCGGGAACTTGTGAATCAGTCCACGAATCATTCCAATTTACATTTGACTCTTCATTATTATTAGGTGAGTCAATGGGACTTGTTCTAGAGGTAGACATCTATCACATAATATCAAACGCGTTAAGAGATTAATATATCACATAATATTCACATGTTAAAAATATATGGTTTCCAACAAAATTTGTTAAGCAATCATTTTTCAAGTAAACACGGTCGAAGTCCAGACTCACTAATGCATCCTAACAAACTCGATAAGACACACTAATACAAAATTCTGGTTCTCTAAGACCAACGCTCCGATACCAACTGAAATGTCCCGTTCTTATTGATTAAAAACGTTCCATATTAATTGATTTCGTTGCGAGGTTTTGACCTCTATATGAGAAGTTTTTCAAAGACTGCATTCATTTTAAAACAAACCATAACCTTTATTTCATCAATAAAGGTTTTAAAAAACTTTACGTAGATTATCAAATAATGATAATCTAAAATATCCTGTTTACACACGACCATTACATAATGGTTTACAATACAAATATGTTACAATAAAATAAGTTTCTTGAATGCAGTTTTTACACAATATCATACAAGCATGCGACAGCGGAAGCTCTTAGTATTCACCTGAGAATAAACATGCTTTAAACGTCAATAAAAATGTTGGTGAGTTATAGGTTTAACCTATATATATCAAATCGTAACAATAGACCACAAGATTTCATATTTCAATACACATCCCATACATAGAGATAAAAATCATTCATATGGTGAACACCTGGTAACTGACATTAACAAGATGCATATATATAAGAATATCCCCATCATTAAGGGACACTCTTCGGATATGATATAAATTTCGAAGTACTAAAGCATCCGGTACTTTGGATGGAGTTTGTTAGGCCCAATAGATCAATCTTTAGAGTTTGCGTCAATTAGGGTGTATGTTCCCTAATTCTTAGATTAACAGACTTAATAAAAAGGGGCATATTCGATTTCGATAATTCAACCATAGAATGTAGTTTCACGTACTTGTGTCTATTTTGTAAATCATTTATAAAACCTGCATGTATTCTCATCCCAAAAATATTAGATTTTAAAAGTGGGACTATAACTTACTTTCACAGATTTTTACTTCGTCGGGAAGTAAGACTTGGCCACTGGTTGATTCACGAACCTATAACAATATGTACATATATATCAAAGTATGTTTAAAATATATTTACAACACTTTTAATATATTTTGATGTTTTAAGTTTATTAAGTCAGCTGTCCTCGTTAGTAACCTACAACTAGTTGTCCACAGTTAGATGTACAGAAATAAATCGATAACTATTATCTTGAATCAATCCACGACCCAGTGTATACGTATCTCAGTATTGATCACAACTCAAACTATATATATTTTGGAATCAACCTCAACCCTGTATAGCTAACTCCAACATTCACATATTGAGTGTCTATGGTTGTTCCGAAATATATATAGATGTGTCGACATGATAGGTCGAAACATTGTATACGTGTCTATGGTATCTCAAGATTACATAATATACAATACAATTTGATTAAGTTATGGTTGGAATAGATTTGTTACCAATTTTCACGTAGCTAAAATGAGAAAAATTATCCAATCTTGTTTTACCCATAACTTCTTCATTTTAAATCCGTTTTGAGTGAATCAAATTGCTATGGTTTCATATTGAACTCTATTTTATGAATCGAAATAGAAAAAGTATAGGTTTATAGTCGGAAAAATAAGTTACAAGTCATTTTTGTAAAGGTAGTCATTTCAGTCGAAAGAACGACGTCTAGATGACCATTTTAGAAAACATACTTCCACTTCGAGTTTTACCATAATTTTTGGATATAGTTTCATGTTCATAATAAAAATCATTTTCTCAGAATAACAACTTTTAAATCAAAGTTTATCATAGTTTTTAATTAACTAATCCAAAACAGCCCGCGGTGTTACTACGACGGCGTAAATCCAGTTTTACGGTGTTTTTCATGTTTCCAGGTTTTAAATCATTAAGTTAGTATATCATATAGATATAGAACATGTGTGTAGTTAATTTTAAAAGTCAATTTAGAAGGATTAACTTTTGTTTGCGAACAAGTTTAGAATTAACTAAACTATGTTCTAGTGATTACGAGTTTAAACCTTCGAATAAGATAGTTTTATATATATGAATCGAATGATGTTATGAACATCATTACTACCTCAAGTTTAGTAGGTGAACCTACTGGAAGTTCTTGAAGTAGGATCATGACACAAAAACAAGTTCAAGTAAGATTTTTACTCGAATTAAGATAGTTTATAGTTATAGAAATTGAATGAAAGTTTGAATATGAATATTACCTTGAATAAGAAAGATAACCTACTGTATATAACAAAGGTTTCTTGATCTTATATGATTACTTGGAATGGATTAGAAAGCTTGGAAGTAAATTAGTAAACTTGAAGGGATTTTTGAAGTGTTCTTGAAGTGTTCTTCCTATGAAGATTATAGCTTGATTCTTGAAGTGATTTTTGATGAAGATGATGATTAACTACTGTAAAAATACGTTCATAATAGTGTGTGTGTGTGTTGAGAGAGAATTAGAAAGAGAATTGGAAGTGAAATGGACTGAATGATGAGTGGTAATTGGTGAGTGGTGAGTGGGGTTAAAAGGAGTTCTAGTTAGTTGACTAGCTCATGGTAGAAGTTAAAATTGATTAGTCATACATGACATAATCAAGAATGGAATCCCATGCTAGTTCCTATTGGTATATACTCATAGTAAGTACGTTTTGAAGCTGTGTATAATACGGGTAAGAATACGACTAGAATTCTTGATGAAAAAAAAGAATGGAAAAGTAACTGTAACCATTTTCGTTAAGTATGAGTGTTTTGATATATGTCTTAAAGTATTCCAAAAGTATTTTAATACATCTAAATACACTACATGTATATACATTTTAACTGAGTCGTTAAGTCATCGTTAGTCGTTACATGTAAGTGTTGTTTTGAAACCTTTAAGTTAACGATCTCAATTAATGTTGTTAACCCATTGTTTATTATATCTAATGAGATGCTAAATTATTATATTATCATGATATTATGATATATTAATATATCTTAATATGATATATATACATTTAAATGTCGTTACAATGATAATAGTTACATATATGTCTCGTTTCGAAATCCTTAAGTTAGTAGTCTTGTTTATATGTATATAACTCATTGTTAATATACTTATGGAGATACTTACTTATCATAATCTCATGTTAACCATATGTATATCCATATATATATCGTGATGTCGTTTTTACAAGTTTTAACGTTCGTGAATCGCCGGTCAACTTGGGTGGTCAATTGTCTATATGAAACATATTTCAATTAATCAAGTCTTAACAAGTTTGATTGCTTAACATGTTGGAAACATTTAATCATGTAAATATCAATCTCAATTAATATATATAAACATGGAAAAGTTCGGGTCACTACAACATTTGCCTTCCCCGGGTGGTAACGAATCTCAAAGTCGTAATCATTCAACAATTCCATCCACCTACGCTGCCTCATATTCAGTTGTTTCTGATTAAATATGTGTTGAAGACTTTTGTGGTCGGTATATATAATACTTTTGACCCCATATAAGTAGTGCCTCCAAGTCTTTAATGCAAAAACAACCGCGCCTAAGTCCAAATCATGCGTCGTATAATTTTGCTCGTGAATCTTTAATTGTCTAGACGCATAAGCAATCACCTTCGTCCGTTGCATTAATACACAACCGAGACCTTACTTTGATGCGTCACAATAAATCACAAAATCATCATTCCCTTCAGGCAATGACAATATAGGTGCCGTAGTTAGCTTTTTCTTCAATAATTGAAACGCCTTCTCTTGTTCATCCTTCCATTCAAATTTCTTCCCTTTATGCGTTAATGCAGTCAAGGGTTTTGCTATTTTGGAGAAATCTTGGATGAATCTTCTGTAGTAACCAGCCAATCCTAAAAATTGACGTATATGCTTCGGAGTTTTTGGGGTTTCCCACTTTTCAACAGTTTCTATCTTTGCCGGATCCACCTTAATACCTTCTTTGTTAACTATGTGACCGAGGAATTGAACTTCTTCCAACCAAAATGCACACTTTGAAAATTTAGCGTACAATTCTTCCTTTCTCAATACTTCTAACACCTTTCTCAAATGTTCACCGTGTTCTTGGTCATTCTTTGAGTAAATAAGTATGTCATCAATGAAAACAATGACAAACTTGTCAAGGTATGGTCCACACACTCGGTTCATAATGTCAATGAACATAGCTGGTGCATTAGTTAAACCAAACGGCATGACCATAAACTCGTAATGACCGTAACGTGTTCTGAAAGCAGTCTTTGGAATATCATCTTCTTTCACCCGCATTTGATGATACCCGGAACGTAAGTCAATCTTTGAATAAACAGACGAGCCTTGTAGTTGATCAAATAAGTCGTTGATTCTCGGTAGTGGGTAGCGGTTATTGATGGTAAGTTTGTTCAACTCTCGGTACTCGATACACAACCTGAATGTACCATCTTTCTTCTTGACAAACAAAACAGGAGCTCCCCACGGTGATGTGCTTGGTCGAATGAAACCACGCTCTAAAAGTTCTTGTAATTGGCTTTGCAGTTCTTTCATCTTGCTGGGTGCGAGTCTGTAAGGAGCACGAGCTATTGGTGCAGCTCCTGGTACAAGATCTATTTGAAATTCAACAGATCGATGTGGGGGTAATCCCGGTAATTCTTTCGGAAATACATCGGGAAATTCTTTTGCGACGGGAACATCATTGATGCTCTTTTCTTCAGTTTGTACTTTCTCGACGTGTGCTAGAACAGCATAGCAACCTTTTCTTATTAGTTTTTGTGCCTTCAAATTACTAATAAGATGTAGCTTCGTGTTGCCCTTTTCTCCATACACCATTAAGGGTTTTCCTTTTTCTCGTATAATGCGAATTGCATTTTTGTAACAAACGATCTCTGCTTTCACTTCTTTCAACCAGTCCATACCGATTATCACATCAAAACTCCCTAACTCTACTGGTATCAAATCAATCTTAAATATTTCGCTAACTAGTTTAATTTCTCGATTCCGACATATATTATCTGCTGAAATTAATTTACCATTTGCTAATTCAAGTAAAAATTTACTATCCAAAGGCGCCAATGGACAAATTAATTTAGCACAAAAATCTCTACTCATATAGCTTCTATCCGCACCCGAATCAAATAAAACGTAAGCAGATTTATTGTCAATAAGAAACGTACCCGTAACAAGCTCCGGGTCTTCCTGTGCCTCTGCCGCATTAATATTGAAAACTCTTCCGCGGCCTTGTCCATTCGTGTTCTCCTGGTTCGGGAAATTTCTAATAATGTGGCCCGGTTTTCCACATTTATAACAAACTACATTGGCATAACTTGCTCCGACACTACTTGCTCCGCCATTACTTATTCCGACACCATTTGTTCCTTTCGTTCTGTTAACCCCTGGTCCGTAGACCTCACACTTCTCCGCGCTATGACCATTTATTTTACACTTGTTGCAAAATTTGGTGCAGAACCCCGAGTGATATTTTTCACACCTTTGGCATAGCTGCTTCTGATTGTTGTTATTGTTGCGATGATTGTTGTAGTTGCTGTTGTTGTTGTTGTTGTTGTTGTTGTTGTTATTGTTGGGCCGTTTGTTGTACTTGCGATTGATGTTTTGATTGTTGGGATAATTGTTGCGATTATTATTGTAATTGCTGTTGTTGTTGTATTGGTGATTCTTATCACCGTTTTCCTCCCACTTTCTTTTGACTTGCTTCACATTGGCCTCTTTAGCCGTCTGTTCTTTAATTCTTTCCTCAATCTGGTTCACTAGTTTGTGAGCCATTTTACATGCCTGTTGTATGGAGGCGGGCTCGTGTGAACTTATATCTTCTTGGATTCTTTCCGGTAATCCTTTCACAAACGCGTCGATCTTCTCTTCCTCATCTACGAACGCTCCCGGACACAATAGGCACAATTCTGTGAATCGTCTTTCGTACGTGGTAATATCAAATCCTTGGGTTCGTAACCCTCTAAGTTCTGTCTTGAGCTTATTGACCTCGGTTCTGGGACGGTACTTCTCGTTCATCAAGTGCTTGAATGCTGACCACGGTAGTGCGTACGCATCGTCTTGTCCCACTTGCTCTAGATAGGTATTCCACCATGTTAATGCAGAACCTGTGAAGGTATGCGTAGCGTACTTCACTTTGTCCTCTTCAGTACACTTACTTATGGCAAACACCGATTTGACCTTCTCGGTCCACCGTTTCAATCCGATCGGTCCTTCGGTTCCATCAAATTCCAAAGGTTTGCAGGTAGTGAATTCTTTGTAGGTGCATCCTACACGATTTCCTGTACTGCTAGATCCAAGGTTATTGTTGGTATGTAGCGCAGCCTGTACTGCGGCTATGTTTGAAGCTAGAAAAGTACGGAATTCCTCTTCATTCAAATTCACGGTGTGTCGAGTAGTCGGTGCCATTTCCTTCAAAATAGTCAAATGGAACAAGTTAATCATACAGAATATTAAGAGTAGTTAATAGTATTTCGTAGCATAATATGAACTCATTTATAAAAGCTTTTTCTTCATATTAGCGTTTTATAAGTTTAAATTCGGGTAGTACCTACCCGTTAAGTTCATACTTAGTAGCTAATATACAATTCAACTACTACAATTCTATATGAAAAACTGATTATAATAATATTTCGCGTTCAAACTTTTACACAATATTTTACAAACTTACAATACCGCTTATTTTACATATAGCATGAAATATAGCACACAATAAATTTGATACAAGATGGTTGTGAAGATAATTCTAGCTAGTGCACAAGTCGTTCAGCAAAGGCAATAAAGACACGTAATTCATACATCCAGAAACAAGTCATGCATTCTGGTTTTACTAGGACTACTTCCCATCCTTGGTCTTGTGGAACATAACCGTTATGGCCGTTGATAAGACAGCGTGTTGTAACGTCATCAAAGGGACGAGGGTTACGTAATGACCAACAGTCTCGTAATAACCTAAAAACCTCATTTCTTACCCCAATTACCGACTCCGTCACTTGTGGGAACGTTTTGTTTAATAGTTGTAGCCCGATGTTCTTTTTCTCACTTTGGTGAGAAGCGAACATTACTAACCCGTAAGCATAGCATGCTTCTTTATGTTGCATGTTAGCCGCTTTTTCTAAATCATGAAGTCCTATATTCGGATACATTGAGTCAAAATAATTTCTTAACCCGTTGCGTAAAATAGCATTTGGGTTCCCCGCAATATATGCGTCAAAGTAAACACATCGTAACTTATGGGTTTCCCAATGTGATATCCCCCATCTTTCAAACGAAAGTATCTTATAAGCCAAGACATTCTTGGAACGTTCTTCGATTGTCTTACAAACTGATTTCGCCGTAAATAGTTGTGCCGAAGAATTCTGACCGACTCTAGACAAGATTTCATCAATCATGTCTCCGGGTAGGTCTCTTAAAATATTAGGTTATCTATCCATTTTGTGTTTTTATACTGTAAAATGGACAAGAGTTAGATTCATAAAAAAAAAATACTTATTAATACAAGCAATTTTTACATATATCATAAAGCATAAGCACACTATATTACATATATTACACCACACGAATACAACTATCTTATTCCGACTCGCTCGTTTCTTATTCTTCAGTTTTGGTTCGTTTTGCCAAGTTTCTAGGGATATATGATGTTTCCCTAATACGAGCTGTCGTTTTCCACAACGGTTTAGAAAAACCTGGTGGTTTAGAGGTTCCCAGGTCATTGTTACAACTTAAGGGCTTCGGGGGTTGACGATACATATAAAGTTCATCGGGGTTGGAATTAGATTTCTCTATTTTTATGCCCTTTCCCTTATTATTTTCTTTTGCCTTTTTAAATTCAGTTGGGTTAATTTCTATAACATCATCGGAATTCTCGTCGGAATCCGATTCATCGGAGAATTGGTAATCCTCCCAATATTTTGCTTCCTTGGCGGAAACAACATTGACCATAATTAACCTTGGTCGGTTGGTTGAGGATTTTCTTTTACTTAACCGTTTTATTATTTCCCCCACCGGTTCTATTTCTTCATCCGGTTCCGATTCTTCTTCCGGTTCCGATTCTTCTTCCGGTTCCGACTCTTCTTCCGGTTCCTCTTCGGGAACTTGTGAATCAGTCCACGAATCATTCCAATTTACATTTGACTCTTCATTATTATTAGGTGAGTCAATGGGACTTGTTCTAGAGGTAGACATCTATCACATAATATCAAACGCGTTAAGAGATTAATATATCACATAATATTCACATGTTAAAAATATATAGTTTCCAACCAAATTTGTTAAGCAATCATTTTTCAAGTAAACACGGTCGAAGTCCAGACTCACTAATGCATCCTAACAAAATCGATAAGACACACTAATGCAAAATTCTGGTTCTCTAAGAACAACGCTCGGATACCAACTGAAATGTCCCGTTCTTATTGATTAAAAACGTTCCATATTAATTGATTTCGTTGCGAGGTTTTGACCTCTATATGAGACGTTTTTCAAAGACTGCATTCATTTTAAAATAAACCATAACCTTTATTTCATCAATAAAGGTTTAAAAAACTTTACGTAGATTATCAAATAATGATAATCTAAAATATCCTGTTTACACACGACCATTACATAATGGTTTACAATACAAATATGTTACAACAAAATAAGTTTCTTGAATGCAGTTTTTACACAATATCATACAAGCATGGACTCCAAATCTCGTCCTTATTTAAGTATGCGACAGCGAAAGCTCTTAATAATCACCTGAGAATAAACATGCTTAAAACGTCAACAAAAATGTTGGTGAGTTATAGGTTTAACCTATATATATCAAATCAAAATAATAGACCACAAGATTTCATATTTCAATACACATCCCATACATAGAGATAAAAATCATTCATATGGTGAACACCTGGTAACCGACATTAACAAGATGCATATATAAGAATATCCCCATCATTCCGGGACACCCTTCGGATATGATATAAATTTCGAAGTACTAAAGCATCCGGTACTTCAGATGGGGTTTGTTAGGCCCAATAGATCTATCTTTAGGATTCGCGTCAATTAGGGTGTCTATTCCCTAATTCTTAGATTACCAGACTTAATAAAAAAGGTGTCTATATATTTCGATAATTCAACCATAGAATGTAGTTTCACGTACTTGTGTCTATTTTGTAAATCATTTATAAAACCTGCATGTATTCTCATCCCAAAAATATTAGATTTTAAAAGTGGGACTATAACTCACTTTCACAGATTTTTACTTCGTCGGGAAGTAAGACTTGGCCACTGGTTGATTCACGAACCTATAGCAATATATACATATATATCAAAGTATGTTCAAAATATATTTACAACACTTTTAATATATTTTGATGTTTTAAGTTTATTAAGTCAGCTGTCCTCGTTAGTAACCTACAACTAGTTGTCCACAGTTAGATGTACAGAAATAAATCGATAAATATTATCTTGAATCAATCCACGACCCAGTGTATACGTATCTCAGTATTGATCACAACTCAAACTATATATATTTTGGAATCAACCTCAACCCTGTATAGCTAACTCCAACATTCACATATAGAGTGTCTATGGTTGTTCCGAAATATATATAGATGTGTCGACATGATAGGTCGAAACATTGTATACGTGTCTATGGTATCTCAAGATTACATAATATACAATACAAGTTGATTATGTTATGGTTGGAATAGATTTGTTACCAATTTTCACGTAGCTAAAATGAGAAAAATTATCCAATCTTGTTTTACCCATAACTTCTTCATTTTAAATCCGTTTTGAGTGAATCAAATTGCTATGGTTTCATATTGAACTCTATTTTATGAATTTAAACATAAAAAGTATAGGTTTATTGTCAGAAAAATAAGTTACAAGTCGTTTTTGTAAAGGTAGTCATTTCAGTCGAAAGAACGACGTCTAGATGACCATTTTAGAAAACATACTTCCACTTTGAGTTTAACCATAATTTTTGGATATAGTTTCATGTTCATAATAAAAATCATTTACGACGGCGTAAATCCGGTTTTACGGTGTTTTTCGTGTTTCCGGGTTTTAAATCATTAAGTTAGCATATCATATAGATATATAACATGTGTTTAGTTGATTTTAAAAGTCAAGTTAGAAGGATTAACTTTTGTTTGTGAACAAGTTTAGAATTAACTAAACTATGTTCTAGTGATTACAAGTTTAAACCTTCGAATAAGATAGCTTTATATGTATGAATCGAATGATGTTATGAACATCATTACTACCTTAAGTTCCTTGGATAAACCTACTAAAAAGAGAAAAATGGATCTAGCTTCAACGGATCCTTGGATGGCTCGAAGTTCTTGAAGCAGAATCATGACACAAAAACAAGTTCAAGTAAGATCATCACTTGAAATAAGATTGTTATAGTTATAGAAATTGAACCAAAGTTTGAATATGATTATTACCTTGTATTAGAATGATAACCTACTGTAAGAAACAAAGATTTCTTGAGGTTGGATGATCACCTTACAAGATTGGAAGTGAGCTAGCAAACTTGAAAGTATTCTTGATTTTATGTAACTAGAACTTGTAGAATATATGAAGAACACTTAGAACTTGAAGATAGAACTTGAGAGAGATCAATTAAATGAAGAAAATTGAAGAATGAAAGTGTTTGTAGGTGTTTTTGGTCGTTGGTGTATGGATTAGATATAAAGGATATGTAATTTTGTTTTCATGTAAATAAGTCATGAATGATTACTCATATTTTTGTAATTTTATGAGATATTTCATGCTAGTTGCCAAATTATGATTCCCACATGTGTTAGGTGACTCACATGGGCTGCTAATAGCTAATCATTGGAGTGTATATACCAATAGTACATACATCTAAAAGCTGTGTATTGTACGAGTACGAATACGGGTGCATACGAGTAGAATTGTTGATGAAACTGAAAGAGGATGTAATTGTAAGCATTTTTTTTAAGTAGAAGTATTTTGATAAGTGTATTGAAGTCTTTAAAAAGTGTATAAATACATATTAAAACACTACATGTATATACATTTTAACTGAGTCGTTAAGTCATCGTTAGTCGTTACATGTAAGTGTTGTTTTGAAACCTTTAGGTTAACGATCTTGTTAAATGTTGTAAACCCAATGTTTATAATATCAAATGAGATTTTAAATTATTATATTATCATGATATTATCATGTATGAATATATCTTAATATGATATATATATATATATATACATTAAATGTCTTTACAACGATAATCGTTACATATATGTCTCGTTTAAAAATCATTAAGTTAGTAGTCTTGTTTTTACATATGTAGTTCATTGTTAATATACTTTATGATATGTTTACTTATCATAGTATCATGTTAACTATATATATATCCATATATATGTCATCATATAGTTTTTACATGTTTTAACGTTCGTGAATCACCGGTCAACTTGGGTGGTCAATTGTCTATATGAAACATATTTCAATTAATCAAGTCTTAACAAGTTTGATTGCTTAACATGTTGGAAACATTTAATCATGTAAATATCTATCTCAATTAATATATATAAACATGGAAAAGTTCGGGTCACTACAAGTCATGCCACCCTTCTTAGGCACGCATTGAACTGGGCTTACCTATGGACTATCAGAAATCAGATAAATTAAACCTGCATCTAGCAGTTTAATAATTTCTTTTTAAAAACATCTTGCATATTAGAATTTAGTCTTCGTTGACGTTGCACATACGTTTTATGACCTTCTTCCATAAGGATTTTATGTGTGCAATACGAAGGACTTATTCCTTTATTATCATGAATCTTCCATGCAATGGCTGGTTTATGAGCTTTTAATATAGAAATGAGTTGGGATTTCTCATTTTCAGTAAGAGAAGACGATATTATTACAGGTAATTCAGATTCACCATGTAAATAAGCGTATTCCAAATGATTTGGATGTGGCTTTAACTCTAATGTCGGAGGTTCTTCTATCGATGATTTATATCGATATCTGTCTTCTTCTTTTAGCATTTGAATTTCTTCTGTTGTTGGTTCATATCCATTAGCCATTAGTGTAGCTAACATTTCAGTTTCATCAATTGGTTCAGTTCCTTCTCCTAAAGAACATTCTCCTGTTCCTTGTAATTCTGGAAATTCTTCTAATAATTTTGCATGTGATTCTATAGTTTGAATATAATAACATGTATCATCTGTAGATTGCGGTTGTTGCATTGCTCTATCAACTAAAAAGGTAACACTCTCGTCCTCTATACTTAGGGTCAGTTTCTTACCAAACACGTCTATCATTGCTTTAGCCGTGTTTAAGAATGGTCTTTCTAATATTAAAGGAACTTGAGAATATTCTTCCATGTCCAGAACAACAAAATCTACTGGAAATACTAAAGTACCTACTTTAACTAGCATGTTCTCCATTATCCCTCTAGGATATTTTATTGATCTATCGGCTAGTTGTATGCTTATTCTTGTTGGTTTCAATTCTCCAAGGTCTAGTTTAGCGTATAGTGAATACGGCATTAGATTTATACTAGCACCTAAGTCTGCCAATGCTTCTATTGAACTAAGACTACCCAGAAAACATGGAATTATGAAACTTCCTGGATCTGATAGTTTTTCTGGTATCTTATTCAACAGCACTGCTGAACAATTAGCATTCATAGTAACGGCCGAGAGTTCTTTCATTTTCTTTCTATTTGAGATTAGATCTTTCAGAAATTTAGCATATCTAGGCATTCCTGAAATTACATCAATGAAAGGAAGATTGGAATTTATTTGTTTAAACATATCCAAGAATTTGGATTGCTCGGCTTCAAGTTTCTCTTTTTTCATTTTACTCAGGTAAGGAAGTGGTGGTTAGTATGGTTTAACATAAGGTTTAGCCTTAACTATGTTATCTTCATTAACCTTTTCAACTATCGGTTCTTTTTCCTTATCTTGCTCAGGTTGTGGTTCTTGCGGAGTAGGAATAGCTTCATCAGAAATTACATGTATTTCAAGTGGTTTAAGTGTTGTACCACTTCTTGTGGTAATGGCTTTAGCTGTTTCATTCCGGGGGTTAGCATTTGTATCACTAGGTAGACTTCCCGGTTTTCTTTCACCTATTAACCTTGCTAGGTTACTTACTTCTTGTTCCAAATTTTGAATAGAAGCTTGTTAATTTCTAAATGATTGAGCATTTTGTTCATTAGTTTGTTTCTGAGATGTGAAAAACTGCGTCTGAGTTTCAACTAGCTTCGTCATCATATCTTCTAAATTCGGCTTTTTATCATCGGTTTGTGGTTTGTTTTGAAAATTAGGTCTTTGTTGATTGTAAGTATTATTAGATACTTGTTGATTACTAGGACCTTGTTGGTTGTTGTATGGAATATTTCGATTATAATTCTGGTTTTGATTGTAAATTGGTCTTGACGGTTGATAATTATTCTGATAATTATTTCCAGGCCTTTGGTTTATGTATGAAATATTCTCTCTTTGTTCCATTGTTAGTTCAATACTGAGACATTCTTTTGTCAAATGTGGTCCTCCACACTGCTCACAACTAATTCGTATAGAGTGTATATCCTTAGTCATCTTTTCCATTCGTCTCTCGATAGCAACTATCTTTGCTGAAATGGAATCTAAGTCATGGCTAGAATCGGCTCTAGCTGCTTTAGATGATCTAACGATATCTTTTTCTTGGTGCCACTCATGTGAGTAGGAAGCAGTGTTATCAATAATTTTGTAAGCATCAGTTTCGGTTTTCTTCATAATAGAACCACCAGCTGCTATATCTATGTCTTTCCTTGTAGTGATGTCGCATCCTTGATAGAATATTTATACTATTTGACAAGTGTCTAAACCATGTTGCGGATATCCTCTTAATAACTTTCCAAATCTTGTCCATGTCTCATATAGAGTTTCATTCGGTTTCTGTGTGAACGTAACAATTTCTCCTTGAAGTCTTACGGCTTTAGATGCCGAAAAGAATTGTTTAAGAAATTTTTCAACTAAAACATCCCATGTATCGATCGCCCCTTCAGGTAACGATTCCAACCAATCTTTGGCTTCTCCCTTTAAAGTTCAGGGAAATAACATGAGATATATCTGTTCATCTTCAACTTCTCTTATTTTAAATAGTGTGCAGATCCTATTAAAGGTACGAAGATGTTCATTTGGATCTTCCTTCGGCGCACCACTAAATTGGCATTGATTAGTCACCATATGTAGAATTTGTCCTTTGATTTCATAATCTGGCGCATTAATGTCTGGATGAGTAATTGCGTGACCTTGGCCAGTGCGTTTAGCTCGCATTCGGTCTTCCATACTTAAAGGTTCCAGATTCTCCATAATTGAATTTGTTGAATCTGAATCACTAGAGGATTCTGATTTAATGGTTCGTTCCTCAACAATCTCTGTTTGAATGATTGGTGGTTCCGGAGGAAAAATTAATGGTTCAGGATCTATGAATTGTCCCTGAATATTCTCCGGATTCTCAATTGTGAGGTCGGGTTCAAAAAATAGATTATCGGAAATTTGAATTGGAGTACTTGGTTGACTGGATGACGATTCTAAAGAAAAATTAATGGCGACAATATTTGCTGGATGTCTTGATCTGGTTACAGGTGGTGAATGTACAAAAGGTGGTGAACGTCTTGCTCGGTGCATTCACTGAATATCCTATTAGTTTTTAAAAGGAAAGAAAAATTATATAAGTTATCTAATTAATAGACTTTTCTGATTTTGCCCACGTTTTGAATAGCCAAAAGATGCAGCAGAGGGGCAGGATTCGTTTGGTCTCAATATAATTGAGTATTGTTTGGCTCCAATAACCCGGTCCACGTACAAATCTAACTATTACTACGAACCAGAAAATTTTGATGTCTATCAATTTAACCACTTAAAATAAATTTTCGTAATTTTAAGAAATTTAGATAAGAAGTAGCATAAAAATCTATGTCCTAAAACTAGAATGGCGAGAAATAAGAAAGAAAAAGAGCGCGTCGAAAAAGGTCGAAAAAGAAAAGGGTTGAAAAATAAAAGGCGTCGAAAAATAAGAAAGAAAAAAAATGACTTGTAAAACTTAAAAACACTCGACTAACCCAACCTTATTATTATCACTAACTTAAAATTAAAATTGCAAATTGAGATTACTAATTGGAGTGATAATTGATACATAGGTAAAAGGCGTCGAAAAATAAAAATAAGAAAGTAGCGCGTCGAAACTTAAAAAGGAATTAAAAACTAAAAAATTAAAAGTTGCGTCTAAAAATATTAAAGCTTAAATGAAAAACTATATCCCAAATGGCAATAACTTAAAAAGGTACTAAAACTTAAAAAGGCGTCGCAAAATTCTAGAGCACCTAAATCTTAGTCTAAAGAAAAAGCACTTAAGGGATTTTACGGCAAAGCCTAAAAATCTAGAAGTAAAAATAACTATGGCAAAAACTATATTTAAAACTAAATACGAGCGAAAAATACAACAAATTACGCTAAAACAATTAAAAAGGGACAAAATATAAAAATATACTAAAAGTTGTAAAAAGTACAATTTTTATAAAAATATTATTTTTATATTATTTATTTTATAAAACTATTAATTTTATAAACTAATTAAACTAATTAAACTAAATAATACAAATAATAAATAAATTAAACTAAATAATATAATATAAATAACCTAATTAGGGTTAAAGTAAAAATAATATAATTAAACTCCGTAATTAATGCTGATTAGGGTTCTGTGTGACCTGTCAGAGAGACCTCCGCGAGTTGCGTGACACTTAGCTAGAAAACTCCGCAAGTCGCGGGGTTTGTAAATTCAAACGTGTACCAGGCTTTACTTCGACAGGTTCCGTTTTTAATATATTTTTTTTATTTTCTGTTTAAATATTTATATAAAATATTTATAAAAACTAAATAAAACTTATATTTTTTTAAAAAAATAAGATACTTTATAATTTTATAAAAATCTTAAAAATAGATTTATATATATATATATTTTTTAATTTTTTTACGTTTTAAATAAAAACAAAATATTTAAATAAAACTTATATTTTTATAAAATAAAAATAAAGAAACTTTATAAAACTTAAATATTTAACAAACTCTTAAAAATATATAAATTTTTTTGTTTTTTCTTTTTATATTTTTGAATTTTTTTAAAATGTATTTTTACAAAAGCGTATTTTTTTTATAAAAGTAAACTAAAAATAAAAATCTTTTTTTTTATATATAGCGTTGCGCTTCCGGCTTTTAAGCTAGATTGGTCCCCGGCAGCGGCGCCAAAAATACTTGATATTATGCGAGGCGTATATCAAATAGCTTTATTTTTACTAGGAAATACTATTAAATACGGTACAATTTTACACAAGATATTTATTTATTTATAGAATGGATATACTTAAACCTTGCTATAACACTTATAGGAAGTGTACCTAATCGTACAGTAGTGTAGTTTTTAGTAAGTCCGGTTTGTTCCACATGGAAAATCTTTAAACAAAGCTTAACGCTGTATTAGTTTTATTTTATAAAAATACAAATATATATAAGTAATATTATTATTATTATAAAGGGGGGTTTTTACTGTTTAATGACCGGTTTGTCGATTTTAAAACTTTAGTCGCAGTTAAAACCTAATGTAAAATATTAAAAATAAATACAAGACTTAATTTAAAGCGTAAAGTAAATAACGATAATGAAATTGCGATAAATGAAAGTGCGATAAAATAAAAGTGCGATAATTAAAAAGTACGATAATTAAAAGTGCAATTAAATACAATAACAATAAATAAAAGTACGATAATTAGAACTGCAATTAAATATAAAATAAAGGAAATTAAATATGAAATAAAAGAATTATCCTTATTTAAACTTCCGTAATCATGATGTTTGACGTGTTGATTTTAGTTTTATGCCCATGGGTTAATTGTCCTTTGTCCTGGATTATTTAATATGTCTGTCTAGTTTTTATCCATAACAGTCCATCAGTCATAAATATAAAGTGCGAGTATCCTCGTCAAATTATCCTTATACCCGAAGTTAAATATTCCAACTAATTGGGGACTTAAACTGTAACAAGGTTTTAATACTTTGTTTAATAATTACACCAGGTTATCGACTGTGTGTAACCCAAGGTTTTAATACTTTGTTAACAATTATGCCAAGTGTCCTTGTACATAATTTCACCCCTATTTTAATAATTCCATAGACTATTAATTCATTCCCGTATCCGGTTAAATGAACGATTATTCGTACATATAAATACCTCACCCATCGTGTCCGATCGAGTGTATATGGTTATTTATAGGGACGTCCAATTGTAAATCTTTATATTAAAATTAACAAACTATCATTTAGTTAAACAAATATAAAGCCCATTAATAGCCCATAGTCTAATTTCCACAAGTGTCGTTCTTTTGTCCAAACCCCAATTATGGTACAAAGCCCAATTACCCAATTTTAGTAATTAGCTCAACATCATGATTACTTCGTTTTAAATAAGCATAATAATAACTTAGCTACGAGACATTAATGTAAAAAGGTTGAACATAACTTACAATGATTAAAAATAGCGTAGCGTTACACGGACAGAATTTCGACTTACACCCTTACAACATTCGCTAACATACCCTTATTATTAGAAATTAAAATTAAAATTAAAAATTAAAATATAAATTATATATATATATTTACGTATATAGATAGAGAGGATGGATATATGGATATTTAAAACGTCGAATTGCGCTGGCTTTTATAGGCATTTTTGTCCAGGGAGACTCCACGAGTCGCGGCCTTTTTGGCCTTCAAACTCCGCAACTCGCGGAGTTTGTTTCTACAGCTCATCTCATTTTGGAACCTTTCTTGCCGATGATTTTAATATATAAATATAATATATATATATAATTTATATAATTAATTAAATATTATATTATATTTATATACATAGTTAACTTGTAATTTTTAGTCCGTTGCATCGAGCGTTGAGAGTTGACTCTGGTCCGGTTCCGGATTTTCGAACGTCCTTGCGTACAATTTAATATCTTGTACTTTGCGTTTTGAATCTTGTACTCTTGTAATTCTGAGACGTTTCTTATCAATAATTGGAACCTCTTTGATTGTATTTTGTACTTTTGAGCTTTTTGGTCGTTTGCGTCTTCAATTCGTTGAATCTGTCTTTTGTCTTCACCTTTTATTATTTAAACGAATATCACTTGTAAATAGAACAATTGCAACTAAAAGCTTGTCTTTCTTGAGGAATAATGCTATGAAATATATGTTCGTTTTTAGCATTATCACTAGGCTAGAGTTAATAAGAATACTTCTTGCGTATGCATGTGCCAATAACTTCAAACTTTATCAAATGGATGTCAAAAGTGTCTTTTTAAATGGAGTCATAAATGAAGAAGTATATGTATCACAACCTTCGGGGTTTGAAGATTTCGAAAAGCCATATCATGTCTTTAAACTTAAAAAGGATCTCTATGGACTTAAACAAGCCCCTAGAGCATGGTATGAAAGACTTAGAACCTTTTTAATAAATCATGGTTATGAAATGAATAAATTGATAATATACTCTTTATTAAAAGGCATGAGAAAGATTTAGTTATAATTCAAATATATGTTGATGATATTGTATTTGGATCTACTAACGAATCTCTTAGTAATGAGTTTTCTAAGTTAATGCATGATGAGTTTGAAATGAGCATGATGGGTGAACTCAAGTTCTTTCTCGGACTTCTAATTAAGCAACTAGAAGATGGAACTTCATCAATCAACAAAAATACATTCATGAAATGATCAAAAAGTTCAGAATGGAGAACTCGAAACCAATGGCAACTCCTATGGCAACAAACGTGAAACTTACTTTAGAAGGAGAAGGAGAATCGTTCGATAGTACTAAAAATAGGGGAATGATTGGATCCCTTAAATATTTAACGGCAAGTTGACCCAACATCATGTTTAGTATGTGTTTATGTGCAAGATTTCAAGAGAATCCAAAGACATCGCACGTAGAGGCCGTCAAAAGGATCGTTAGATACTTAAAGGGGACAATGCATATAGGGTTATGGTATCCAAAATTTACCGGGGTTGATATTATGTGCTTTGCGGATTCCGATCACGGAGGGTCAATGATTGATAGAAAGAGCACAAGTGGAGTATGTGCATTCGTGGGTCTTTGCTTAATATCATGGTTCTCAAAGAAGCAAACGTCTGTTGCATTGTCTACCACCGAAGCCGAATACGTAGCCATGGGAAGAGCATATGCACAAGTATTGTGGATGAAGCAAACCTTCCTCGATTACGGTATCATCTCATCCGAAATTCCCATATGTTGTGATAACAAAAGTGCTATAGATTTATCTTAAAATCAAATATTACACTCTAGGACTAAACACATAGACATTAGGCACCATTTCCTTTGTGACCATGTCCAAAATGGTAATATTGTGATAGACAAGGTAGAATATACGGAAAACATAGTTGACATATTCACTAATCCCCTTAAAAAGGAAACCTTTAACTTGCTTAGGAATGGGTTGGGAATGATGAGCATACTCCGTAAAATCCCTTCAGATCACGCACGGTCGAACCAAGGTCGACCGTGTTGACAGCCGCCTGATGTCTGACGATTTTCTTTGTCTTTTATGCACTCTCTTTAATATCCAAACAACTTTTCCACCAACCACATCTCTTCTTTAAACCCCAACCACTGGATTTCTAGATTCACTTTTGTCTTACCTTCAAGTACTCTCCAAAAAGTGGTCCATACTCTTTCAATTCTCTTCAAGGTAAGCATCTAAAATTTACTTTCGATTTTACTAGATTAATTATATTATAGTCTTTCCAAACTAATAGGAACACTTTTTTCTTGCATGAATTCCTTAAATATATGAGTAAAATTGTTATAAAAATCATTTTTTTAAATGTGTCATAATAGTGATTTCTTGCATAAAAACTCATATATGCTTTAAACCTTTAAACTCACTCATGCACACACATATGTTTGAACAAATTATTATGATACTTATGAATCTCATGACTAGTATCTATTCTTGACAAACATAGAGAAAAATGATGAAACTTGTCTAAATTTTCAAAAAGAAAATAGCACAATCTAATTTTAAAACTTATGTTTTCAAAAATGAGTCTAGACAAGGACTAATCTACACATGTTTAGCATATAGTTTATCAAAATTATATAAACTTGATTAGTTTGCTAAAATTATGGCTTTTCTAGGAAATGACCAATACGAGAAATCAACGTATCACGAACAATAGGCAACACATGGAGACTAGAGCACTTCATGAAGAGCGTGTTGTTCATCATACCGAATTTCCTGAACTAACTCAACTTTTCACCCAAAACAATTGCTTCTCATTCTTTGAGTTTGATGAAGTCATTTACCCAATGTTAATTAGGGAATTTTATGCTCACCTTGATGATTCAAATCCCGACCAAGTTGCATTTCGACTTTTCAATTCACCTTACACTTGGTCCTTTGAACAATTCGCAACCGTTATGGCTATTCCTTCCAATAGGAGTTCCATGCTTTTGTATTTCCTTCCTGACTTCCAGTCAAGCGAATAATGGTCCAGAATTTATAGGTATGAAGTTTCGAATGATCATAATATACAAAGCAGAAAGGAAAGGTAATATCACGATTTGATTTGTTAAATTACCAGAATATCCGGAAAAGACCGAATCATCAAGAAAATATTTTCTTGATATGTTTAGAGGTTAAATAGAATGAAAGAGTTATGTAACATGGTTCATGATAAGGGTATGATCTGTGAACCTTTATCACGTTCCATTAGAAACTCAGCTTGACTTACTGTAATATAATCACGTTCATCAAGTGTCATTATATTATACTAACTCATGCTTCAGTTCCCAACACCACTTCAATAACATTCATAATTTAAGTTCAAATTTTTCAAATTTTAGAAATAAAATAGTTTCCTTTATGATGTATGCAGATAACACGAAGAGATATATGATTTCAGATAAGAATAGTTATGAAAATATCTTCAGAAATATCGAGGATATTTATAATGAAAGATACGATGATATCTTAGAATTTCTAATATCGAAAGATGATAAAGAAGATTTGTCCGTAAATGTTTAGAGTCAGGAGCAAGGTATTCATTAATGACTTCAGCAGATACTGAATCATTTGGATTCTTTGAAGGCATGTTTAGTCTTTGTGATTTGTCCAAAGCCACCTTCATGGTTTGCTCAATTCATTTTTCAGTACCAAATTTCCTCTTTTTCTGAGCTTTGCCAACACGCTATTCTTTATCGTCAAACTTTTGACTATTAAGGTCGTTTACAGTTTTTGCTTCTTCATCAGCTCTTTTCCAAAATTTGGAGAACTAGTTCGCAGTTTGGGCGTTTTTTAGAAACTTCACATTCGAAGTGTGTAAGTCTAGAAGATAGACGTTATATGTACATATATAACTGTTGGCGTAGAATTGCTGGGAAATTCGAGAATAATGATTGAAGCTTTTTGGTATGACAATTACCGTTACAAGATGCAGATGAGTACATGATAGGGTTTCAATGAATATAATGATTTTTCGAAAAATCAAAGATCAACAAAAATTTTGGTAAGTTTCCTGCTAATGTGGTGGGACATAAACGGTTCCCCGGTAATGACGACGAAAAGGGTAAACGTATATATCAAGGTTACAATGAGGTTAATCCGAATGAAAAAGTCAAAGTTGATTTGCTGGAGGTATGACAAAATTGGCTAATTTGGAAAGAGATTGCAAAGTTATTTTCGATAATAACAATGCCAATGGATCATAGATTCTTGTTAAACTTCTACTTAAATTCCCAGAGTTTTCCAGGTGTATGACTATATGCATAAGTATTCCTTTCGTATGTAACGTGTGGTTAGATCATCCTCTCGGTTGTTTCTTAATCATGCAGGGTTTAAACGCAGATTGTAATCGTCATATGATATTCTAGAATTTTGAATAACATTCTTATTTTTCTGGGTTTTATGAATAGGCGTGATGTTCTAGCACAGTTTTGAAGTCAAAGTATAGCCTTGAAAGTTGTAGGGACCTAAGAGTGATGTCTTCTGTTAAATTTTGACTTAGATTTTGATTTGTCAAAATCAAAATATGTAATCAAATTTGGATGCGAATGGTTGTTTTGATTTCTAGGAAAGAATGTATATCGTTGTGAAAGTAGTGAGTATAGTTGATGATTTGCTGAATCAGAATAGAAGAATGTAACATATTAATTGTGAATTTATATATCGTTCTCGTATTACCTACCCGTTAAAAGTATCACAAGTAATATTTTGTACCAGAGAATTTTATTACAGTCTTTATGAAAATATATGTATGTATATTTTCTTCAGATGTAATACAGATTTAATTAGTTGATATCATATTAAGCTCATTTGATTTTCGGCTGGATTAGAAATGAATAATCTCTAAAACATTAAAGATTTCATAATCTTCGCGGAGTATTTCACTAATGTAATCAATACTTCGTTATTCAGTTTTATTGATATTTCCTCAGTGAATCATGTTGGTGCTTATGGAACTCTTGCTAACTTCGCAAGGTACGAATGATGTTTTTAGAAATTTTCGAGTACATCGAAGATGAAAGTGTAAAATCAAACATATAATTGAATGATACACTTGGTTTATTATGAAATGGAATTTATTGAATTGAAACAGAGATTGTAGCTAACGATGGTTAAGTTGTTGACGAAGGATGTACATTATAGCATATTAGTAAAACAGATATTGTAGCTAACGATGGTTAAGTTGTTGACGAAGGATGTACATTATAGCATATTAGAAATATGAATTTAACCGAGTAGTATCTACCCTTCTTCAATTCATACATAATAGCTTAGTACGAAAAGATTTATTTTGATCTCAAAATTCATATATATATATATAAAATATACATATAATTTCTTCAGGGGGAATGAGTTAGTACTTCATAACTCGTTGATACAATTTATGCGTTGTTGATTTGTGATGATGTTGGTGATTTTGGAATTGGTGAAACTTGTAGTGCTACAGGTTTTGCCGGTGTTGGTGATACTGACGGTACTATTGATGCTGCTGGTAAAACAAGTCTAGCTTGTAAATCGTGCACCAATCCGGTCAGGGTTTCTACTCTTCCTTCTATCGTTTCGGTCCACTCATCTGATTTACGGTTACGGCTGGAATAGATAATCTCTAAGACTTTAGAGATTACATAATTACCGCAGGATGTTTCTCCAATGAAGTTATGAATCAATACTTCATCGGTTATTGTTGTTGGTACTCCTTGGTATATATGGTGCGTATGACTGATTGGTTGATCCATTCCGGTCACACTGCTTTTGGAGCTTGAATGGGATTCCATTTCGGAATCCGAGGGACTTGAACTAATGATGAATTCCATTTCGTACGGTTGAATAAAGAATTTTTCGTTATGAAATGATTTTCCGGCTATTGGATGGTATTCTAATTACCTAGAATATCTATATATATATAGAGCAAAAGATTTCGTAGATTACGGAGGATTTTACAGAATATGTCAGGCAGAGTTTACAGTAACAGATACGCTAAGATATGAATTAGCAGATACGCTAAGATATGAATTTTGTTTTTACACTATTCATGCAATCAATGCAATAAGATGTGTCTAGACTAAGAATGATAAGCAGGCAATTTCCGACAAAAATGATAAGCAAAACTTTTGACATGCAGACACGGTCGAAGTCCAGACTCACTAATGTATCCTAACGACTATCAGTTAGACACACTAATGCAGACCTGGTTCGCTAAGACCACCGCTCTGATACCACATGTAAAGACCCGTCCTAATCCATAAGAACAAATACAATAACATATGATTACATTGTAAGGTATTTGACCTCTATATGATACATTTTACAAAAATTGCATTTGTTTTAAAAGACAAACTTTCATTACATCAAAAGTTGACAGGCATGCATACCATTTCATAATATCCAACTATAAATGATCTAATCTGTCATTTACTTAATCATAATCTTTACTGAACTCAACGACTTGAATGCAACGTCTTTTGAAATATATCATGAATGATTCCAAGTATTATCTTTAAATTGAATAAATGCATAGCGGAAGATTTCTTTCAATCCTGAGAATAAACATGCTTTAAAGTGTCAAACAAAAGGTTGATGAGTTTATTAGTTTATCATAATCGATCATTTTCATTATTTTAATAGACTACAAGATTCTCATTTTTCCGTAAATCTCATTACACTCGAATGTGTATAAAAATCATTCATATGATGGACACCGGGTAACCGAACTAACAAGTATGCATATAAAATATCCCCCGCATACTCGCAAGTATGCTATATAATGGCAATCGCAATCACCTTTTTAAAATCGAAGTACTAAAGCATTCCAAATTCCAGAATGGGGTTTATTAGGCCCATAGATCTATCTTTAGGATTCGCGTCAATTAGGGGCCATTTCCCTAATTCTTAGGTTACCAGACTTGAAGGGGCGATATTTGATTTCGATAATCCAACCATATAATGTAGTTTCAAGTACTTGTGTCAATTTTGTCAAACATTTATAAAACTAGCACATGTATTCTCAGTCCCAAAAATATATATTGTAAAAGCATTTAAAAAGGGAGCAAATGAAACTCACAATACTGTATTTCGTAGTAAAAATACATATGACATCATTGAACAAGTGCAAGGTTGTCCTCGGATTCACGAACGTATCAATATTGAGATTCAATATTGCAGGAAAGGTACGTAAACGCAACGGAGATGATAAACACTAGTTTGACCTCAAGAGCATACCCATGAACCATACCCATCACCTCCATAGCTATAACCCATAATTTCCTTAGCCCTATCCTACTCGAGAAACCCATTTTGAAATCGCTCCTACGTACCCTAGTCGTAGTATTTTATGTATAATATTAATTAATAATAATACTACTACTACTACTACTACTACTAATAATAATAATAATAATAATAATAATAATTATAATAATAATAATAATAATAATAATAATAATAATAATAATAATAATAATAATAATAATAATAATAATAATAATAATATTAATAATAATAAAAATAATAATTTAAATTAAAATAATATATGAAGTATGTATTTTAGATAGGAAGATATAGATTATATGTGTGTGTTTTATATCCTTCAAAGTTTAATGTGTTTTATAGTAATCTGACCACTCCATCCATCCCATGCTATCGAATGGGATGTGTATAGTTCTATCATGCGATCGCATGATCAATAAATGCAGCTGGTATCCATTTCATTCTCTGCTGACACTCATTTATATTATTATATTTATAATATATTTAATTTATATAATTATATATATATATATATATATATTGTATTATATTTACGAGCATATTAAAAATGTAATTTTTACTATAATGACATGGACGTTATCACTCGACTCATGTCCCGTTTCCAGTTTCTCCAACTCATTTTTCGTACGCATAGAAAACTAACACTTTATGTTTAGTGACTCGTACCCTTATCAAAATATAGACTTTAATCAATGAAAAACAATCCCACTCAAAGTGTAACTTATTCATTTGAGTGTTTTGGTCATTTGCTTCTATAAATCAATGTTTCGTTATATATATAAAAGTATTATTTTAAATCGACGCGTCTTAACATGGCAAATGTATATATTTTCATTTAGAAATATAAATTTGTACTTATAATATGTATTTGAAATATTTAGTTAATAATATAATATTTAGTTTTTCCAAGTTAATTATATTTCAAAGTTTATTTTAAAAATCGTTTAAAAATATTATGGCACGTAACATTTATACTTTATAACTTAAATAGATACATTTCATTTATGTACTAACGTTTTAAATATCAATCGCATAACTAAGTGAGTGTTACTATTGTGCACTTAACTAATTTGAAAACATATATATTTAATGAACATGTTTTAAATACAAGTTGCAAATTTTATGTATATATTTAACAATCAATATTCCAATTTACGTTTATTTAATCAAAGAAATTTTAAATAATCAAGTTCTATTATATTGAAAAGCGTTTTCGTACATTTGAAAATTAAGTAAGTTGATTCTTATGTAAATTAGTCTTCCACTAGTTTTTGTCTAATTCTTGTTGTAACGACCCAACCCTCGTTATTCCAAAAACACGACCCAAAAAAAAAAAAATTTGAACCTGCACATCTGGACGACGTCCAGTACTTAAGCCTTGGACGGCGTCCAACACTTTAGGACGGCGTCCAATTGTACTAACGGAGACTGATCAGTTTTCTTTTACACGTGAACGAAAAACCCGCTTCCCGACACTTTCCAACGAAGCAATTTATCACATCATAATAATATACGCAAAACTAATGGATTTCCACAATAAAATCTAGTTTTACATTGCGGGGCCCACATGTGCCCAAAATACCATTAAGTACGAAATACGAGTTTCGAACACAAAAGGTTCAATTGCCAAACGTCACTGGAGCATGGTGTTTGGGGTTAAACTACCCAAATCTTGGTCGAACTTCCAAAAATCCAAAACCCCCGAGAGCCACTAATCCAAGCGAATACCTTTGCCCTTATCCAAGCTGGATCCTAAAAAGGTAAGCAACGAGAGGGTAAGCTAACGCTTAGTGAATGCAATAATTATACACGTACATATATAACCTACTTACTTGCAATCGCATACACAATTACCTCATACATTCAAGCAATTTAAATAACATACCAACGCAAGGTATAACGCTAAATCTCCAAGACCACAAGCTAGCACAAACAATAGCATATATAACCCGAACAATATATTACGCCACACAACAACACATAACCATGGTTAACTAACAGTACGGGGGAATGGTACTTCGAATTTCCCATCGATGTTCCCAACAACCGTTAGTGTATAACGGAGTATAACACTAACCCCTGAGTGGTATCGGACACGCGAACTTTAACTCACCCGTCACGTGAAATGTGGTATCGAACATGCGAACCTTAAACCCACACTTCACGCCCACACACATGATTATATGGTATCGAACACGCGAACTTTAACCCATAGATCACGCCCACACACACACACACACACACACACACACATATACACATATGGTATGGCATCGAACACGTGAACTTTAATCCATACCACATGCTAATACGATGCGGTATCGAACACGCGAACTTTAAACCCACATCGTACCCTACATAAGTAAATACATTATATACACACATGTATAATCATTCCACTCACCTTGTCGACTTGGCGAGATTAAAAATAACAACGTGTAACCTTCAAGGCGAGTCACCTAGCACAATTTATTCCCAATTAATTCACATAACAAGTCACCAACTAGCCTCCCTATTGCATTTATGACCCAAAGGGGTACTTATGGCCCATTTGCACTAGAATCATACAATAGAGGTCAAGACTCACCACAAATCACTAGAAGCTAGTGATTTAGGCTCTAAGACTTCCATCAACACATATCTAGGGTGTTTCATACCCAATTAATCCCGCTAGGTCAAACCCACCCATTTGACCCATTTCAAGTCAACCATAAACCCTAGAACCAATTTTACTAGCAACACAAGTGAGCTAGTGACCATTTTAGACTCAATAACACCAATTATTACTTTGAAACCCTAGGTTAGTCATTCTTGAGTCCTCTTGACTCAATCTTACCCAAAACCCCCAAAATCACCAACAAAAGGTTTTATGTTCATCACTAACCCAAGTTCTAACCCTTAAACGAATTAAATTAAGGAAATGAAGATTAGGACTTACCACTACTATCACCACGTAGCTAGCGACTAGATGAACAAATTTATCACTCGAGGTAAGACCCGAAACTAGCTTCTTCTTCCTTTGCTTGAGCTTTCTTACTCTAGAAAATCTCTCTCTCTAAACTTGAAGTGGTAGGGTTGAGGTTGTTGAAAGTGGAGTAATGACACACCCCAAAACTGATCTAGAGGTCTTAAACACATTCCAATGTGAAAATACCAAAATACCCCTTCTAAAATATCTAAAAACCCACAGCTGGCCCGCCAGTTATTCTGGACGGCGTCCCACAATCTGGACGGCTTCCAGCCCTTCAAAGTTGGACGGCGTCCCAAGCTTTTGAATGGCGTCCCAACTTGCTGGAAAAACGGGATGTTACAACTCTCCCCCACTTGAACCGGATTGCGTCCTCGCAATCCACGCCGCATGATAAGCAGGAAGATAAACCAATACAAATTCTTCGGGTTCCCATGTAAACTCGGAACCTTTACTACGACGCCAATGGACCTTAAAAGTCCTCACCTCTTTGTTACGCAACATCTTCACCTTTTCATCAAGTATAGCAATCGGCTCTTCAACATACTCTAACTTGTTGTTCAACTTGATCTCATCTAGTGGCATCCATGACGAATCATCCGCAAGACACTTACGGAGACGGGAAACATGAAATGTATTATGGATCCCTGCAAGCTCTTCGGGTAATTTCAACCGATACGCGACTTCACCAACACGAGCCAAAATCTTAAAGGGTCCAATAAACCGAGGAGCTAACTTCCCCCGTTTTCGAAACCGAATAATACCCTTCCACGGAAAAACCTTAAGCATCACCATGTCACCTTCTTGAAACTCGATCGGTCGTCTACGTTTATTGACATAAGATTTTGTCTATCTTGCGCCGCTTTTAAACGAGCCCGAATCATGTTGATTTTATCATTTGTTTCTAATACCAAGTCGATGCTCCCGACTTCCCTTTGACCCACTTCA
The DNA here is from genome assembly GCF_046630445.1 of Rutidosis leptorrhynchoides. Taxonomy (NCBI): domain Eukaryota; kingdom Viridiplantae; phylum Streptophyta; class Magnoliopsida; order Asterales; family Asteraceae; genus Rutidosis; species Rutidosis leptorrhynchoides. Next base: position 273,838,867 of record NC_092337.1, on the reverse strand, counting down.
CCCCAACAAATCGGGGTTCGACATCTTCTACCGTATAGCATCTCATATGGTGGCATTCCAATACTAGAGTGAAAACTATTATTGTACGAGAATTCCACCAAAGGCAAGTGTTCATCCCAACTACCATCGAAATCAATAATACACGCTCGCAACATATCCTCTAATGTTTGATTCGTACGTTCGGTTTGATCGTCCGTTTGACGATGGTACGCCGTACTCATATTCACCCTCGTACCCATATCTTCATGAAACTTCTTCCAAAATCGAGAAGTAAAACGCGTGTCCCGATCCGAAACGATAGACGCGGGAACGCCATGTCTCGATATCACTTCTTTAATGAACATTTTCGCAAGTGCCTCCGACGTAATTGCTTCTTTAATAGGAAGAAACAATGCACTTTTCGTCAATCTATCAACAATCACCCAAATAGTATCAAATTGGGTCCTTGCCATCTTTAACAACTTGGTAATAAAATCCATGGTAATATGCTCCCACTTCCACATAGGAATTTCTAGCGGTTGCAACTTACCATACGGCTTTTGGTGTTTGGCTTTAACTTGCAAACACGTGACGCATTGCTCAACATACTTAACAACGTCGTGTTTCATGCCCGGCCACCAATAATATTTCTTCAAATCAAGATACATTTTCATCGCGCTCGGATGAGTGGAATTCTTTGACTAATGTGCTTCATCAAGTAGCACCCGCCGGTAATCACCCATCTTAGGCACCCACACTCTTCCATGAAAAGACAACAAACTACGCGAACCCATAGTAATAAATTCCGATTGCCCCACAATTCGTTCTGCATGCTTGTTGTGAACGTAAGCCTCTATTTGAATCGCACCAAGCTTTTCAAGAAAATCGTTAGTAATGATCATACGTAACAATCCCAATCGTAACGCCGGGTGGTGACTCTTTCGGCTTAACGCATCCGCGACCACATTCCCCTTGCCCGGATGATAAAGTATCTCACAATCATAATCCTTCACCACATCCATCCTTCTACGTTGACGATAACTCAAATTCCGTTGATCAAAAAGATGTTTCAAACTCTTGTGAAACGAATAAATCGTACACTTGACACCATACAAGTAATGGCGCCAAATCTTCAAAGCATGGACCACCGCCGCTAATTCGAGATCATGAGTCGGGTATCTCTTTTCATGTTCCTTTAATTGGCGAGACGCGTAAGTGATGACTTTACTTCGTTGCATTAGAAGACACCCGAGCCCATTCAAAGAAGCATCACAATAAACCGTCATATCATCTACACCTTCCGGCAACACTAAGACCGGAGCTTGACACAATTTCTCTTTCAACAATTGAAAAAGCGATTTCTTGCTCGTTCTCCCAATTGAACCTCGTATTCTTCCTTGTCAATTTAGTTAATGGAGAAGCAATCTTTGAAATGTCTTGGATAAACCGACGATAATAATCGGCCAATCCGAGAAAACTTCAGATTTCCGTAGGCGTAGTCGGTTGTCCCCAACTCTTCACCGTCCCTATCATCCCCGGATCTACTTGAATACCACTCTAATTCACAATATGGCCAAGGAATTGAACCTCCCTTAGCCAAAATTCAAATTTTGAGAACTTAGCATACAACTTCTCCTTCCGCAACGTCTTCAACACACTACGCAAATGATGTTCATGTTCCTTCATACTCCTCGAATAGACAAGTATGTCGTCAATGAACACAATTACCGACTTGTCCAACATAGGTTGGCACACTCGGTTCATAAGGTCCATGAATGCCGCCGGTACATCCGTAAGACCAAAAGGCATAACTACAAACTCAAAATGCCCGTAACACGTTCGAAAAGCCGTTTTCTCAATATCTTCCTCACGAATCCGCATTTGGTGATAGCCAGACCGTAGGTCAATTTTAGAGAAATACGTCGCACCTTGGAGTTGATCAAACAAATCGTCAATCCTAGGCAATGGATAACGATTCTTGATCGTCACTTTATTCAACTCCCGATAATCAATGCACATGCGCATACTACCATCTTTCTTCTTCACGAACAAGACCGGAGCACCCCATGGTGAAGCACTCGGTCGAATAAAACCCTTCTCAAGTAACTCTTGGGTTTGGTTTAACAATTATTGCATTTCCGTCGGCGCTAAACAATAAGGAGTTTTAGCAATGGGAGTAGCTCCCGGAACCAACTCAATGCGAAATTCAACTTATCTTTCCGCCGGAACACCCGGTAACTCTTCCGGAAAAATGTCTTCGAATTCATTAACCATCGGAATCTCGTAAATGGGTGGTGGCTCATCACGAGTATCAACAACATGGGCAAGAAAAGCCATGCCACCACTAACAAGGAAACGACGTGCCCGTGCAAAAGTGCATATCGGCACAAGTCTTCTACGCTTATCGCCATGAATAATTAACTCTCCCCCGCTTGGGGTCTTCATACGAATAGATTTTTCAAGGCATGCAATATTGGCTCTATTATGATCGAGCCAATCCATACTAACCACGATGTCAAAATCACCCAAAGTCATCGGGATGAGATCAATTTTAAAGTTTTTGGCACCAAACACAAAATTACAATTTTTACACACATCAACCACTAGCACTGTCTTGCCATCCGCTATTTCGAGTTCTACCGGAGGACTCAACTTAGCTAACGGTTTATTAAATTTAGGCACAAATTTTGGAGACACAAATGACAAATTTGCACCGCTATCAAATAGAATCCTCGCCGGATTAGAGTTAACCATGAAAGTACCTGAGACAACTTCATTGGATTGTTTGGCTTCATCATTGGTCATCAAATAATTACGCCCCCTTGCCAACCCCACCGCCTTCTCTATTCTCTTAACTTGGTCATTTCGGAGATTGGGGCACTCCAACTTTCGGTGCCCTTCTTTTTGACAATTATAACATGTGATCACATTATCACGCGGTTTTGGGAAATCACGAGAGTAATGACCTCTTTGTCCACAATTGAAACATGTGATCAAGTGACCACTAGAAACACCTTTCTTCACACTACCAACACTTTCTGATGCTCCCTTACTCTTCTTGTTCGAAAAACTAGAAGCTTCAAACTTTCTATTACTTGGCGCATAGCTAATCGGACTTGGAGCTTGCGCTTTGAACCCTTTTGCCACCGCCAAAAGCTTAGCAAAAGTCTCAACATGACCAATACTAATTTTACCCTTCAAATCATCTCTAAGGGTCGCATGAAAGTCTTCCATTAACAATTGATCATTCCCTACATACTCGGGGCAAAAAGGCGCCTTGGCAAGAAAGTTGGTTTTGAGAGTGTTTAAGTCTAAAGACCCTTTGACACATGTTCCTTAACTTGTTACGCAATTTGGAAAGATCCGCTTGCGTACGATATTCGAGGAAACACTCATTCTTGAACTCCGCCCAAGACAACCCCACAAAAGCCGCATCACCCACCATATCAATTTTACCATCGAGCCAATCTTTAGCATGGCCCCTTAACAAACTAGTAGCAAGCCTTGTCTTCTTCTCGGGCGAACACTCGGTCGTGCAAAAACAACCTTCAACATCGGAGATCCAAGCCTCACTTTTCATGGGGTCGGGATCCCCGTGAAAGTGAGGAGGCTTAGTCGCCAAAAAGTTCTTATAGCAAAACTCCAACTCGCCCCCATTTTGAGGTCTAGGAAACCTCCTTTCAACTTCTTCTTTAACGGCATTGGTCATACATTCTTGAATCATTTCGACAATTTGTTCCGAAACTGACTCTTCGAATATTTGTTTAACCCTTCGTGAGAAAACTGAAACATAGTTTTCTAAAGCGGTCTTAATCTCGGTAGTCATCTCATCTTCCTCCACATGAGAGGGACCACCATTGCCATTTGTATCCGTTCTGTTTCTCGTCTTCATTCTAAAGAATAAAAAATGGATTAGACATCACCAACAATTTAATACACATATATACCTATGTATATGACCGCACACACACCACATCTAGCTCGATACTTGTCACACATCCTTGCTTGACTTGACTTGCAACCGTAATAGTGGTCACAACTTACTATTACGCTCACATGCCGTGCCATGCTCAAACGTATCACAACCATCTTGCTCGATGTTCAAAACAATAACACATGATTAGTATGTCATAACATAAGAATAGTTAGTCCACCTATGCACCAAAGAACTATTCAAAACCCGTACCGACCCGTAGTCCTACAAGTCCCGCACATAATTCAACAACACAAAAGTCTAAGTCTTGGCGCCTATCTCAAGTCACCTAAATCCCTTAGACCATGCTCTGATACCACTTGTAACGACCCAACCCTTGTTATTCAAAAAACACAACCCAAAAAAAAAATTTGAACCTGCACATCTGGACGGCGTCCAGATTCCTGGACGGCATATAGTACTTAAGCCTTGGACGGCATCCAATTGTACTAAAGGAGACTGATCAGTTTTCTTTTACACGTGAACGAAAAACCCGCTTCCCGACACTTTCCAACGAAGTAATTTATCACATCATAATAATATACGTAAAACTAATGGATTTCCACAATAAAAACTAGTTTTACATCGCGGGGACCACATGTGCCCAAAATACCATTAAGTACGAAATACGAGTTTCGATCACAAAAGGTTTAATTGCCAAACGTCACTAGAGCATGGTGTTTGGGGTTAAACTACCCAAATCTTGGTCGAACTTCCAAAAAGCCATAACCCCCGATAGCCACTAATCCAAGCGAATACCTTTGCCCTTATCCAAGCCAGATCCTAAAAAGGTAAACAACGAGAGGGTAAGCTAACGGTTAGTGAATGCAATAATTATACACGTACATATATAACCTACTTACTTGCAATCACATACACAATTACCTCATACATGCTAGCAATTTAAATGACATACCAACGCAAGGTATAATGCTAAATCTCCAAGATCACAAGCTAGCACAAACAATAGCATATATAACCCGAACAATATATTATGACACACAACAACACATAACCATGGTTAACTAATAGTACAAGGGAATGGTACTTCGAATTTCTCATCGGTGTTCCCAACAACCGTTAGTGTACAACGGAGTATGACACTAACCCCTGAGTGGTATCGGACACGCGAACTTTAACCCACCCGTCACGTGAAATGTGGTATCGAACACGCGAACCTTAAACCCACACTTCACGCCCACACACATGATTATATGGTATCGAACACGCGAACTTTAACCCGTACATCACGCCCACACACACACACATATGGTATGGCATCGAACACGCGAACTTTAATCCATACCACATGCTAATACGATGCGGTTTCAAACACGCGAACTTTAAACCTACATCGTACCCTGCACAAGTAAATACATTATATACACACATGTATAATCATTCCACTCACCTTGTCGACTTGGCGAGATTCCCAATAACAATGTGTAACCTTCAAGGCGAGTCACCTAGCACAATTTATTCCCAATTAATTCACATAACAAGTTGGGCTACCCACCATCTAGCCTCCCTAGTGCATTTATGACCCAAAGGGGTACTTATGGCCCATTTGCACTAGAATCATACAATAGAGGTCAAGACTCACCACAAATCACTAGAAGCTAGTGATTTAGGCTCTAAGACTTCCATCAACACATATCTAGGGTGTTTCATACCCAATTAATCCCGCTAGGTCAAACCCACCCATTTGACCCATTTCAAGTCAACCATAAATCCTAGAACCAATTTTACTAGCAACACAAGTGAGCTAGTGAATAACTAACTATTTTAGACTCAATAACACCAATTATTGCTTTGAAACCCTAGGTTAGTCATTCTTGAGTCCTCTTGACTCAATCTTACCCAAAACCCCTAAAATCACCAACAAAAGGTTTTATGTTCATCACTAATCCAAGTTCTAACCCTTAAACGAATTAAATTAAGGAAATGAAGATTAGGACTTATCACTACTATCACCACGAAGCTAACGACTAGATGAACAACTTTATCACTCAAGGTAAGACCCGAAACTAGCTTCTTCTTCCTTTGCTTGAGCTTTCTTACTCTAGAAAATCTCTCTCTCTCTAAACTTGAAGTGGTAGGGTTGAGGTTGTTGAAAGTGGAGTAATGACACACCCCAAAACTGATCTAGAGGCCTTAAACACGTTCCAATGTGAAAATACCAAAATACCACTTCTAAAATATCTAAAAACCCACTGTTGGCCCACCAGTTATTCTAGACGGCGTCCCACAATCTGGACGGCGTCCAGCCCTTCAAAGTTGGACGGCGGCCCAAGCTTTTAGACGGCGTCCCAACTTGCTGGAAAAACAGGATGTTACACTTGTTAATGACACTTTTGTTCTTATTTATAAATCACTTTACTAAATATTCCGAATACCGTTAAAAAGAAAGGTTTCCTAAATCAAAGTGGACCTCTCATCAGAGACTCGTAATCATACAATGTATCTGATAAATCAATCATTTGATATTATCTTCTAATTCCATCGATAAACATATTGAAACAAATACGTTCATGTAAAGTATTATGCATTTAATACTTTGTTAACATTTTCAAATTATAATATATATACATATACATACATATACATATACATATATATATATATATATATATATATATATATATATATATATATATATATATATATATATATATATATATATATATATATATATATAATCATATCCGTTTATATACTGGTTCGTGAATCATTGAAACTTGGTCGAGGTTAAATGAATGAACACAGTTCAAAGTTTTGAGATTTCAACATTACAAACTTTGCTTATCATGTCGGAAACATATTAAGATCAAGTTTAAATTTGTTCAAAAATTTCCGGGTTGTCACAAAAATAGGATACATAGTGATGATTTTGTGAATGCAACGTTTTCTAGAATAAAGCATGTATGAATCCATTCACATAGCTTGTATAACGTATAAGCAAACAGCGAAAGACTTCTAGGAACCTGAGAATAAATATGCTTAAAAGTGTCAACACAAAGGTTGGTGAGTTCATAGTTTTAATGTTGCGCATAATCTGTATATAATGGTGGATCACAAGATTTCAGTTGTTTCATCCAGAAACGTTTATCAAAAGATTCTATGAAATTGAGCACCCTGGTAACTAAAATTTAACGTTATAATAAGTACCCATGTTTTAACATACATGCAACCAACATGTATAATACACGCAATCCAATGTGTATTAACCTCAAATAGCATACGTCTATTTTATAGTTCAGGCTAGGGTTTCTATACCTGGAACAGACTGGGATGTCAAGCCCTATGGATCCATATATAACTACTCTAGCCCACCAGTTCTTATAACCGGCAGTTAATAGTTACCAAAGCTAAGGGATTTTTGGTTCAAACTCGGTGTAGAATTTAGTATGTACTTGTATCCATTGCGTTTAAAATAAAGTGCATGTATTCTCAGCCAAAAAATATAGATTACAAAAGCAATTAAAAAGGGAGCAAATGAAACTCACATTAGCAGCACATAAGGTCATTCATCGAAATTTGATCGAAACTCGAAATGTAAAATAATCGTAGATCTCAACCTAGAGAACATATATTGGTCAATATATGTCTAACAAGCTAGGTCGGGTCATAGTGTATCACAATCCTAATGCTCGAGACAGACATGCAAAAGTTAACAAAAGTCATCTCAAAAGTCAACCTGACCCAATATGATCTTTAAATCTATACATGTTTATTATATTAGCATATTATAAGTCTTGATAATTTGAACGAATTTATAGTTTCTCAAACTCAAAATATTATTTATATCAAGAGCTATATTGTATTGGAATTATCATGGCAATCGAACATATTTTATTATTTCACATAGTTTTCCAATACTTGTAAAATCATATTATAGTGTTTACAAAGCTTTAAAACATGATAAGACAGTCAACTTTGACAATTGATCAACAAAACAAAACGTGCCTTATATAGAAATTTATTTACTCGAGTAGTAATATCTAAAAATCCAATTTATCAATCTCATAGACAAGTTGTTTAAATATTAATTTACAGTTTCAAATACAATTTCAATTAATATTAATCATAATTCAGTTGACCATAACTTTTAATCCGTTCCTCTAAAACACACGATTTCTAAATGAAAAGTTATTAATTTTTCGATAGTTTTCCAACGACATGCATATCATATACCTTATATCAATAACATATGTATCAAATTCGTGATTCATCATAAACTATCTAATGACAAAATTAAAGCATACAATCATGCATAAACATATATACTCGAGCACTAGACATGGATACACTATTTAAATATAAAAGATAAGATATGAATGCTCACATATCAATATTGTGATTCAATATTGCAGGAAAGTACGTAGACGCAACGGAGATGATAAATGCTAGGTTGACCTTTGACTCATGATCATAACCCCCAAGTAATACCCATAATTACCTTAGCTCTATCCCGCTCGAAAAGCTTGTTTTGAAATCGTTCGGTCATAACCTCGTCGTAATATTTTATGTATAATACTAATAATAATAATAATATAAATATAATACAGAGTAATATGTGAGATAGAGAAATGGATGAGCACCAGTTCGATAGAGCTTTTATAGACTTGTCTTGAAAATCAACCCCATGCGAACGCATGGTTTGATAGGCTTATGGCCATGCGATCGCATGTCCACCTGTCTCCAGCTCACAATGTTTTGTTTTCTTGTTTGTCGACATATTTTTATAATATATATAATTTATATTAATTATATATATATTATATTATATTTTCGTGTATAGGTAACTTGTAATTTCAGTTCCGATAATCTGTACATTGACGCTCGACTAATGTCCCGGTTCCGGTTTTTCGAACGTCCTTTCGTATGCTTAGAAAACTTGTACTTTACGTTTCGTGACTCGTACATTTGCCAAAATATAGACTTACATTACCAATAACTATGTTACCCGAAGTGTATCTTGAACGTTCGAGTGTTTTGGTCATTTGCGTCTATAAATTAACGTCTTAATATATAATAATATTATTTTAAATCAAAACGTTTTATATCTAAGTTAATATTATATTTTATAAAATTTGTAAAATATACATACATTTTCATTTTGAAATAGTGTTTTACTGTAGAAAATGTTGTTTACTGTAGCAATTAGTAGTTTTTAAAAACACTGTAGCTTTTCGGGTACTGTAGCAATTCAAAAATACTGTAGCAAATTAGTGTTTTACTTGTTCATCTTAAACGTTTTAGTTAACTTATCTAAATATCAATGGAATCAATAAACGAATGTTACTATCGTTTACTAAATAACTTGAAATTATATATATGTATATATCTTTATTTAATATACATAAATTAGTTTTTAAATACACATTGCAAGTTATTTATAATTAATTTTAATAATTAATATTCCAACTTATTGTGTGTGTGTGTGTGTGTGTGTGTGTGTATATATATATATATATATATATATATATATATATATATATATAAATATATATTTACAAATAGATGTTCGTGAATCGTCGGTCAATAGTCAAAGGTTAACTGAATATATAACATTAGTTCAAAAATTTTGAGAATCAATATTATAGACTTTGCTTATCTTGTCGAAATCATATAAAGATTAAGTTTTAAATTTGGTTAAAAATTTCCGGCTCGTCACAAAACGCCTTTTCATTCTTTCTCTTAGGACATTCACTTATCAAGTGGTTTAGATCACCGCACCCGAAGCATTTTCACACAAATTTTTTCTTAGGATCGAATGACGTTTTCTTTTGTTCCAATGGAGGACGAACATGGTTTCCCAACCTTCAATAAAATTTCTTGAATGAGCGAACAATGAATGCAAGTTGTTCATCATCATTTAGAATATCGTCATCGTCATCATCGATGTCATATTCATCACGAATCTTAGCCTTTAGAGCTATTGACTTATTCTTTTCTCTCTTGGCCTTTTCTACTTCATCATCTTTGTCTAGTATGATCTCATGTACTTTGAGATTTCCAATGAGTTCATCTAGAGTTAACTTTTCCGCATTCTTTGATTCTCAATAGCCGTCAATTTTGGTCTCCATCTTGATGATAGAGCTCTCAAGAGCTTTCGAACATATTGCTTATCTATATAGATTGTACCTAGAGCTTTCAAACTTGAACAAATATTGTTAAATCTGGTATAAGCACTATCTATTTTCTCATAATCTTCAATAGCAAATTGTTCATATTTCGTTATAAGCAATTCTACTTTATTTTCTATGACTTGCGGGTTTCCATGATGAGTAACCATGATACTATCCCAAATTTCTTTAGCACTACCAATCATAAAAACTCTCTCGTATTCTTTCCTAGGCAAAGCATTAAAAATGGTCATTTTTGCTTCATAGTTTTTGCCTACTTCTACTTTGTGTTCCTTGGTCCACTCTTTCTCGTGTATAAAGATTTTAGTCTTTTTATCATCACTAAGCTTAAATGGAACATGATCACCTTTAGAAATTATGTTCCAATAGTCTATGTCTTTGGAGTGGACATACGTTTCAAATCGATGCTTCCAATAACAAAATCCTTCACTCTCAAGAAGTGGAGGCCTTTGCATGGAGCATCCCTCACTATAGTCCAAGTTCTCACATTTTTATTCCATGATCTTAAACTCTTGGATTTGCAAAAATTAGCCTTAATTTCAAATTAGTAATTTTTGACAAAAAGTTTAGAGCAACCGCTCTGATACCAATTGTAAGTAACTAGAGGGGGGTGAATAACTTAGTCGATTTTTTAAAATTTTCTTTACGTTTTCTTGAAGATGAACTTGATATAGTGTGACTTGAAATGTTTGTTCTCAAATGATACTTAACAAGATATATGTATGTAAAGATATAATCAAAAAGATAAGGGAAGAGAGAACAAACACAACGATTTATAGTGGTTCGGGAAGACGTTAACTAATCTTCCTTAATCCACTCCTTAATTCTACGAATTGAGATTTTTCTTTACTATGATACTCCAAACTCGGTGGAGTGTCCGGATACAACACTAGTACTTCGATAAGCCGCAACTTGTGAACCCTTACATCCCTTTGAAGACTTCACAAACACCTATAGCTCTTACTACAAGCTCATAATGCACTATCCTAGTGAAAAGCACAACTACCTTCTAGATCTCGTTAAGAGGATAGTTTACAAGTAAACTTACAACTTAAGATTACAAGTACTCTTACTAGAATCACTATAAAAGATTACAATTTAATTATAAGAATGATATCAGTAAGTATGTGAAAAATATGAGTGCAAGAGGTGAGTCTTCAAATGCTTCAAGGCTTGGCTTTTATAGGAAAGAGAAATCTTCCTGGAAGCTACACGGCTCGCTGCACGGTCGACCGTGATTCGACCGTGTACCTCTGACATCTGATTCTTATGGCTGTTTTAGTCCTTTAAAAATTGTCATTTTCTCTTGTTGAATAGCTACAACTAAAGGCCAATCATCTCTGAAATTATCCCCATTACCCCTTTTATTTTGGACATAAGTATGGAAGTTGACATATCCTTAAAAGAAGAAAGTCTTCAAGCTTTGACCATTTGTCATTGATTACCTAAAGAGGTAATTGCAGAATTTTATCTCTTGACAAACCATTATCTTCCAAAATCTTCATCAACCTTTCTTAATTACTTGTCATTTTGCTTATGGGAGTATATTATCCTTTGGAACATTGTTGCATCTCAAATGAACTAGCTTGAGTCTAGTTGAAACTTAATGATCTTTGTTACAACCTTGACTAGCTTGGACTAATTACATTTACAAACATACAACGGTACATAAAACTAATGGGAGAGTAACTCTTTAATTGAGACTCCAATGACCATTATGTTTAAATGACATTATGTACTAGGATGAAAAGATATAACACTTGTGTGTTTAATCTAAATTTGGCTTAAAATGTCATTATGATGTCATTAGGTGTGATTAGTAAAACTTAACCTCTTTTGGTTCAAAACTCTTTTGAGATCAAAAAGGACAACTATTATAAGTATGTTTAAAAAGGTTTTGTAAATTATAGATGCCTCAAAGTGGTCTAACTCAAAGTGGATGATTTTGTTAACAGAGAAAACTGCGGTCGGGATGCGGTCGGGATGCGGTCGACCGTAAAGTTAGCCGTAGATTTTCAGTTTTATAAAAACCTGAATTCATTGGTACAGGACATGCACGATTAGCTTCACGGTCGACTGTAATGTAGTCGCGTACCATTTTTACCAAGATAATTACTTATGTATTGGTCTTTTACTAGAGATAGTTTAGGCTTATGAACTCATGTCTGAAATGTCCCGTTCTTATTGATTAAAAACGTTCCATATTAATTGATTTTGTTGCGAGGTTTTGACCTCTATATGAGACGTTTTTCAAAGACTGCATTCATTTTTAAAACAAACCATAACCTTTATTTCATAAATAAAGGTTTAAAAAGCTTTACGTAGATTATCAAATAATGATAATCTAAAATATCCTGTTTACACACGACCATTACATAATGGTTTACAATACAAATATGTTACATCGAAATCAGTTTCTTGAATGCAGTTTTTACACAATATCATACAAACATGGACTCCAAATCTTGTTCTTATTTTAGTATGCAACAGTGGAAGCTCTTAGTATTCACCTGAGAATAAACATGCTTTAAACGTCAACAAAAATGTTGGTGAGTTATAGGTTTAACCTATATATATCAAATCGTAACAATAGACCACAAGATTTCATATTTCAATACACATCCCATACATAGAGTTAAAAATCATTCATATGGTGAACACCTGGTAACCGACATTAAAAAGATGCATATATAAGAATATCCCCATCATTCTGGGACACCCTTTGGATATGATATAAATTTCGAAGTACTAAAGCATCCGGTACTTTGGATGGGGCTTGTTAGGCCCAATAGATCTATCTTTAGGATTCGCGTCAATTAGGGTGTCTGTTCCCTAATTCTTAGATTACCAGACTTAATAAAAAAGGGCATATTCGATTTCGATAATTCAACCATAGAATGTAGTTTCACGTACTTGTGTCTATTTTGTAAATCATTTATAAAACCTGCATGTATTCTCATCCCAAAAATATTAGATTTTAAAAGTGGGACTATAACTCACTTTCACAGATTTTTACTTCGTCGGGAAGTAAGACTTGGCCATGAAGGTTTTTCGTATGCCCAAGAGACATATTCAAATTAATGTGGCTAATATGTTATGATCCAAGTCGGGTCATACCCAATAACAAGCTTACCAACACTTTAAACGTATTTAATCTTAATGAATGGATCATTAAATAAATACACGACACTTGGACTTTAGAAAATCGGTTTTCTAAAGTATTATTACTTGAGATCAATTACTTGGATAATTTAAATAATAAGGATTTGATTATTTACAAGTTTTAAATAATTAAGTTGTGTCATTTTATAAAATGATTTATAAAACTAAAGTAACTAAGCAAATTAACAAGTTTTATAAAAATAACACATATTTAATAAAACCCATCAAGGGTGGCGGTTTTGGGGGGAACAAAAGGATGTCTCCCATGCTTAGTTGCAACTCCAAGATGACACAACTTCAAAGGTGCATGCTCTACATGTTTACCTAGGTTTGACTCAAGTAACAAGAGAAACTAACATGCATTCAAATATCAAGATACAAGAAAAAACACTCCAATTCTTTTCTTGCTGCAGTCTGGCCGAAAGTTTGGGGGCAAAGGGAGTGTTCTTGAGCTTGTTTGAATGCTTAATTTCAAGTGTCAATAAATCCTAACCATTGTATTAGGTGTTGGGCAAAGTTTGGGGTATTATCCCTTGAGGTTCTATACTTTTAGAACTTGCATTCTCCATCCTTTTAAGGTAGCAGCTGGTCGAATTTTCCAGCAGGTACAGGAGGGTTTCAAGCTAGTGTTTAAGGTGTTTAAGGGTCTTAAACATTAGCAAGCTCAAGGGTGTTGTTGGTGAATCAAAGGCTAGGGTTTTGCTTACTTGAAAGTTCAAGTTAGGAGCCTATTTCTTCATCATCTTCATCCATTTTCTGCTCCATCCAAACAGCCCTCAAAATCCATTTTGAGGAGGTATAAACTCTCTCCTTCTCTTTAATTTGAGAGTATATTTAACAACTTGATCCTTGTGGGAATTAACCTTAAATTGGTTTAAAGATAACAAGTGAAATTTCATAATTACACGCTTCCGGTTTTAATTGATTCTTAAATGGTTTTAAGTATAATGGAACTTGTTAAATCCCAACAATGGTATCTAGAGCCGAAGTTGTTGAAATATGCTTCGAATTATTGTTTTAAACCCACTATATTTGCATTCTAAGTACATGCATGAAAGAAGATTGCAAAAATTGTTGGTTTTGGGTGGGTACTTCATTATGGCCGAATTTATTAGGGTTCAAAATTGGGTTTTGAGCTCTATCATTTGGTCATATTTTGTTGCATGTTAAAGTTCACAATCCTAGCCTTGACCTTGTGTTGATTGCATGTTATATTTGGTTGATTTGTTATATTCATTTGGTATGTAATATTATTCATTCAATTGGCATGTAATAATTATTATTTTGGCTATGTAATTTGTTTTACATTTGGTATGTAAAATAGAATAGGTTGTATTTCATTTTCTAGATAAAAATGTATTAGGATACATATTTTGTAAAAATGAAGAACAAGATGATGAAGACTTGAAGAACACAAGGAGCATTTGAATGCAAGGTTAAGTGGGAGATTGTAATCTCCTACTTTGTATTTTTACCCCTTAACCCGGTGACATTTGTTTTCGGCTAAACAAATGTCCACCAAAATGGCTAGATTGTGAACACGCTTATTTTGCATGTGTGGTTGTTTGTATGATCATTGTTTTGTATGTTTGGTTGATACAATTAATCACAAGGTAACAACAAACAAAACGACAATTTAATTGGTTAAATTAGACGTTCTAAGTACATGCAAAACGGCAATTTAAATGGTTAAATTAAAATAGCAATCAAAACCCTTAATAAATGGTTATTAAGAACAAGAAAAGGATAACGTATATAAAGTGGTTTATATCAAGTAATTGGCTCAATTACAAGACATGAAATTGGTTTTTCACAAGTACCATACACTAAATGCATGTTGGTGTATGGCATAAAAGTTTTCTCAAACTAGAATTAACGAAAACTTAAAATCCCTTTTACAAACAAGGTAAACAAGTTTAACGCCATCCTATTGTGTGACACTTAAAAGTATTAGGGAACTCATGATGGGATAAAGGTCACCTAACCGTTATGAGCAAACTAATATGATTAAGGTAAATTTCACATGCTTGTGGGATAAAGGTCACCTAACCACTTGTATGTTAAATTTACAAGTCTATACAAGTAGGACGACTTGATTTGGGAATCATGAACTTAGGGTCACAGAAGCATGAGGAACAAATAGGCGTTGATGGGATAAATATGCCATGCAAAAGGATTGCATGATCCCATACTCTAGAAGTTACAAATGGATTGCAATTGTCATTTATTGACTACCTAGCTAAATCAAATTGCGGGATGAAGGTCACCTAACCGAAATTTGGTTTACCATTGGATTCTAGAATTTAATAATTCAATTTGATTTAAAGGGTATTGAATGTTAAATTAAAATCGATACTTAAACGAACTTTGTTAATTTTGTAGATGGCCGCCAATAACAACAACAACATTCCAAACGCACCACTTAACCTAAACCACCTATCATTAAGGTCTCTCTTAGAGAAAGACAAACTCAACCATACCAACTTTATGGATTGGTTCCGCAATCTTCGGATTGTCCTCAAACAAGAGGATAAAGCGTATGTACTTGAGGACCCCATTCCCGATCAACCGGATGAGAATGATGTGGAGGCAATGGCCTCTTACGATAAGTATTGCCACGACTCCCTTCAAGTCTCATGCTTAATGCTTGGGACTATGATTCCCGAACTCCAAAAGGATTTCGAGCATCATAGTGCATACGACATGATAACGCAATTGAAGGAGATGTTCCTTCAACAAGCGCGTGTCGAGCGCTTCGAAACGGTTCGGGCGCTACATGCTTGTCGTATGGACGATACCCAATCGGTTTCATCTTATGTACTTAAGATGAAAAGCCTTATCGATCATGCAAACCATCTTAACCTAAACATATCTAATGAGTTAGCCACCGATCTTATCCTTAACTCCCTATCAAAAAGGTTTGATCAATTTGTAATTAGTTACAATATGAATGGGATGGATAAGAGCATAGGTGAGCTTCACTGTATGCTTAGAACGGCCGAAACTAGCATGGGTAAAAGGGCTTTACCCGTGTTAGCAATCGATCAAGGTGGATCCAAAGGTAACGCCCCTAAGCCAAAAGTGGCTAAGAGGAAAGGACCCGCCCATCAAGGCAAAGGGAAGGGGAAGATGGTTACCCCAACCAAGAACAAGGCTAAGAAGCAAAAGGTGGCCGAGAAGGCAAACCCCAAGGAAGACCCATGTTTCGGTTGCGGTGAGATGGGTCATTGGAAACGAAACTGTCCGGTCTACCTTAAGGAGTTGAAGGAGAAGAGGGATGCGGGGCAAACCTCAGGTAATATATATATGGTATATATAGAGCTTAGTATTACTTCTTCTAATACATGGGTATTAGACACTGGATGTGGAACTCACATTTGCAATTCATTGCAGGGGTTCAAAAGAAGTAGCAAGCAAACGGGAACATCGAGTCTCTACATGGGTAATGGAGCCAAAGTGCAAGTGAAGGCTCAAGGAGACTTTGTGTTAAAGCTTCCAAGTGGTTTGGAACTTATTTTGAAAGATGTTTTGTATGCACCCGACTTATGTCGAAACATTATTTCCATTTCCCGTTTGAAACAATGTGGGTTTTATCTTAATTTTGTTAATGATGATATCCATATTTATTTAGATAATGTATTCTATTTCAAGGCTTCACCTTCAAATGGAATTTATGAATTGGTTCATGATGACACATCATCTAGTAGCTCAATGTACCATACAAGCACCAAGAAACTCAAAAGGGATTTGAGTGATTCCTACTTATGGCATTGTCGCCTTGGTCACATAAACAAGAACCGAATACATACACTTCAAAAGAATGGACTTTTGAAATCAAATGAAATGGATTCGTTTGAAGTATGTGAGTCTTGTTTACAAGGCAAGATGACCAAAGCACCTTTCAAAGGGACCTATGAAAGGGCTAAAGATTTATTGGGATTAATACATTCGGATGTATGTGGACCCTTTAAACCCATGACTAGGAATGGTGAAAGATACTTTGTTACTTTCATTGATGACTTTAGTCGTTTCGGATATGTCTACTTATTAAGACACAAGGACGAAACGTTTGAAGCATTCAAAGAATATCAAAACGAAGTACAAAATCAACTCAATAAGACAATTAAGGTACTTCGTACCGATAGAGGAGGTGAATACCTAAGCGATGCCTTCCAAGATCATCTTAGGAGTTGTGGGATTATCTCACAACTTACTCCACCCGGAACACCCCAGCTTAATGGAGTTTCCGAAAGGAGGAACCGAACCCTAATGGATATGGTTTGATCTATGATGGCAAGAAGCTCGTTGCCTCTATCATTTTGGGGTTATTGTCTAAGCTCCGCGGCCCGTATTTTAAATATGGCCCCAACCAAGAAAGTGGAACGAACTCCTCACGAGATGTGGTTTGGTAAACCTCCATCTCTATCATACTTAAAGGTATGGGGATGTGAAGCTTATCCTAAGCGTTACGTCCCTAATAAGTTGAATGCTCGATCCACGAAGTGTATCTTCATAGGATATCCCAAGGATGATATGGGATACTATTTCTATGATCCATCCGAGCAGAATGTATTTGTTGCTCGGAAGGCGGAATTCCTTGAAACTAAGTTCCTAATGGAAGGAAATAGTGAAAGGAAGATAGATCTTGAAGAGGTTCAAGATCAAGTAGATGATACACAATTGGTTGACACTAGCACTCAACATGAAAATGTTGATAGTGATCAAATAGATGATCAAAATACACAAGACGTTCGAAGATCTAGTAGGATTAGTAATCCTCCCGAGAGATATGGGTTTCTCATAGATGGTTGCTATACGGTTGATTTGGATGAACCGACAAACTACGAAGATGCTTTATCAAGGATTGATAAAGATAAATGGCAGGAAGCCATGAACGCCGAGATGCAATCCATGTATGAAAACCAAGTGTGGGAACTTGTTGAGCAACCTCCTAGCTCTAAGCTAGTTGATTGCAAATGGCTTTTCAAGAAGAAAACCGACATACATGGAAACTTGGATACATATAAAGCTAGACTTGTGGCAAAAGGTTTCACTCAAACTCAAGGGGTTGATTATGATGAAACTTTCTCGCCAGTGGCAATGCTAAAGTCTATTAGGATATTATTTGCCATTGCTGCTCACTACGACTATGAAATATGGCAAATGGATGTCAAAACCGCTTTCCTAAATGGATATCTTATGGAAGATGTCTATATGGTTCAGCCTGAAGGTTTTGTTGATCCAAAATATCCTAAAAAGGTATGCAAGTTAAAGAAGTCAATCTACGGATTGAAACAAGCATCTAGAATGTGGAATCATCGTTTTAATGAGGAAGCCGAGAAATTTGGCTTCATTAAAAATGGTGATGAAGCTTGTGTATATAAGAAAGCTAGTGGGAGCACTATCATGTTCCTTGTATTATATGTGGATGATATATTATTATTTGGGAATGATATTACCACAATGCAAGGAGTCAAAACTTGGCTAAAGAGTTGCTTCTCCATTAAGGATCTTGGAGATGCACAATACATATTGGGGATAGGGATCTATAGGAATAGATCCAAGAGATTGATAGGTTTAAGTCAAAGTACATACATTGATAAAATCTTGAAAAGGTTCAAGATGGAAAACTCTAAGAAAGGTCTGGTACCTATTCAAAGAGGAACCGTTCTCAGTTCATCTCAGTGTCCTACAATGAAAGATGAACAAGATAGAATGAAGAAAGTCCCATACGCATCTGCAATTGGGTCTATCATGTATGCAATGATATGTACTAGACCGGATGTGTCATGCGCTCTAAGCTTGACAAGTAGATACCAGAACAACCCAGGAAACAGTCATTGGATTGCTGTTAAAAGTATACTGAAATACCTTAGGAGGACTAAGGATATGTTTCTAATATACGGGTTTGGTGAGGAGGAACTCGCTGTAAAAGGTTACGTGGATGCGAGTTTCCAAACCGATCGAGATGATTCTCGATCACAATCCGGTTATGTATTTAGATTAAATGGAGGTGCGGTCTCTTGGAAGAGTTCAAAACAAGATGTTGTTGCATTATCCACTACAGAATCGGAGTACATTGCTGCCTCATTGGCAGCTCAGGAAGCTGCATGGATGAAGAAATTCATCGACGACTTAGGAGTGGTTCCTACCATTCAAGGCCCTCTTGAGATCTTTTGTGACAACGAAGGTGCGATTGCTCAAATCAAGGAACCTCGTGCTCATCAAAAGACCCGTCACATTGAGCGGAGATTCAACTACATTAGGGATGAAGTTGAAAAGGGAAAGATATGTATTCGCAAAATTCACACAGATCATAACATAGCGGATCCACTCACGAAACTCTTATATGGAGCAAAACATGAAGGACATGTTTGTGCATTAGGGCTTCGATATTCTAGTGATTGGTCATGATCTATTTTAAGTATTGTAACGGGACGAAGTGGTTCAAACTCATTAATATAATTATGGTTTAATTTATTTTGAGTTAAGTTCCTATTTTGCATATTTTATCCATGAATAAGTTATTATTCTAAATTCCGTAGTCGATCACATTTGTGGGAATGAGTGTGAGGTTTAGACTATTATGAACTTAGATTGGTATACATTCATAGGTTGAATGTGGGGCAGGGTTGCTGCCAAGGTTCATAGATATTTGTGGGATACAAATATTGGAAGACCCGCTCTCAAGATTTACTGTATGGAGCCTTTGTGGTTGATCACATGTAATCTTGAGTAAAGGCGAATATCATCGTATCCTCTGACCTGAGATACATATTGGGTCCTGATATTCACCGAGTATTATGCCTTGACTCTTTCCTTCGCTATTCTGAAATATGGTAGTACATAAGGAAGAGCTCAGGTATAATACAAAGTGTGTATCTAGGACGTATGTAGTCAAGATGGAATTTGTCCCTCTTATTCGTTGAGAGTAAGATGTCTAAGGCCTGATAAAGTTAAGTCTATAAGAGAGTGGTCACTCTGTATCTCTTGGATTTGACATGACATCTAGGATAAAAGGATATAATGAAAGATTCACCTACATATATCAGTTCGAGTAGGGAGCTCTAAAGGGATGATGTTATTGAATGGCACAAAATCATAACATATTAGGGGTGATGGACGGTGTGTTAGGCTGTATCCATCACTTGCATTAATTTCTTATGTTTCTCGTGCAAGTGGGAGATTGAAGGTTTTTCGTATGCCCAAGAGACATATTCAAATTAATGTGGCTAATATGTTATGATCCAAGTCGGGTCATACCCAATAACAAGCTTACCAACACTTTAAACGTATTTAATCTTAATGAATGGATCATTAAATAAATACACGACACTTGGACTTTAGAAAATCGGTTTTCTAAAGTATTATTACTTGAGATCAATTACTTGGATAATTTAAATAATAAGGATTTGATTATTTACAAGTTTTAAATAATTAAGTTGTGTCATTTTATAAAATGATTTATAAAACTAAAGTAACTAAGCAAATTAACAAGTTTTATAAAAATAACACATATTTAATAAAACCCATCAAGGGTGGCGGTTTTGGGGGGAACAAAAGGATGTCTCCCATGCTTAGTTGCAACTCCAAGATGACACAACTTCAAAGGTGCATGCTCTACATGTTTACCTAGGTTTGACTCAAGTAACAAGAGAAACTAACATGCATTCAAATATCAAGATACAAGAAAAAACACTCCAATTCTTTTCTTGCTGCAGTCTGGCCGAAAGTTTGGGGGCAAAGGGAGTGTTCTTGAGCTTGTTTGAATGCTTAATTTCAAGTGTCAATAAATCCTAACCATTGTATTAGGTGTTGGGCAAAGTTTGGGGTATTATCCCTTGAGGTTCTATACTTTTAGAACTTGCATTCTCCATCCTTTTAAGGTAGCAGCTGGTCGAATTTTCCAGCAGGTACAGGAGGGTTTCAAGCTAGTGTTTAAGGTGTTTAAGGGTCTTAAACATTAGCAAGCTCAAGGGTGTTGTTGGTGAATCAAAGGCTAGGGTTTTGCTTACTTGAAAGTTCAAGTTAGGAGCCTATTTCTTCATCATCTTCATCCATTTTCTGCTCCATCCAAACAGCCCTCAAAATCCATTTTGAGGAGGTATAAACTCTCTCCTTCTCTTTAATTTGAGAGTATATTTAACAACTTGATCCTTGTGGGAATTAACCTTAAATTGGTTTAAAGATAACAAGTGAAATTTCATAATTACACGCTTCCGGTTTTAATTGATTCTTAAATGGTTTTAAGTATAATGGAACTTGTTAAATCCCAACAGGCCACTGGTTGATTCACGAACCTATAACAATATATACATATATATCAAAGTATGTTCAA
Organism: Rutidosis leptorrhynchoides; assembly: GCF_046630445.1. Taxonomy (NCBI): domain Eukaryota; kingdom Viridiplantae; phylum Streptophyta; class Magnoliopsida; order Asterales; family Asteraceae; genus Rutidosis; species Rutidosis leptorrhynchoides. The sequence goes on along the minus strand of NC_092337.1, from coordinate 273,817,266 downwards.
AATATATTTACAACACTTTTAATATATTTTGATGTTTTAAGTTTATTAAGTCAGCTGTCCTCGTTAGTAACTTACAACTAGTTGTCCACAGTTAGATGTACAGAAATAAATCGATAAATATTATCTTGAATCAATCCACGACCCAGTTTATACGTATCTCAGTATTGATCACAACTCAAACTATATATATTTTGGAATCAACCTCAACCCTGTATAGCTAACTCCAACATTCACATATAGAGTGTCTATGGTTGTTCCGAAATATATATAGATGTGTCGACATGATAGGTCGAAACATTGTATACGTGTCCATGGTATCTCAAGATTACATAATATACAATACAAGTTGATTAAGTTATGGTTGGAATAGATTTGTTACCAATTTTCACGTAGCTAAAATGAGAAAAATTATCCAATCTTGTTTTACCCATAACTTCTTCATTTTAAATCCGTTTTGAGTGAATCAAATTGCTATGGTTTCATATTGAAATCTATTTTATGAATCTAACAGAAAAAGTATAGGTTTATAGTTGGAAAAATAAGTTACAAGTCATTTTTGTAAAGGTAGTCATTTCAGTCGAAAGAACGACGTCTAGATGACCATTTTAGAAAACATACTTCCACTTTGAGTTTAACCATAATTTTTGGATATAGTTTCATGTTCATAATAAAAATCATTTTCTCAGAATAACAACTTTTAAATCAAAGTTTATCATAGTTTTTAATTAACTAACCCAAAACAGCCCGCGGTGTTACTACGACGGCGTAAATCCGGTTTTACGGTGTTTTTCGTGTTTCCAGGTTTTAAATCATTAAGTTAGCATATCATATAGATATAGAACATGTGTTTAGTTGATTTTAAAAGTCAAGTTAGAAGGATTAACTTTTATTTGCGAATAAGTTTAGAATTAACTAAACTATGTTCTAGTGATTACAAGTTTAAACCTTCGAATAAGATAGCTTTATATGTATGAATCGAATGATGTTATGAACATCATTACTACCTCAAGTTCCTTGGATAAATCTACTGGAAATGAGAAAAATAGATCTAGCTTCAAAGGATCCTTGAATGGCTTGAAAGTTCTTGAAGCAGAATCATAACACGAAAACAATTTCAAGTAAGATTTCCACTCGAAATAAGATTGTTATAGTTATAGAAATTGAATTAAAGTTTGAATATGATTATTACCTTGTATTAGAAAGATAACCTACTGTAAGTAACAAAGGTTTCTTGATCTTGGATGATTACTTGGAATGGATTTAGAAAACTTGGAAGTAAACTTGCAATCTTGGAAGTATTCTTGATTTTATGAAACTAGAACTTTTGGAATTTATGAAGAACACTTAGAACTTGAAGATAGAACTTGAGAGAGATCAATTAGATGAAGAAAATTGAAGAATGAAAGTGTTTGTAGGTGTTTTTGGTCGTTGGTGTATGGATTAGATATAAAGGATATGTAATTTTGTTTTCATGTAAATAAGTCATGAATGATTACTCATATTTTTGTAATTTTATGAGATATTTCATGCTAGTTGCCAAATGATGGTTCCCACATGTGTTAGGTGACTCACATGGGCTGCTAAGAGCTAATCATTGGAGTGTATATACCAATAGTACATACATCTAAAAGCTATGTATTGTAAGAGTACGAATACGGGTGCATACGAGTAGAATTGTTGATGAAACTGAACGAGGATGTAATTGTAAGCATTTTTGTTAAGTAGAAGTATTTTGATAAGTGTCTTGAAGTCTTTCAAAAGTGTATGAATACATATTAAAACACTACATGTATATACATTTTAACTGAGTCGTTAAGTCATCGTTAGTCGTTACATGTAAATGTAAATGTTGTTAACCCAATGTTTATAATATCAAATGAGATTTTAAATTATTATATTATCATGATATTATGATGTACGAATATCTCTTAATATGATCTATATACATTAAATGTCGTTACAACGATAATCGTTACATATATGTCTCGTTTCAAAATCATTAAGTTAGTAGTCTTATTTTTACATATGTAGTTCATTGTTAATATACTTAATGATATGTTTACTTATCATAATATCATATTAACTATATATATATCCATATATATGTCATCATATAGTTTTTTACAAGTTTTAACGTTCGTGAATCACCGGTCAACTTGGGTGGTCAATTGTCTACATGAAACCTATTTCAATTAATCAAGTCTTAACAAGTTTGATTGCTTAATATGTTGGAAACACTTAATCATGTAAATAACAATTTCATTTAATATATATATAAACATGGAAAAGTTCGGGTCACTACAGTACCTACCCGTTAAATAAATTTCGTCCCGAAATTTTAATCAGTTGGAGGTGTTGACGTATCTTCTAGAAATAAATGCGGGTATTTCTTCTTCATCTGATCTTCTCGTTCCCAGGTGAACTCGGGTCCTCTACGAGCATTCCATCGAACCTTAACAATCGGTATCTTGTTTTGTTTAAGTCTCTTAACCTCACGATCCATTATTTCGACGGGTTCTTCAATGAATTGAAGTTTTTCATTGATTTGGATTTCGTCCAACGAAATAGTGAGATCTTCTTTAGCAAAACATTTCTTCAAATTTGAGACATGGAAAGTGTTATGTACAGCCGCGAGTTGTTGAGGTAGCTCTAGTTGGTAAGCTACTGGTCCGACACGATCTATAATCTTGAATGGTCCAATGTACCTTGGATTTAGTTTCCCCCGTTTACCAAATCGAACAAAGCCTTTCCAAGGTGAAACCTTAAGCATGACCATTTCTCCAATTTCAAACTCTATATCTTTTCTTTTACTGTCCGCGTAGCTCTTTTGTCGACTCTGGGCGGTTTTCAATCTTTGTTGAATTTGGATGATTTTCTCGGTAGTTTCTTGTATTATCTCCGGACTCGTAATCTGTCTATCCCCCACTTCATTCCAACAAATCGGAGACCTGCACTTTCTACCATAAAGTGCCTCAAACGGCGCCATCTCAATACTAGAATGATAACTGTTGTTGTAGGAAAATTCTGCTAACGGTAGGTGTTGATCCCAACTGTTTCCGAAATCAATAACACATGCTCGTAGCATGTATTCAAGAATTTGTATCGTCCTTTCGCTCTGCCCATCAGTTTGTGGATGATAGGCAGTACTCATGTCTAGACGCGTTCCTAATGCTTGCTGTAATGTCTGCCAGAATCTTGAAATAAATCTGCCATCCCTATCAGAGATAATAGAGATTGGTATTCCATGTCTGGAGACGACTTCCTTCAAATACATTCATGCTAACTTATCCATCTTGTCATCTTCTCTTATTGGAAGGAAGTGTGCTGATTTGGTGAGACGATCAACTATTACCCAAATAGTATCAAAATCACTTGCAGTCCTTGGCAATTTAGTGATGAAATCTATGGTAATGTTTTCCCATTTTCATTCCGGGATTTCGGGTTATTGAAGTAGACCTGATGGTTTCTGATGCTCTGCTTTGACCTTAGAACACGTCAAACATTCCCCTACGTATTTAGCAACATCGGCTTTCATACCTGGCCACCAAAAATATTTCTTGAGATCCTTGTACATCTTCCCCGTTCCAGGATGTATTGAGTATCTAGTTTTATGAGCTTCTCTAAGTACCATTTCTCTCATATCTCCAAATTTTGGTACCCAAATCCTTTCAGCCCTATACCGGGTTCCGTCTTCCCGAATATTAAGATGCTTATCCGATCCTTTGGGTATTTCATCCTTTAAATTTCCCTCTTTTAAAACTCCTTGTTGCGCCTCCTTTATTTGAGTAGTAAGGTTATTGTGAATCATTATATTCATAGATTTTACTCGAATGGGTTCTCTGTCCTTCCTGCTCAAGGCATCGGCTACCACATTTGCCTTCCCCGGGTGGTAACGAATCTCAAAGTCGTAATCATTCAACAATTCAATCCACCTACGCTGCCTCATATTCAGTTGTTTCTGATTAAATATGTGTTGAAGACTTTTGTGGTCGGTATATATAATACTTTTGACCCCATATAAGTAGTGCCTCCAAGTCTTTAATGCAAAAACAACCGCGCCTAATTCCAAATCATGCGTCGTATAATATTGTCCGTGAATCTTCAATTGTCTAGACGCATAAGCAATCACCTTCGTTCATTGCATTAATACACAACTGAGACCTTGCTTTGATGAGTCACAATAAATCACAAAATCATCATTCCCTTCAGGCAATGACAATATAGGTGCCGTAGTTAGCTTTTTCTTCAATAACTGAAACGCTTTCTCTTGTTCATCCTTCCTTTCAAATTTCTTCCCTTTATGCGTTAATGCAGTCAAGGGTTTTGCTATTCTGGAAAAGTCTTGGATGAACCTTCTGTAGTAACCAGCTAGTCCTAAAAACTGGCGTATGTGTTTCGGAGTTTTCGGGGTTTCCCACTTTTCAACAGTTTCTATCTTTGCCGGATCCACCTTAATACCTTTTTTGTTCACTATGTGACCGAGGAATTGAACTTCTTCTAACCAAAATGCACACTTTGAAAATTTAGCGTACAATTCTTCCTTCCTCAATACTTCTAACACCTTTCTCAAATGTTCACCGTGTTCTTGGTCATTCTTTGAGTAAATAAGTATGTCATCAATGAAAACAATGACAAACTTGTCAAGGTATGGTCCACACACTCGGTTCATAAGGTCCATGAACACAGCTAGTGCATTAGTTAAACTAAACGGCATGACCATAAACTCGTAATGACCATAACGTGTTCTGAAAGCAGTCTTTGGAATATCATCTTCTTTCACCCGCATTTGATGATACCCGGAACGTAAGTCAATCTTTGAATAATCAGACGAGCCTTGTAGTTGATCAAATAAGTCGTCAATTCTCGGTAGTGGGTAGCGGTTCTTGATGGTAAGTTTGTTCAACTCTCGGTAGTCGATACACAACCTGAATGTACCATCTTTCTTCTTGACAAACAAAACAGGAGCTCCCCACGGTGATGTGCTTGGTCGAATGAAACCACGCTCTAAAAGTTCTTGTAATTGGCTTTGCAGTTCTTTCATCTCGCTGGGTACGAGTCTGTAAGGAGCACGAGCTATTGGTGTAGCTCCTGGTACAAGATCTATTTGAAATTCAACGGATCGATGTGGGGGTAATCCCGGTAATTCTTTCGGAAATACATCGGGAAATTCTTTTGCGACGGGAACATCATTGATGCTCTTTTCTTCAGTTTGTACTTTCTCGACGTGTGCTAGAACAGCATAGCAACCTTTTCTTATTAGTTTTTGTGCCTTCAAATTACTAATAAGATGTAGCTTCGTGTTGCCCTTTTCTCCGTACACCATTAAGGGTTTTCCTTTTTCTCGTATAATGCGAATTGCATTTTTGTAACAAACGATCTCTGCTTTCACTTCTTTCAACCAGTCCATACCGATTATCACATCAAAACTCCCTAACTCTACTGGTATCAAGTCAATCTTAAATGTTTCGCTAACCAGTTTAATTTCTCGATTCCGACATATATTATCTGCTGAAATTAATTTACCATTTGCTAATTCGAGTAAAAATTTACTATCCAACGGCGTCAATGGACAACTTAATTTAGCACAAAAATCTCTACTCATATAGCTTCTATCCGCACCCGAATCAAATAAAACGTAAGCAGATTTATTGTCAATAAGAAACGTACCCGTAACAAGCTCCGGGTCTTCCTGTGCCTCTGCCACATTAATATTGAAAACTCTTCCGCGGCCTTGTCCATTCGTGTTCTCCTGGTTCGGGCAATTTCTAATAATGTGGCCCGGTTTTCCACATTTATAACAAACTACATTGGCATAACTTGCTCCAATACTACTTGCTCCGCCATTACTCGTTCCGACACCATTTGTTCCTTTCGTTCTGTTAACCCCTGGTCCGTAGACCTCACACTTCGCCGCGCTATGACCACTTCTTTTACACTTGTTGCAAAATTTGGTGCAGAACCCTGAGTGATACTTTTCACACCTTTGGCATAGCTGCTTCTGATTGTTGTTGTTGTTGCGATTGTTATTGTTGTTGGGACGATTGTTGTAGTTGTTATTGTTGTTGTTGTTGTTGTTGTTGTTGTTGTTGTTGTTGGGCCGTTTGTTGTAGTTGCGATTGATGTTGCGATTGTTGGGATAATTGTTGCGATTATTATTGTAATTGCTGTTGTTGTTGTATTGGTGATTCTTATCACCGTTTTCCTCCCAATTTCTTTTGACTTGCTTCACATTGGCCTCTTCAGCCGTCTGTTCTTTAATTCTTTCCTCAATCTAGTTCACTAGTTTGTGAGCCATTCTACATGCCTGTTGTATGGAGGCGGGCTCGTGTGAACTTATATCTTCTTGGATTCTTTCCGGTAATCCTTTCACAAACGCGTCGATCTTCTCTTCCTCATCTTCGAACGCTCCCGGACACAATAGGCACAATTCTGTGAATCGTCTTTCGTACGTGGTAATATCAAATCCTTGGGTTCGTAACCCTCTAAGTTCTGTCTTGAGCTTATTGACCTCGGTTCTGGGACGGTACTTCTCGTTCATCAAGTGCTTGAATGCTGACCACGGTAGTGCGTAAGCATCATCTTGTCCCACTTGCTCTAGATAGGTATTCCACCATGTTAATGCAGAACCTGTGAAGGTATGCGTAGCGTACTTTGCTTTGTCCTCTTCAGTACACTTACTTATGGCAAACACCGATTCGACCTTCTCGGTCCACCGTTTCAATCCGATCGGTCCTTCGGTTCGATCAAATTCCAAAGGTTTGCAGGCAGTGAATTCTTTGTAGGTGCATCCTACACGATTTCCTGTACTGCTAGATCCAAGGTTATTGTTGGTATGTAGCGCAACCTGTACTGCGGCTATGTTTGACGCTAGAAAAGTACGGAATTCCTCTTCATTCATATTCACGGTGTGTCGAGTAGTCGGTGTCATTTCCTTCAAAATAGTCAAATGGAACAAGTTAATCATACGGAATATTAAGAGTAGTTAATAGTATTTCGTAGCATAATATGAACTCATTTATAAAAGCTTTTTCTTCATATTAGCGTTTTATAAGTTTAAATTCGGGTAGTACCTACCCGTTAAGTTCATACTTAGTAGCTAATATACAATTCAACTACTACAATTCTATATGAAAAACTGATTATAATAATATTTCGCGTTCAAACTTTTATACAATATTTTACAAACTTACAATACCGCTTATTTTACATAAAGCATGAAATATAGCACACAATAACTTTGATACAAGATAGTTGTGAAGATAATTCTAGCTAGTACACAAGTCGTTCAGCAAAGGCAATAAAGACACGTAATTCATACGTCCAGAAACAAGTCATGCATTCTGGTTTTACTAGGACTACTTCCCATCCTTGGTCTTGTGGAACATAACCGTTATGGCCGTTGATAAGACAGCGTGTTGTAACGTCGTCAAATGGACGAGGGTTACGTAATGACCAACAGTCTCGTAATAACCTAAAAATCTCATTTCTTACCCCAATTACCGACTCCGTCACTTGTGGGAACGTTTTGTTTAATAGCTGTAGCCCGATGTTCTTTTTCTCACTTTGGTGAGAAGCGAACATTACTAACCCGTAAGCATAGCATGCTTCTTTATGTTGCATGTTAGTCGCTTTTTCTAAATCATGAAGTCCTATATTCGGATACATTGAGTCAAAATAATTTCTTAACCCGTTGCGTAAAATAGTATTTGGGTTCCCCGCAATATATGCGTCAAAGTAAACACATCGTAACTTATGGGTTTCCCAATGTGATATCCCCCATCTTTCAAACGAAAGTCTCTTATAAACCAAGACATTCTTGGAAAGTTCTTCGAATGTCTTACAAACTGATCTCGCCTTAAATAGTTGTGCCGAGGAATTCTGACCGACTCTAGACAAGATTTCATCAATCATGTCTCCGGGTAGGTCTCTTAAAATATTGGGTTGTCTATCCATTTTGTGTTTTTAAATGGTAAAATAGACAAGAGTTAGATTCATAAAAAAATACTTATTAATACAAGCAATTTTTACATATATCATAAAGCATAAGCACACTATATTACATATATTACACCACACGAATACAACTATCTTATTCCGACTCGCTCGTTTCTTCTTCTTCGGTTTTGGTTCGTTTTGCCAAGTTTCTAGGGATATATGATGTTCCCCTAATACTAGCTGTCGTTTTCCACAACGGTTTAGAAAAACCTGGTGGTTTAGAGGTTCCCGGGTCATTGTTACAACTTAAGGACTTCGGGGGTTGACGATACATATAAAGTTCATCGGGGTTAGAATTAGATTTCTCTATTTTTATGCCCTTTCCCTTATTATTTTCTTTTGCTTTTTTTAAATTCAGTTGGGGTAATTTCTATACATCATCGGAATTCTCGTCGGAATCCGATTCATCGGAGAGTTGGTAATCCTCCCAATATTTTGCTTCCTTGGCGGAAACACCATTGACCATAATTAACCTTGGTCGGTTGGTTGAGGATTTTATTTTACTTAACCGTTTTATTATTTCCCCCACCGGTTCTATTTCCTCCTCCGGTTCCTCCTCTTCCGGTTCTGATTCTTCTTCCGGTTCTGATTCTTCTTCCGGTTCCTCTTCGGAAACTTGTGAATCAGTCCAATATATATTCAACTCTTCGTTATTATTAGGTGAGTCAATGGGATTTGTGCTAGAGGTAGACATCTATCACACAATATCAAACATGTTAAGAGATTAATATATCACATAATATATACATGTTAATAATATATAGTTTCCAACAAAAATGTTAAGCAATCATTTTTAAAGAAAACACGGTCGAAGTCCAGACTCACTAATGCATCCTAACAAACTCGATAAGACACACTAATGCAAATTTTCTGGTTCTCTAAGACCAACGCTCGGATACCAACTGAAATGTCCCGTTCTTATTGATTAAAAACGTTCCATATTAATTGATTTCGTTGCGAGGTTTTGACCTCTATATGAGACGTTTTTCAAAGATTGCATTCATTTTTAAAACAAACCATAACCTTTATTTCATAAATAAAGGTTTAAAAACCTTTACGTAGATTATCAAATAATGATAATCTAAAATATCCTGTTTACACACGACCATTACATAATGGTTTACAATACAAATATGTTACATCGAAATTAGTTTCTTGAATGCAGTTTTTACGCAATATCATACAAACATGGACTCCAAATCTTGTTCTTATTTTAGTATGCAACAGCGGAAGCTCTTAGTATTCACCTGAGAATAAACATGCTTTAAACGTCAACAAAAATGTTGGTGAGTTATATGTATAACCTATATATATCAAATCGTAACAATAGACCACAAGATTTCATATTTCAATACACATCCCATACATAGAGTTAAAAATCATTCATATGGTGAACACCTGGTAATCGACATTAACAAGATGCATATATAAGAATATCCCCATCATTCCGGGACGCCCTTCGGATATGATATAAATTTCGAAGTACTAAAGCATCCGGTACTTTGGATGGGGGTTTGTTAGGCCCAATAGATCTATCTTTAGGATTCGCGTCAATTAGGGTGTCTGTTCCCTAATTCTTAGATTACCAGACTTAATAAAAAGGGGCATATTCGATTTCGATAATTCAACCATAGAATGTAGTTTCACGTACTTGTGTCTATTTTGTAAATCATTTATAAAACCTGCATGTATTCTCATCCCAAAAATATTAGATTTTAAAAGTGGGACTATAACTCACTTTCACAGATTTTTACTTCGTCGGGAAGTAAGACTTGGCCACTGGTTGATTCACGAACCTATAACAATATATACATATATATCAAAGTATGTTCAAAATATATTTACAACACTTGTAATATATTTTGATGTTTTAAGTTTATTAAGTCAGCTGTCCTCGTTAGTAACCTACAACTAGTTGTCCACAGTTAGATGTACAGAAATAAATCGATAAATATTCTCTTGAATCAATCCACGACCCAGTGTATACGTATCTCAGTATTGATCACAACTCAAACTATATATATTTTGGAATCAACCGCAACCCTGTATAGCTAACTCCAACATTTACATATAGAGTGTCTATGGTTGTTCCGAAATATATATAGATGTGTCGACATGATAGGCTGAAACATTGTATACATGTCCATGGTATCTCAAGATTACATAATATACAATACAAGTTGATTAAGTTATGGTTGGAATAGATTTGTTACCAATTTTCACGTAGCTAAAATGAGAAAAATTATCCAATCTTGTTTTACCCATAACTTCTTCATTTTAAATCCGTTTTGAGTGAATCAAATTGCTATGGTTTCATATTGAAATATATTTTATGAATCTAAACAGAAAAAGTATAGGTTTATTGTCAGAAAAATAAGTTACAAGTCGTTTTTGTAAAGGTAGTCATTTCAGTCGAAAGAACGACGTCTAGATGACCATTTTAGAAAACATACTTCCACTTTGAGTTTAACCATAATTTTTGGTTATAGTTTCATGTTCATAATAAAAATCATTTTCTCAGAATAACAACTTTTAAATCAAAGTTTATCATAGTTTTTAATTAACTAACCCAAAACAGCCCGCGGTGTTACTACGACGGCGTAAATCCGATTTTACGGTGTTTTCCGTGTTTCCAGGTTTTAAATCATTAAGTTAGCATATCATATAGATATAGAACATGTGTTTAGTTGATTTTAAAAGTCAAGTTAGAAGGATTAACTTTTATTTGCGAATAAGTTTAGAATTAACTAAACTATGTTCTAGTGATTACAAGTTTAAACCTTCGAATAAGATAGCTTTATATGTATGAATCGAATGATGTTATGAACATCATTACTACCTCAAGTTCCTTGGATAAATCTACTGGAAATGAAAAAAATAGATCTAGCTTCAAAGGATCCTTAGATGGCTTGAAAGTTCTTAAAGCAGAATCATGACACGAAAACAATTTCAAGTAAGATTTCCACTCGAAATAAGATTGTTATAGTTATAGAAATTGAATTAAAGTTTGAATATGATTATTACCTTGTATTAGAAAGATAACCTACTGTAAGTAACAAAGGTTTCTTGATCTTGGATGATTACTTGGAATGGATTTAGAAAACTTGGAAGTAAACTTGCAATCTTGGAAGTATTCTTGATTTTATGAAACTAGAACTTTTGAAATTTATGAAGAACACTTAGAACTTGAAGATAGAACTTGAGAGAGATCAATTAGATGAAGAAAATTGAAGAATGAAAGTATTTGTAGGTGTTTTTGGTCGTTGGTGTATGGATTAGATATAAAGGATATGTAATTTTGTTTTCATGTAAATAAGTCATGAATGATTACTCATATTTTTGTAATTTTATGAGATATTTCATGCTAGTTACCAAATGATGATTCCCACATATGTTAGGTGACTCACATGGGCTGCTAAGAGCTGATCATTGGAGTGTATATACCAATAGTACATACATCTAAAAGCTGTGTATTGTACGAGTACGAATACGGGTGCATACGAGTAGAATTGTTGATGAAATTGAATGAGGATGTAATTGTAAGCATTTTTGTTAAGTAGAAGTATTTTGATAAGTGTCTTAAAGTCTTTCAAAAGTGTATGAATACATATTAAAACACTACATGTATATACATTTTAACTGAGTCGTTAAGTCATCGTTAGTCGTTACATGTAAATGTTGTTTTGAAACCTTTAGGTTAACGATCTTGTTAAATGTTGTTAACCCAATGTTTATAATATCAAATGAGATTTTAAATTATTATATTATCATGATATTATGCTGTACGAATATCTCTTAATATGATCTATATACATTAAATTTCGTTACAACGATAATCGTTACATATATGTCTCGTTTCAAAATCATTAAGTTAGTAGTCTTGTTTTTACATATGTAGTTCATTGTTAATATACTTAATGATATGTTTACTTATCACAATATCATGTTAACTATATATATATCCATATATATGTCATCATATAGTTTTTTACAAGTTTTAACGTTCGTGAATCACCGGTCAACTTGGGTGGTCAATTGTCTATATGAAACCTATTTCAATTAATCAAGTCTTAACAAGTTTGATTGCTTAACATGTTGGAAACACTTAATCATGTAAATAACAATTTCATTTAATATATATATATATAAACATGGAAAAGTTCGGGTCACTACAATGTCGTCCTACATATGATTAACCACTTATATCTTATGTGTCATCATCAAAACAAAGTGATTAACATTTGAATATTATGATTGGAATCTTAACCAACAGCTTATTTTCCAGAAAACATGTTAAGTAGTCGTTTGATTCAAAATAAAATCGTTGTTTAACAAGTTTTACCGTAAACGTTCGAGTAAGCATAAAATAAGTTTTACAAACTCAATAGACATGATACCCTAGTCTATTTCAAGTGCTTTTCAATTATCTATCCAACTAACATCATTTCATCCATCAATTCCAAACAAATAAATTGCAGTTTTTCAGAATAAAGCATAATTACACGTCGAAACTTCAATTAATCATAACTATAGCTATACATAACAAAATCATGCGATTCTTGCGAACAAAGTTATTAAGTTTTCGATGGGTATACATCTAAATACTTTATATTTATAGAAAAAAAAAGTCATCTTATCATTATCATAGCATACAAATTCATGATTTAACCCTAACGTGTAAACCGATCATTATAACGACTAGTAATGCATACAAACACAATCAATTGAGCAATAGACCAACAAACACTATGTAATCTCAAAAATTAGATTTATAAAATTAGGTTTTATAGTTTTATACCTCTAAAGATCAAATTGCTTATATCAATGTGTAGGGACGATCAAAGCTATCACTTTCGTGTAGATCGTAAGAGTAAACAGACAATTTTTGATGACGAATTTAAGAGATGATGTTGATCAAATAGATGATGAAGGATAATGCAGTTTTCCACCATGAATGATCAAGGAGAGGGGTTTAATTCATTTTTTGGTGATTAGTGGATATCATGGACTAAAACTTGGGATTAACTAGTTATTTAATGGGTTAAATAAGTAGTTAGGGCCAATACATGAACTAAATGGATATGGGAGGTGGATTTTCGGCCCTTGGAGCCTTGTGGAAGGTATTTGGGCTGAATTTAACAATTTAGTACATTTATAGTGTAGCCCGTTAGGTGTCGATAGGTTCTGTGGCCCGAAAACTCGAACCGAGTCGCTAAACGTTAATTTTTCCGTTTTTAATTTATAAAAACTCCAATAAATTGAAAGTATTTTTAAAACATAATAATTATATCAAATAATTATTAAAAGTGAATTATATTATGTTTTGGCTTCCTTGTTCACAAAGTGTGCTTCATTTCTAGTTGCCACCGAATTCCCGGGACGTTAACCGATTGTTAAAACACATTCCACCAAGTTTAATTCATAAAATATATAATAAATTAAATAACTTTTTCACAAAGTTAATAATTATTAAAAATAATTATTTAATCAAAAAATGAGTGTTTCGCAGTCCCAAAAGACATCCTTTGCAGTTCATAAAACCATATCGTTTTCTCGTATTTTAAAATCCGAAATAAGTTTTCTGATTAATATATTCTCATATTAATTATAGTAGTCCTCAAAGAACCAAGTATGCATTTAATTAGATTAAATACACAAAATTCAAGTAAGTTTCATTAAATAACTTAACGGACAATTAACGAAGCTTAACGGAAATATCAGGGTTCTTACATATTTTCAAAAGCCGTGAAAGCTTCTATGGACATTTTATGATTTGCAAACATCAAACTCTTCGAATTGGTCCCTCGGAACTTTTCTATTTAAAGCGTACGACGACTTACAAAAACCTTCACACAAAGGATCCGCGCAATCACAATAAATCCTTCCGCCACGTCCAAACGAGATCGGAGAAGGCTTATCAACTTTCGTATTATCCTCACAACTCGCCTTCAAAGCTTCCTTCTTTTTCTTCTTCTCCATCGTTAAACGAGCCAACCTTTTCGTGAACGTGATATTGTCATCATTAACTTCCACAAAATCAGGGATAGAAACCCTAACAGTAGAAACCGAGCACAAACCAGGCCCAAACTCAGGCATACAAGTACTAACAGACTTCATCACTTCGTCGGGAGCATAGAAGGGCTTAAGTGTAGGCTTGGTTTTAACCGATCTTGACTCGAAAGTAGACCTATCAATCAACCCAAACTCAATACCGGCCCCAACTTCATCAGCGACCGACATAATCTATCCCATAACAAGGGGATGAGCATTTAACAACCAGCCCATTATTGAATCCACAATCAGACACTTTTAAACTATAATCAGAAGCTTGATTAGAATAGTCTAATTTAGCTCTTGAAGCATCAACCTGATCAAGCTCAGAATTACGGTTATTCGTAAGCCCATTTCAAAATGTTTTATATAGATTCGTGCTCGTTTATACAATTTTAGTTTGATATGAATGGTCACAGTTACCCCCGGTTCCCTACAACTAAGATATACCCAGTAACTGGAGAACCGCCTCATCAAATAATATCTTTTCTCAGTCTGTTTCTGTCATTATTTCTCTTAAACAATATTCTATTTTCTATATATCAAAAGACTTTATGAACGAATATATATATATATATATATATATATATATATATATATATATATATATATATATATATATATATATATATATAAAGAGTCACTAATTATTTGATACTACTCAGTCACTCACTATTGTACATAAAGTACTATACTGTACTGATACTAAAGCATGCTAAAAGTGGATGTATCAAAATCACATGTGGAAAAATCTACAACCATTAAATTAATACTTGTCGTTTAAACGGTTTTAATCTTAGCCCAAATGGTAGAAGAAGTAACGTCCAAATGAATATCAATTGTTTATTTATTTTCTTATTTTTACTCTTTATCAACCAAAAACCCCCAAAATATTTATATTTATTATCATAAGCATAATAACCAAAAACCAATTATCAAACACTAACTTTAAATACTATGCCTCTCTTATTATCGATTGCTAGTACCACACCGATCGGGAGTTGACCGTAAGTGCACGATTAGTTATTTATATTTCAAGTATTATAACTTTAAAGGTATAGAGCGCTCGCGCAATCCTAACAATATCTAACTAACATAATTTAACTAATACAACAGAATTAATATAATTTACTCAAGGTAAGGTATATGAAAATTGTATCCGTTAATGTTGATGGCCCATTTTCAATAATAATTAGCTATATAATAACAACAACAACAATGATCATATATATATATATATATATATATATATATATATATATATATATATATATATATATATATATATATATATATATATATTTTAAGAGCAAAGGGCAACTTAAACGCAAGTGCAAACAGAACCGCGCTATGAAATAAGCAAACTGCGAATTGCGCTATGACATTGCGGATCTACGCATAAAGAAAGATTGCAAAAGATGTCCCGCACAAACATTGCGGATATGTCGGTGCTGCGCGGACAGTTACTCCGCAGATATTCCAAACCTATAAATAGAGAGCTTGGCATCTCATTTTAGGTTGTTGATTTTGTGCAATTGCTCTGGTTTTTATGGTTCACTTGTGAATACGCCCAAGTACCAATCATAATCAAGCCAAGGTAATGCGATCAAAACTGGGACATGGTGATTAATCACTTGAATCTAAGTAAAAGATGATCATAAGGTCCCAAAAACATTATCAGCACCACCATCCACCCCTCATTGCACTAAATTTCTAAATTAGATCTAAACATCTAATTTAGGATTGATCAATTGGCGCCATCCGTGGGACATGAATTAAAATTGAATTCGATAAATTTGTTTCTCGTAATCAAATGCTGTTGATTGTGAATTCAATTATAATCATGTTCTTGATCAATGATTTGCAGGTCTACACATCTACAGTGTTTAATAATTTGATTTGTGCATACAATGAAAAAGTCAAATGACAACGCAGTTATTAAGAGAACTTTGAAATTAGTAATGCTTCAATATCGACGAGATAACAGATTTAAAAACGATTCAAAGGCTAACAATCTTGTAAAATCAAGGCAAAACTGGTCAGTAGAGCCAAATTCGCGCAGAGATGAGTTGGTTTGTGTAAATAAGCGACAAGCACAGTAAGCAAAAATAGTAGGCATGGTTCATAAGCGAAAGAAATCTCATAAAAGAAAAGCTATGGAAACGCTTGAAAAATGGTGACTTGCACCAATAATGTTTCCGCCAACGCAGAATTACGACATGATTGATTTGCCGGTAATTGTATCTTGCAAAATTGCAAACACTGGAATCACAATTATGAAAGTGCATGTGAACACGGGAAGCAGCGTGGACATCATGTATGAACAATGCTTCCGCAAGCTACCATATGGCCGATACCTACTGCAGTTTCGATATCTGGTTTTGCAGGAGAATTCGCATGGCTGGTTGGGCAACTGCCACTCAAAATTGAGCTTGTTGATGAAACAGATGCAAAGTTTATGCGTCAAGCATGGTTGGATTTGTATGTTATGCGCTCTGCTTCGCGCTAAAATATGTTACTGGGACATGCTGCATTATTGAAGTTTGGAATAATTCCTTCAACCATACACGGAATGATAAAGTTTGCAGCATGTAAGGGTGTTGCAACTATGAATTCTACGATAGTACAACCAATTTGTGCAAATGTTAACATAAAAGGCGCAGTAAATGCAAATGCTGGCTCGGAAGATAATTTGGTTGTCATAAACCATGCTTATCAAGAACAAACAATCAAAAATGGCAGCAATTTAGATGCGGATGTTAAACAGCGGTTAGTGCAACTGCTTATTGCAAATATGGATGTCTTTACGTGGTGCGAACAAGATATGACCGGTGTTCCATGAAAGATTGCGGAACATAGACTTAATGCAAATCCCGCGTTAAAACCAATAATTCAAAAGCGCATAAGCATAGGCGCATGGCTCCAGACCGCATGCAATTGCTGTATAGAGAAGTAACTAAACTTGTTAAAGCAGGCATTCTACGTGAAGTAAAATATCAAACATGGGTTTCGAACCCATTGCATGTTAAAAAAAACCCGATGGATCGTGGCGAATGTGCATTGATTTCAAAGATATCAACAAAGCATGCCCCAAAGATAACTATCCGCTGCCAGAAATAGACTGAAAAGCTGAATTGCTAAATGAGTATCCTTTTAAGTGTTTTCTAGATGCTTACAAAGGATATCATAAAATACCAATGGCAGAAGAGGATGAAGACAAAACTGTGTTTCATACAGGAAAGGGCATATATTGCTATATCAAGATGCCATTTGGACTTAAGAATGTTGGCGCTACATATCAACGCTTGATAGATAGCGCATTCGAAAGTCAAATTGGGCGCAATCTTAAGGCGCACGTGGATGATTTGGTAATAAAAAGTAAAGCGCAAGATCAAATGTTGCAAGATATTGCGGAAACATTTCAAAATCTGCGAAAGACAATTGCCTTTCTTTAAAAGGCTAAATGGATTTTTAAATCAGAAAATTTTTTTATAGACTGCAGAAGCGGACAGTGTGTTTCAGGAGATGAAGGAATTGTTAGCAACGTTACCTACATTAACTGCGCCAGTAAAAGGCGAATTTCTATATCTTTACATTTCGATTGCGAACGAAGCATTTGGCTTTGTATTGATTACGGAACGCAAGAAACCACAGAAGCCAATTTAATTTGTAAGTAAAGCACTTACGGGCAGTGAAATCAATTACGCGCCAATTGGAAAATTTGTGTATGCATTACTTCTAACTTCTAGAAGACTGCGGAGGTATTTTCAAGGGCATCCTGTTCATGTCTTAACTAATTTATCAGTTAAACAAGTTCTAAACAAGCCTGAAATATCTGAAAGGCTTGCTAAATGGGCAATTGAATTAGGATCCTATGAAATAACTTATCTACCGCGAATTTCAGTAAAGGGGCAAGATTTGGCGGATTATCTTGCTGAAATGACAGGCGAGTTGGAAGTAATTCATGAAAAAACAAAATTGAAGCCTGTTCAAGGAGAAACATGGGATTTGTTTACTGATGGTGCATCATGCGTAGAAGGTGCAGGTGCGGGTTTAATTTTTACAAGCCCAAGTGGGGAGGAGCATACATATGCGCTACGTTTTAATTTTGATGTTACAAATAATGAAGCTGAATATGAGGCGTTGCTTGCTGGATTAAACATTGTGCTTAAATTGAACATCACAAAGTTGCGCACATATGTTGATTCGCAGTTGGTTTTTAATCAGTTTAATAGCTCCTTTGATGCACATGAGCTTTCTATACAAAAGTATTTAAAGTTGCTAAAAGAAACTACAGTGAAGTTTGAGCATTTTGAGCTCGCACAAGTTTCAATAAGCCAAAAAAAAAGGCAGATGCATTAAACAAACTTGCAGCCTTAACCTTTTTGCATTTTCAAAAGCAAGTTTGGGTGGAAGAATTGCCCAACAAAGTAATTGATGGCGGGTTAGTCGTTGCGGCCATTGAAGAAGTGCAACCAAATTGGATGAACCCAATCATTGAAAATCTGCGTAATAACATACTGCCAGAAGATAAAGATGAGGCAAGATTAATGCACATAAGGTCGCCTATCTATACCATTGAAAATGATATATTGTATCGCAAACCTTACAACGGGTCATTAATGCGCTTTGTTGGGCCCGCAGAGGCATAGATGATCATTGAAGAGATTCATAGCGGTTCTTGTGCATTGCATTCTGGATATAAGACTATTGCGGCTAAAATTATTCGGTTGGGCTACTTTTGGCCAACTCTATATCGCGATGTGGAAAAAATAGTAAAAAGGTTCAAAAGTTGTCAAAGGCATGCGCCACATAACAGAAAATCAAGGCATGATATGATTCCAGTGAACTCACCGTGGCCATTCTATAAATGGGCAATTGATATTATAGGGCCATTTCCTTTGGGAGCAGGAAACGTGAAATTCCTGATTGTGGTAATTGATTATTTCACCAAATAGGTGGAAGCAAAGGCACTACGCACAATTACAAGAGTGCAAGCGCAAAATTTTGTATGGGAATATATCATTTACAGATTTGGCATACCACGTGAAATTGTTAGTGAGAATGGTACACAGATAGCGAAAGATCCATTTAATAGTTGGTGCGAAGAATTAAACACCGTGCAAAAATTTACATCTGTTGCGCACCTACAAGCCAATGGATTGTGCGAAGTAACTAATCGCGATATTGTTAGTGGAACTAAAAAAATGCTTAAATGAAAAGTGGACTGGATTGGTTGATGAACTATCCAATGTGTTGTGGGCTCATCACACAACGTTTAAGAAAAGTACTGGCGAAACACCCTTTTGTCTTGTGTATGGCTCAGAGGCAATGATTCCCGCAGAATTTTTTGTGCCAACACATAGGGCAGCATTATGTGAAAATTTTTGTGCGAATGATGATACATTATGTGAAAATTTGAATTTTGTGGAGGAACGCAGATTAATGGCTGCAATAAAAGAAGCAAACAACAAGCAACAGATTGCAAAATATTATAACAAAAAGGTGCGTGCTTTAGCCTTCGATGTTGGCGAGTGGGTTTTACGCAATAATGAAGCAAGCCGCGTAGAAAACGTTGGTAAATTGGTACCCAATTGGGAAGGACCCTACCAAATAATAGCAATAAACGTGATTGGTTCTTACAAGCTCGCAAAAATCGACGGACGAATCATCCCTAATGCATGGCGTGCTACGCTGTTGAAAAGATATTAAGCATACGTTGTTGGTTGCGCAATGATTTACGCGTAGAGAAATTCAGAAATTTTGTTGTAATTCTGTAATCAGAAATTTGTATGCAATTATTTGCAGTTGAATAATGCATGTTTACTTTTTACATAAGGAATGATATTTTGTTTGTGGTTTAATATTGTTTGCAAAAATGGTTAAAGTCCATGCAGATACTTAAACGCGTAAATATTGGTAATAGCGAAGGAAAAGGCCGCCATAAGGAACATATTTTTCAAGTGTTAGCGAAATGATGGAACTTGTATATATTAAGTTATTTTCCTAAGTTGTGAATCTGCGCAACTTAGATGTTTCGATATAACACATTTGGCATATTTTAAACGCAACATTTTACCCAAGGATCATTTCGGCGGACTTGGAAAATTCGTAAGATATATGGATTATACAATTAAAAGATTGTTTCGCAGAAGTAAATATTTATTATGTGCACAATAATAAATGTTGAAATTGCAAAGGACAAGTCTATCAATTACGAATATAAGTGGAAACAAATCGCTATGAAAATAAACAATTGCAATTGATTATTATAAAGGAAACTTAATTTATATTAATAGAATATAGAGACAGCTGCGTTAACTGTTACAACACATAAGCGCGAAAACTACTGCGCTTGTTCATCATCAATTTTGCCGAGGTAAAGCTTCATGATGGCCTCGGCAGTAGCATCCCTGTTCTTGCTAATAACAATAATTTGAGAGATGGGAATCTCGCTAATCTCTGATTTGGCTTGTTCATACAAATCATCAGCCTCTTTGCGGCTGCAAACCATCTGTAACATCCCGCCTTTTTCTGTTTACTTTCCGTTTATTTATTTTAAAGTCCATTATATATTTATAACATCTTTCGTTTATACGCGTTTTAAAATATTTCGTTTAGGTAACTCACGCACCCGCTTTTAAACTTGAGGGACTAAACTTGCCAAGAGACCAAAGATTTGACTAGGTCAACTAGTCAAACCTTTCTCCTCCACTCACTCATTCACCTCCCTCTTTCATCTTTGATACTTCCATTTTCTCTCAACTCACTCAACTTAAATTCATCATCTAAATCCGATATAGCAAGCGTTCTTCAAAACAAATTACATATTTGGAATCCTTGCAACTTCCTCTTCGATTCCATACCAATTTCATCTCGTTTGGGTAACTTTCTAAAAATACTAGATTCTTTGTTCTTGATGTTTTTAACTTATAAAAGTGTTAATTAGTGTCTATGGCTCAAGTCTAACATGAATATGTGATTTATATGCTCAATCTTGTTATTTTAAGTAACTAGCTTGAACTTGAAATGTGGTTTTTTTTATCTTGGGATTTGGTTGCTTAAATGTTGTTAGATGTTAAAAGTGCATATATTAAATGTGTTACTAGCATCACTAGCTTCAATTTTATGTGTAGGTTGATTAAGAAAACTTCACTAACATGATTAATGATTTTGTGATTTTGGTTAGGGTTTGATAGGCTTAATTATGAACTTTTGATGCATTGAATGCTATGAAATGTTGTTGGAAAGTGTTAGTTGAATTGTATGCGTGATTACCTACAAAACGGCGTATTATATGTGTGCATTAAATTTCCCGAATCATTAATATGCATTTATGAACTTGAAGCATTTATGATGTTCATTAAATGAGCATTCGATTGGATTTCAATTTTTATAAATGATGAATTTGCTGGATGAAATGTGTTTAGTTGTATTCCTCGTTAAATTACCTTTCCAACGATGTATGGTATGCGTTTTAGGTGTTTACGGTTCATCAGTTATGATAAATTGAAGTTTGGATGAGACTTGAACAAATTGAAACAGCCCAGGTACCAGCTCACGCATTGTGTTGCGGCGCGGCCCTCCTGTGTCGTGGCGCGGCAATGGCCACGTTCAGGGACTGATCAACTTTACCATTTTACAAAAAATTCTAACTATGCTACGCACCTCCGATTAACATGTAACTTGTTCTAACATGCTTATATATGAATAATTAGCTCAGAAAAATAGTTCGAGGCCCGACCCGAACGTGTTGACTTTTTCGTTGACTTTGACTTGACCAAAGTTGACTTTTATTCTAACGTAACCGATGCTTTATTTAAACCATTCTAGTCTTCTTGTATACTTGATTCTTGCATGAAACTTGACAACTTGACTCACATGCTATATTAATCGAGTCGTAACGAGCTATAGGACTAATTGAACACTTTGACCGACCGTGTTTACCGATATTGATACAACCTAATTGTTTAGGTCGAGACTAGCATTCATTTCTTGTACACGGTTACTTGTGAAGTACATTTATATTCGTGCACTCAAGGTGAGATCATAGTCCCACTTTTACTCTTTTATACTTAAACTTGGGATGAGAAAACATAAACGATTTATTCTTTTATACATTGAACACAAGTACGAAAACAAACATTCCACGTACGAGTTAGAACAAAAATCCTCAATTCAATTATCATTAGTTACACTTGTAGGGTGTAAGCGAGTAATTATGTTGTGTGGCCATACGTGTTTGACGAACCCTCATTCGGACGGTTCGCTACCGTTAGCGAATGAAATATAATTTTATCGGTATAGTGTATGTTCTAACACTATAGATTCAGAGGTAACTTTCAGTTAAGCCTTGATAATTGAGTGCTCGTGATACAAACAACATCTTTAGAATGTAAACGATTTGGATAATCAATTTATACTAAATCATGTGGTTCAAATACATACGTTTACTAATACACCTATGATTTCACCAACGTTTTTCGTTGACAATTTTCTATATGTTTTTCTCAGGTCCTTGAATGCTAAGTGATACATGCTTCCGCACTCTACTTTTTGATACTTGATTGGATGTCGAGTATACATGCATACATGGAGCATCTTTTGATTTTTTTTAAATTGTGTCGCATAGATTTCATTTGTACTTTAAACATTGTAATATAACTAGTCATTGAACTACTTTTGTAAACTTGAACATCGATATATTTGAAATGAATGCGACATTTTTTTGGTCAAACGATGCTTTAAAGACTTATGACCACGTGACGTGACCTAAGTAGACGGCGCTGTCAACGACGATTTTGTCGCGTCGCTAAAGATGGTAGCAGAGCATTGGTTGTAGGGATTTAGAGTTCATTGGTGTCAACCCCAAGTCATAGGGTACATTAGTGAGTCTAGACTACAACCGGCATATAGACTTGAAGTAGAAATTACTTGACTACTTGTGCGTTTATACTCGAACTCTTTAATTCATATCTAACTCTTATTCCATCTTAATATCACGTTGTTTAATTTGATTGACACGCCACCTTGACTATATGAAATAATGTCGAATGCACATATGAATTAGGGTAATATAATTGCTGGGATTATATTACGGTGACTCATATGGACGTTCCGATATTATGACATAGAGAATTTAAGGCGGGTCAAGGAAAATTTCTCTCTATCTTTATTCCATGTCACGATTAGTATTATTTAGATTACTAATCAATGATATTCAGTATTCTTGAAGGAACAATGCCTCCTCGCTGAGTTCCACGCAATGAAACTCTTGAACAAGCTCTCCAACAAATGATAGCCACCGCCGTAGATGCGGCCATGGCCGGTCACTCTTCCAACAACAATAACAACAACCACAACAACAACAATGGAGCCGGTAATTCAAATGAGGGATGCTCCTACAAAGCTTTCATGGGGTGCAAACCTCACACTTTTGATGAGACCGAAGGACCGGTTGCTTTTACTCGATGGTTTGAGCAAACGGAAGCCGTTTTTAGCATAAGCGGTTGCCGGGACCAAGACAAGGTCAAATACTCCACCCATGTGATGACCCGGAAATTTCCGACTAAATTTAAACTTAATCTTATTATGATCTCGACACGATAAGCAAAGTCTGTGAGTTTGAATCTCAAAAACTTTGAACTATTTACATGAATGCATTTGCCCTTCGATTACTCCCGACGATTCACGAACCGTTGTTCATGTTTAAATGTGAATAGTTATGTATAAAAAATAACATTAACTGATATATTCTGAGTTTAATCTATAATTAATATATTTGGGAATTTTAAAACATAATATTATATATGATAGCTTGAATATATATATATATATATATATATATATATATATATATATATATATATATATATATATATATATATATATATATATATATATATATATATGATTTCTATACCTAATTATTAATATATGTATGTTGTAAAATATAAAGTATAAATATTATGTGTTGAAATTATAATATCTATTTCTGTTATAACATAACAGAATATTTTAATTAAACATAAAATGAGTATATATATATATATAACCTTATTAATATTTTCATACTTACATATATAGTATAAAATAATATGCAAACACATATTATATAATAATATAAATATTAAAAGGTATAAATTAAATATTCAATATACGTTAGATAATCATTAAACATTACATAATTAATAATATGTAATATATATATATATATATATATATATATATATATATATATATATATATATATTAGATATACTTATAAATTAAAATATAGTTGTTATAATTATTTTCAAAATGAATATCAATACCAATGGTATTAATATTATTTAAATACACAATTTATAGATATAAATCTGATACCAATATATATATGATTCGATATAGTTATTAGATAGTATCATTAAAAATCACTATTTTAACTATCACTAATATTAATTATTATTAAACTTATTTTTTTATCAAAGAAATCATTAATGTTATTATTGAAATTTTCATATTATTATTATTTATTATTATTATTAGTATTTTCATCATTATTAGTAGTATTTTTTTTTCATTATTGCTATTAATAAAATTATTATATTATTAGGATTTTTATTATTTAAAATAATATTAATTGTATTATTAATATTAATATGTTATTCTATTCTGTTATTAAAAATAATATATATATATATATATATATATATATATATATATATATATATATATAAACAGATTACCACGCGTATGCTTTATCAGATTTTTTTATTTTTCTAATTTTTCTGTTGTACTCGTGAGAAATTGTCGACTAAAATTCTACTACAGACAATCAGCGATCAATCATGATATTTCATTCATTGTACACTAGCACGTTATAAAGACCTATTGCAAATCATAATGAATTAAAACAGAAAAATTTATAAAAAAAAAGAAAGAAAACTTGTTCGACCTCTGTTCGTGGGTGCATTTTTAAAAAGCTTTGAAGACGAATCCAATCCAAAATCCTTTAATGTAGTTTGGTTAGGACTCTTATACTTAAACTTTCTTCAAAATTCCAAATTCCAATTCTTCAAAACGACTTCGAATTTTGAAGTCAAATTTTTTGAAATAAAAAGTCAAAACTTGTTCTTCAATCAAATTCGTGTTATTCGTTTCGATTTCAAGCAAAATTGATAATTTGGAAAGTTTCCACTAATGTTTTCTAAACTATTTCTTGTTATAATCATAGCCTATTTCGTACTCGAATTCGAAAATCAAAATTCTTTTTTTTTACACCGACGAGCAGCAGTTCTGCTGTTTCTATGTATATATATATATATATATATATATATATATATATATATATATATATATATATATATATATATATATATATATATATTTGTTCAATTAATCTTAGATAACCATTTTCTGAGTTGGATATTAATTCCTAAAATCAAGTTTGTAATTACTATTAAGAAAAAAAAGTAATTTAAGGATCGATTGTCTGAGAGAATTGAAACGAAGAAGGAGAAAAAAGAAAGACAGAAACAAAAACTATGTTAATTATATTTGTGTCGAGTATTATCTCAGAAAAACAAATTGGATGAGTGGTTGAGTGAGTTAACGGGTGAGCGAGAGGTCGCGAGTTCGAGCCCGGTCCAGGGTGAAATGTCCCGTTCTTATTGATTAAAAACGTTCCATATTAATTGATTTCGTTGCGAGGTTTTGACCTCTATATGAGACATTTTTCAAAGACTGCATTCATTTTTAAAACAAACCATAACCTTTATTTCATAAATAAAGGTTTAAAAAGCTTTACGTAGATTATCAAATAATGATAATCTAAAATATCCTGTTTACACACGACCATTACATAATGGTTTACAATACAAATATGTTACATCGAAATCAGTTTCTTGAATGCAGTTTTTACACAATATCATACAAACATGGACTCCAAATCTTGTCCTTATTTTAGTATGCAACAGCGGAAGCTCTTAGTATTCACCTGAGAATAAACATGCTTTAAACGTCAACAAAAATGTTGGTTAGTTATAGGTTTAACCTATATATATCAAATCGTAACAATAGACCACAAGATTTCATATTTCAATACACATCCCATACATAGAGATAAACATCATTCATATGGTGAACACCTGGTAACCGACATTAACAAGATGCATATATAAGAATATCCCCATCATTCCGGGACACCCTTCGGATATGATATAAATTTCGAAGTACTAAAGCATCCGGTACTTTGGATGGGGTTTGTTAGGCCCAATAGATCTATCTTTAGGATTCGCGTCAATTAGGGTGTCTGTTCCCTAATTCTTAGATTACCAGACTTAATAAAAAGGGGCATATTCGATTTCGATAATTCAACCATAGAATGTACTTTCACGTACCTGTGTCTATTTTGTAAATCATTTATAAAACCTGGATGTATTCTCATCCCAAAAATATTAGATTTTAAAAGTGGGACTATAACTCACTTTCACAGATTTTTACTTCGTCGGGAAGTAAGACTTGACCACTGGTTGATTCGCAAATCTATAACAATATATACATATATATCAAAGTATGTTCAGAATATATTTACAAAATTTTTTTACATTTTGATGTTTTAAGTTTATTAAGTCAGATGTCCTCGTTAGTAACCTACAACTAGTTGTCCACAGTTAGATGTACAGAAATAAATCGATAAATATTATCTTGAATCAATCCATGACCCAGTGTATACGTATCTCAGTATTGATCACAACTCAAACTATATATATATTTTGGAATCAACCTCAACCCTGTATAGCTAACTCCAACATTCACATATAGAGTGTCTATGGTTGTTCCGCAATATATATATATATATATATATATAGATGGGTCGACATGATAGGTCGAAATATTGTATACGTGTCTATGGTATCTCAAGATTACATAATATACAATATAAGTTGATTAGGTTATGGTTGGAATAGATTTATTACTAACTTTCACGTAGGTAAAATGAGTAGTTTTTATCAATCTTGTTTTACTCGCCATTTCTTCGTTTCTAATCCGTTTTGAGTGATTCCAGTGGCCACGGTTTCGTATTGAACATAACTTTATGAATCTAAACATAAAAATTATAAGTTTATAGTCGGAAATATAAGTTACAAGTCATTTTTGAAAGAGGTAGTCATTTCCGTCGAAAGAACGACATCTTGATGACCATTTTGAAAAACATACTTTCACTTTGAGTTTAACCATGATTTTTGGATATAGTTTCATATTCATAATAAGAATCATTTTTACAGAAGTATAGCTTTTAAATCAAAGTTCTTCTTAGCTTTTAATTATCCCAACCAAAACAGCCCGTTTTACTACGACGGCGTATATCCAGTATTATGGTGTTTATCGTGTTTCCTGGTTTTAAATCATTAAGTTAGCATATCATATAGATATAGAACATGTGTTTAGTTGATTTTAAAAGTCTATTTAGAAGGATTAACTTTATTTGCGAATAAGTTTAGAATTAACTAAACTATGTTCTAGTGATTACAAATTTATAACGTTGAATAAGACAGCTTTTTATGTATGAATCGAATGATGTTATGAACATCATTACTACCTCAAGTTCCTTGGATAAACCTACTGGAAATGAGAAAAATGGATCTAGCTTCAAAAGATCCTTGGATGGCTTGAAAGTTCTTGAAGCAGAATCATGACACGAAAACAATTTCAAGTAAGATTTCCACTCGAAATAAGATTGTTATAGTTATAGAAATTGAATTAAAGTTTGAATGTGATTATTACCTTGTATTAGAAAGATAACCTACTGTAAGTAACAAAGGTTTCTTGATCTTGGATGATTACTTGGAATGGATTTAGAAAACTTGGAAGTAAACTTGCAATCTTGGAAGTATTCTTGATTTTATGAAACTAGAACTTTTGGAATTTATGAAGAACACTTAGAACTTGAAGATAGAACTTGAGAGAGATCAATTAGATGAAGAAAATTGAAGAATGAAAGTGTTTGTAGGTATTTTTGGTCGTTGGTTTATGGATTAGATATAAAGGATATGTAATTTTGTTTTCATGTAAATAAGTCATGAATGATTACTCATATTTTTGTAATTTTATGAGATATTTCATCCTAGTTGCCAAATGATGGTTCCCACATGTGTTAGGTGACTCACATGGGCTGCTAAGAGCTGATCATTGGAGTGTATATACCAATATTACATACATCTAAAAGCTGTGTATTGTACGAGTACAAATAGAGGTGCATACGAGTAGATGTTGATGAAACTGAACGAGGATGTAATTGTAAGCATTTTTGTTAAGTAGAAGTATTTTGATAAGTGTATTGAAGTCTTTCAAAAGTGTATGAATACATATTAAAACACTACATGTATATACATTTTAACTGAGTCGTTAAGTCATCGTTAGTCGTTACATGTAAGTGTTGTTTTGAAACCTTTATGTTAACGATCTTGTTAAATGTTGTTAACCCAATATTTATAATATCAAAAGAGATTTTAAATTATTATATTATCATGATACTATGATGTAAGAATATCTCTTAATATGATATATATACATTAAATGTCGTTACAACGATAATCGTTACATATATGTCTCGTTTCAAAATCATTAAGTTAGTAGTCTTGTTTTTACATATGTAGTTCATTGTTAATATACTTAATGATATGTTTTGATTATCATAATATCATGTTAACTATATATATAAGCATATATATGTCATCATATAGTTTTTACAAGTTTTAACGTTCGTGAATCACCGGTCAACTTGGGTGGTCAATTGTCTATATGAAACCTATTTCAATTAATCAAGTCTTAAAAAGTTTGATTGCTTAACATGTTGGAAACACTTAATCATGTAAAATAACAATTTCATTTAATATATATATAAACATGGAAAAGTTCGGGTCACTACAGTACCTACCCGTTAAATAAATTTCGTCCCAAAATTTTAAGCAGTTGGAGGTGTTGACGTATCTTCTGGAAATAAATGCGGGTATTTCTTCTTCATCTGATCTTCTCGTTCCCAGGTGAACTCGGGTCCTCTACGAGCATTCCATCGAACCTTAACAATTGGTATCTTGTTTTGCTTAAGTTTTTTAACCTCACGATCCATTATTTCGATGGGGTTCTTCGATAAATTGAAGTTTTTCGTTGATTTGGATTTCATCTAACGGAATAGTGAGATCTTCTTTAGCAAAACATTTCTTCAAATTCGAGACATGGAAAGTTTTATGTACAGCCGCGAGTTGTTGAGGTAACTCAAGTCGGTAAGCTACTGGTCCGACACGATCAATAATCTTGAATGGTCCAATATACCTTGGTTTTAATTTCCCTCGTTTACCAAATCGAACAACGCCTTTCCAAGGTGCAACTTTAAGCATGACCATCTCTCCAATTTCAAATTCTATATCTTTTCTTTTAATGTCAGCGTAGCTCTTTTGTCGACTTTGGGCGGTTTTCAACCGTTGTTGAATTTGGATGATCTTCTCGGTAGTTTCTTGTATAATCTCCGAACCCGTAATCTGTCTATCCCCCACTTCACTCCAACAAATCGGAGACATGCACTTTCTACCATAAAGTGCTTCAAACGGCGCCATCTCAATGCTTGAATGGTAGCTGTTGTTGTAGGAAAATTCTGCTAATGGTAGATATCGATCCCAACTGTTTCTGAAATCAATAACACATGATCGTAGCATGTCTTCAAGCGTTTATATCGTCCTTTCGCTCTGCCCATCAGTTTGTGGATGATAGGCAGTACTTATGTCTAGACGAGTTCCTAATGCTTGCTGTAATGTCTGCTAGAATCTTGAAATAAATCTGCCATCCCTATCAGAGATAATAGAGATTGGTATTCCATGTCTGGAGACGACTTCGTTCAAATACAGTCGTGCTAACTTCTCCATCTTGTCATCTTCTCTTATTGGCAGGAAATGTGCTGATTTGGTGAGACGATCAACTATTACCCAAATAGTATCAAAACCACTTGCAGTCCTTGGCAATTTAGTGATGAAATCCATGGTAATGTTTTCTCATTTCCATTCCGGGATTTCGGGTTGTTGAAGTAGACCTGATGGTTTCTGATGCTCAACTTTGACCTTAGAACACGTCAAACATTCTCCTACGTATTTAGCAACATCGGCTTTCATACTCGGCCACCAAAAATGTTTCTTGAGATCCTTGTACATCTTCCCCGTTCCAGGATGTATTAAGTATCTGGTTTTATGAGCTTCTCTAAGTATCATTTCTCTCATATCTCTAAATTTTGGTACCCAAATGCTTTCATCCCTATACCGGGTTCCGTCTTCCCAAATATTAAGATGCTTCTCCGATCCTTTGGGTATTTCATCCTTTAAATTTCCCTCTTTTAAAACTCCTTGTTGCGCCTCCTTTATTTGAGTAGTAAGGTTATTGTGAATCATTATATTCATAGATTTTACTCGAATGGTTTCTCTGTCCTTCCTGCTCAAGGTGTCGGCTACCACATTTGCCTTTCCCGGGTGGTAACGAATCTCAAAGTCGTAATCATTCAACAATTCAATCCACCTACGCTGCCTCATATTCAGTTGTTTCTGATTAAATATGTGTTGAAGACTTTTGTGGTCGGTATATATAATACTTTGGACCCCATATAAGTAGTGCCTCCAAGTCTTCAATGCAAAAATAACCGCGCCTAATTCCAAATCATGTGTCGTATAATTTTGTTCGTGAATCTTCAATTGTCTAGATGCATAAGCAATCACCTTCGTTCGTTGCATTAATACACAACCGAGACCTTGCTTTGATGCGTCACAATAAATCACAAAATCATCATTCCCTTCAGGAAATGACAATATAGGTGCCGTAGTTATCTTTTTCTTCAATAACTGAAACGCTTTCTCTTGTTCATCCTTCCATTCAAATTTCTTCCCTTTATGTGTTAATGCAGTCAAGGGTTTTGCTATTCTGGAAAAGTCTTGGATGAACCTTCTGTAGTAACCAGCTAGTCCTAAAAACTGGCGTATGTATTTCGGAGTTTTCGGGGTTTCCCACTTTTCAACAGTTTCTATCTTTGCCGGATCCACCTTAATACCTTCTTTGTTCACTATGTGACCGAGGAATTGAACTTCTTCCAACCAAAATGCACACTTTGAATATATATATATATATATATATATATATATATATATATATATATATATATATATATATATATATAAGCGTACAATTCTTCCTTCCTCAATACTTCTAACACCTTTCTCAAATGTTCACCGTGTTCTCTTTCATTCTTTGAGTAAATAAGTATGTCATCAATGAAAACAATGACAAACTTGTCAAGATATGGCCCACACACTCGGTTCATAAGGTCCATGAACACAGCTGGTGCGTTAGTCAATCCAAATGGCATAACCATAAACTCGTAATGACCATAACGCGTCCTAAAAGTAGTCTTTGGAATATCATCTTCTTTCACCCGCATTTGATGATACCCGGTACGTAAGTCAATCTTTGAATAAATAGACGAGCCTTGTAGTTGATCAAATAAGTCGTCGATTCTCGGTAGTGGGTAGCGGTTCTTGATGGTAAGTTTGTTCAACTCTCGGTAGTCGATACACAACCTGAATGTACCATCTTTCTTCTTGACAAACAAAACAGGAGCTCCCCACGGTGATGTGCTTGGTCGAATGAAACCACGTTCTAAAAGTTCTTGTAATTGACTTTGCAGTTCTTTCATCTCGCTGGGTGCGAGTATGTAAGGAGCATGACCTATTGGTGCAGCTCCTGGTACAAGATCTATTTGAAATTCAACGGATCGATGTGGGGGTAATCTCAGTAATTCTTTCGAAAATACATCGGGAAATTCTTTTGCGACGGGAACATCATTGATGCTCTTTTCTTTAGTTTGTACTTTCTCGACGTGTGCTAGAACAGCATAGCAACCTTTTCTTATTAGTTTTTGTGCCTTCAGGTTACTAATAAGATTTAACTTTACGTTGCTCTTTTCTCTGTACACCATTAAGGGTTTTCCTTTTTCTCGTATAATGCGAATTGCATTTTTGTAACAAACGATCTCTGCTTTCACTTCTTTCAACCAGTCCATACCGATTATCACATCAAAACTCCCTAACTCTACTGGTATCAAGTCAATCTTAAATGTTTCGCTAACCAGTTTAATTTCTCGATTCCGACATATATTATCTGCTGAAATTAATTTACCATTTGCTAATTCGAGTAAAAATTTACTATCCAAAGGCGTCAATGGGCAACTTAATTTAGCACAAAAATCTCTACTCATATAGCTTCTATCCGCACCCGAATCAAATAAAACGTAAGCAGATTTATTGTCAATAAGAAACGTACCCGTAACAAGCTTCGGGTCTTCATGTGCCTCTGCCGCATTAATATTTAACACTCTTCCGCGGACTTGTCCATTCGTGTTCTCCTGGTTCGGGCAATTTCTAATAATGTGGCCCAGTTTTCCACATTTATAACAAACTACATTGGCATAACTTGCTCCGACACTACTTGCTCCATCATTACTCGTTCTGACACCATTTGTTCCTTTTGTTCTGTTAACCCCTAGTCCGTAGACCTCACACTTCGCCGCGCTATGACCATTTCTTTTACACTTGTTGCAAAATTTGGTATAGAACCCCGAGTGATACTTTTCACACCTTTGGCATAGCTGCTTCTGATTGTTGTTGTTGTTGCGGTTGTTATTGTTATTGGGATGATTGTTGTAGTTGATGTTGTTGTTGTTGTTGTTGTTGTTGTTGTTGGGCCGTTTGTTGTAGTTGCGATTGTTGGGATAGTTGTTGCGATTATTGTTGTAATTGCTGTTGTTGTTGTATTGGTGATTCTTATCACCGTTTTCCTCTCACTTTCTTTTGACTTGCTTCACATTGGCCTCTTCAGCCGTCTGTTCTTTAATTCTTTCCTCAATCTGGTTCACTAGTTTGTGAGCCATTCTACATGCCTGTTGTATGGAGGCGGGCTCGTGTGAACTTATATCTTCTTGGATTCTTTCCGGTAATCCTTTCACAAACGCGTCGATCTTCTCTTCCTCATCTTCGAACGCTCCCGGACACAATAGGCACAATTCTGTGAATCGTCTTTCGTACGTGGTAATATCAAATCCTTGGGTTCGTAACCCTCTAAGTTCTGTCTTGAGCTTATTGACCTCGGTTATGGGACGGTACTTCTCGTTCATCAAGTGCTTGAATGCTGACCACGGTAGTGCGTAAGCATCATCTTGTCCCACTTGCTCTAGATAGGTATTCCACCATGTTAACGCAGTACCTGTGAAGGTATGCGTAGCATACTTCACTTTGTCCTCTTCAGTACACTTACTTATGGCAAACACCGATTCGAACTTCTTGGTCCACCGTTTCAATCCGATCGGTCCTTCGGTTCCATCAAATTCCAAAGGTTTGCAGGCAGTGAATTCTTTGTAGGTGCATCCTACACGATTTCCTGTACTGCTAGATCCAAGGTTATTGTTGGTATGTAGCGCGGCCTGTACTGTGGCTATGTTTGAAGCAAGAAAGGCACGAAATTCCACTTCACTCATATTCAAGGTGTGTCGAGTAGTCGGTGCCATTTCCTTCAAAATAGTCAAATGAAACGAGTTAATCATATAGAATATCAAGAGTAGTCAATTGTATTTCGTAGCGTAATATGAACTTATTTATAAAAGCTCTTTCTTCATATTAGCGTTTTATACTCTTTAATTCGGGTAGTACCTACCCATTAAGTTCATACTTAGTAGCTAACATACCATTTCAACTACTACAATTCTATATGAAAAACTAATCACAAAAAAAATATATCATATTCAAACCTTTATACAATAACTTGCAAACTTACAATACCGCTATTTTACATATAGCATGAAATATACCTGATGTCGTAGCGTGGGGGTACGAAATAGTTTATATTTTTACTAGGAAATACAATTAAATATTCTACAATTTTACACAAGTTTTAATTATTTATTTACAAATGGGATATACCTAAACCTTGCTACAACACTATAGGCAGTGTACCTAATCGTAGAGTAGTATAGTTTTTAGTAAGTCCGGTTCGTTCCACAGGGAACTGGCTTATTTCACACTATATTTTAAACAATTATATTCGTACAAAATATATTATATTTATAATATATAAAAGGGGGTTTTACCGTTTAATGACCGGTTTGTCGATTTTATATTTTAAGCGAAGCGTAAAGTAAATGACGATATTTAACTAACAATATAAAATAAATAACAATAATTAAAATGACAATAAATAAAAGTACGAGGAAAAATGAAATAAAATATATTATGCTTATTTAAACTTCCATAATCATGATGTTTGACGTGTTGATTTTAGTTTTATGCCCATGGGTTAATTGTCCTTTGTCCTGGATTATTTAATACGTCCATCTGGTTTTTGTCCATAACAGTCCATCGGTCATAAATTTAAAGTGCGAGTGTCCTCGTCAAATTATCCTTATACCCGAAGTCAAATATTTCAACTAATTGGGGACTTAAACTGTAACAAGGTTTTAATACTTTGTTTAATAATTACACCAGGTTATCGACTGCGTGTAACCCAAGGTTTTAATACTTTGTTATCAATTATGCCAAGTGTCCTTGTACATAATTTCACCCCTGTTTTAATAATTCCATAGACTATTAATCCATTCCCGTATCCGGTTAAATGAACGATTATTCGTACATATAAATACCCCGCCCATCGTGTCCGATCGAGTGTATATGGTTATTTATAGGGACGTCCAATTGTAAATCTTTATATTAAAATTAACAAACTATCATTTAGTTAAACAAATATAAAGCCCATTAATAGCCCATAGTCTAATTTCCACAAGTGTCGTTCTTTTGTCCAAACCCCAATTATATGGTACAAAGCCCAATTACCCCGTCTTTAATATTTAGTCCAACATCATGATTACTTTTGCTCCAATAAGCATAATAATAACTTAAGTACGAGACATTAATTTAAAAAGGAGAACATAACTTACATTGAGTATTTATCGCGTAGTGTTACACGGACAGAATTTCGACTTCAAAAACCCGTAAAAATAACTTTTACATAACCCGAACTAATCTAATATAAAACTACCCTATACTATATATATTATATATATATTTATTTATTTATTTATTACAGAGTATTATTATTAATTTTTTTTTATTTTTACTCGCAGAATTCGTGACCTTTTATAGGCATTTTGGAATTTGGCAGCTCCGCGAGTCGTGAAGTTTTTGGCCTTCAAACTCCGCGAGTCGTGGAGTTTGAAAATCCAGCTCACAAACTTTTGGCTCCTAGCTTGTCGACATAATAAATATATAAATATAAAATATAAATAATTAATATAATTATTTATATATTATATTATATTCTTGTGCATAGTAGACTTGTAATTTTTGGTCCATTGCGTCGGGCGTTGATAGTTGGCTCGTGTACCGGTTCTGGATTTTCGAACGTCCTTTCGTATAATTTAATATCTTGTACTTTGCATTTTGTAACTTGTACTCTTGTCATTTTTAGACGTTTTTCATCAATAAATTAAACCACTTGGATTGTATCTTGTACATTTGAGCTTTTTGGACGTTTTTGTCTTCAAATCTTCGTTTTTGACTTTTGTCTTCGCACTTATTTATTTAAACAATTACAATGAAAATATAATACAATTACATATGAAAACCTATTATTTAGGAGGGATATTTCTATGAAATATATGTTCCTTTTTAGTCTTATCAATACCACATAAAACTTTGATACAAAGTAGTTGCGAAGATAATTCTAGTTAATAAATAAGGCGTTCAGCAAAGGAAACAAAGACACGTAATTCATACGTCCAGAAACAAGTCATGCATTCTGTTTTACTAATACCACTTCCCATCCTTGGTCTTGTGGAATGTAACCGTTGTGATCGATAGTATGACAACGTGTTGTAACGTCGTCAAAAGGGCGAAGGTTACGTAATGACCAACAGTCTCGTAATAACCTAAAAACCTCATTTCTTACCCCAATTACCAACTTCGTCACTTGTGGGAATGTTTTGTTTAATAGTTGTAGCCCGATGTTCTTTTTCTCACTTTGGTGAGAAGCGAACATTACTAACCCGTAAGCATAACATGCTTATTTATGTTGCATGTTAGCCGCTTTTTCTAAATCATGAAGTTCTATATTCGAATACATTGAGTCAAAAAAATTTCTTAACCCGTTGCGTAAAATAGCATTTGGGTTCCCCGCAATATATTCATCAAAGTAAACACATCGTAACTTATGGGTTTCCCAATGTGATATCCCCCATCTTTCAAACGAAAGCCTTTTATAAACAAAGGCATTCTTGGAACGTTCTTCGAATGTCTTACAAACTGATTTTTCCATAAATAGTTGTGCCGAGGAATTCTTACCGACTCTAGACAAGATTTCATCAATCATGTCTCCGGGTAAGTCTTCTAAAATATTGGGTTGTCTATCCATTTTGTGTTTTTATACTGTAAAATAGACAAGAGTTAGATTCATAAAAGATACTTATTAATACAAGCAATTTTTACATATATCGTAAAGCATAAGCACACTATATTACATATATTACACCGCAAAAATATAACTATCTTATTCCGACTCACTCGTTTCTTCATTTTCGAACTTGGTTCTTTTTCTAAGTTTTTAGGGATATATGATGTTCCCCTAATACGAGCCGTCGTTTTCCACATTGGTATAGAAAAACCTGGTGGTTTAGAGGTTCCCGGGTTATTGTTACAACTTAAGAAATATGGATGTTGACGATACATATAAAGTTCATCGGGGTTGGAATCAGATTTCTCTATTTTTATGCCCTTTCCCTTATTGTTCTCTTTTGCCTTTTTAAATTCAGTTGGGGTAATTTCTATAACATCATCGGAATCCTCGTCGGGATCCGATTCATCGGAGAATTGGTAATCCTCCCAATATTTTGCTTCCTTGGCGGAAACACCGTTGACCATAATTAACTTTGGTCGGTTGGTTGAGGATTTTCTTCTACTTAACCATTTTATTATTTCCCCCACTGGTTCTTCTTCCGGTTCCGATTCTTCTTCCGGTTCTGACTCTTCTTCCAGTTCCTCTTCGAGAACTTGTGAATCAGTCCTCGAATCATTCCAATTTACATTTGACTCTTCATTATTATTAGGTGAGTCAATGGGACTTGTTATAGAGGTAGACATCTATCACATAATATCAAACACGTTAAGAGATTAATATATCACATAATATTCACATGTTAAAAATATATTGTTTCCAACAAAATTTGTTAAGCAATCTTTTTTTTTTCAAGTAAACACGGTCGAAGTCCAGACTCACTACTGAATCCTAACAACTCGATAAGACACACTAATGCAAAATTCTGGTTCTCTAAGACCAACGCTCGGATACCAACTGAAATGTCCCGTTCTTATTGATTAAAAACGTTCCATATTAATTGATTTCGTTGCGAGGTTTTGACCTCTATATGAGACATTTTTCAAAGACTGCTTTCATTTTTAAAACAAACCATAACCTTTATTTCATAAATAAAGGTTTAAAAAGTTTTACGTGGATTATCAAATAATGATAATCTAAAATATCCTGTTTACACACGACCATTACATAATGGTTTACAATACAAATATGTTACATCAAAATCAGTTTCTTGAATGCAGTTTTTACACAATATCATACAAACATGGACTCCAAATCTTGTCCTTATTTAGTATGCAACAGTGGAAGCTCTTAGTATTCACCTGAGAATAAACATGCTTTAAACGTCAACAAAAATGTTGGTGAGTTATAGGTTTAACCTATATATATCAAATCGTAACAATAGACCACAAGATTTCATATT
This sequence comes from Rutidosis leptorrhynchoides, assembly GCF_046630445.1. Taxonomy (NCBI): domain Eukaryota; kingdom Viridiplantae; phylum Streptophyta; class Magnoliopsida; order Asterales; family Asteraceae; genus Rutidosis; species Rutidosis leptorrhynchoides. Next base: position 273,779,369 of record NC_092337.1, on the reverse strand, counting down.
TCAATACACATCCCATACATAGAGATAAAAATCATTCATATGGTGAACACCTGGTAACCGACATTAACAAGATGCATATATAAGAATATCCCCATCATTCCGGGACACCCTTCGGATATGATATAAATTTTGAAGTACTAAAGCATCCGGTACTTTGGATGGGGTTTGTTAGGCCCAATAGATCTATCTTTAGGATTCGCGTCAATTAGGGTGTCTGTTCCCTAATTCTTAGATTACCAGACTTAATAAAAAGGGGCATATTCGATTTCGATAATTCAACCATAGAATGTAGTTTCACGTACTTGTGTCTATTTTGTAAATCATTTATAAAACCTGCATGTATTCTCACCCCAAAAATATTAGATTTTAAAAGTGGGACTATAACTCACTTTCACAGATTTTTACTTTGTCGGAAAGTAAGACTTGGCCACTGGTTGATTCACAAACCTATAACAATATATACATATATATATCAAAGTATGTTCAAAATATATTTACAAAACTTTTAATACATTTTGATGTTTTAAGTTTATTAAGTCAGCTGTCCTCGTTAGTAACCTACAACTAGTTGTCCACAGTTAGATGTACAAAAATAAATCGATAAATATTATCTTGAATCAATCCACGACCCAGTGTATACGTATCTCAGTATTAATCACAACTCAAACTATATATATATTTTGGAATCAACCTCAACCCTGTATAGCTAACTCCAACATTCACATATAGAGTGTCTATGGTTGTTCCACAATATATATATATAGATGGGTCGACATGATAGGTTAAAACATTGTATACGTGTCTATGGTATCTCAAGATTACATAATATACAATATAAGTTGATTAGGTTATGGTTGGAATAGATTTATTACTAACTTTCACGTAGGTAAAATGAGTAGTTTTTATCAATCTTGTTTTACTCGCCATTTCTTCGTTTCTAATCCGTTTTGAGTAATTCCAGTGGCCACGGTTTCGTATTGAACTTAACTTTATGAATCTAAATAGAAAAAGTATAAGTTTATAGTCGGAAATACAAGTTACTAGTCATTTTTGAAAGAGGTAGTCATTTCCGTCGAAAGAACGACATCTTGATGACCATTTTGAAAAACATACTTTCACTTTGAGTTTAACCATGATTTTTGGATATAGTTTCATATTCATAAGAAAAATCATTTTTCCAGAAGTATAGCTTTTAAATCAAAGTTCTTCTTAGCTTTTAATTATCCCAACCAAAACAGCCCCCAGTTTTACTACGACGGCGTATATCCAGTTCTATGGTGTTTATCGTGTTTCCGGGTTTTAAATCATTAAGTTAGCATATCATATAGATATATAACATGTGTTTAGTTGATTTTAAAAGTCTAGTTAGAAGGATTAACTTTATTTGCGAACAAGTTTAGAATTAACTAAACTATGTCCTAGTGATTACAAATTTATAACGTTGAATAAGACAGCTTTTTATGTATGAATCGAATGCTGTTATGAACATCATTACTACCTCAAGTTCCTTGGATAAACCTAATGGAAATGAGAAAAATGGATCTAGCTTCAAAGGATCCTTGGATGGCTTGAAAGTTCTTGAAGCATAATCATAACACGAAAACAATTTCAAGTAAGATTTCCACTCGAAATAAGATTGTTATAGTTATAGAAATTGAATTAAAGTTTGAATATGATTATTACCTTGTATTAAAAAGATAACCTACTGTAAGTAACAAAGTTTTCTTGATCTTGGATGATTAATTGGAATGGATTTAGAAAACTTGGAAGTAAACTTGCAATCTTGGAAGTATTCTTGATTTTATGAAACTAGATCTTTGGAATTTATGAAGAACACTTAGAACTTGAAGATAGAACTTGAGAGAGATCAATTAGATGAAGAAAATTGAAGAATGAAAGTGTTTGTAGGTGTTTTTTGTCGTTGGTGTATGGATTAGATATAAAGGATATGTAATTTTGTTTTCATGTAAATAAGTCATGAATGATTACTCATATTTTTGTAATTTTATGAGATATTTCATGCTAGTTTCCAAATGATGGTTCCCACATGTGTTAGGTGACTCACATGGGCTGCAAAGAGCTGATCATTGGAGTGTATATACCAATAGTACATACATCTAAAAGCTGTGTATTGTACGAGTACAAATACGGGTGCATACGAGTAGAATTGTTGATGAAACTGAACGAGGATGTAATTGTAAGCATTTTTGGTAAGTAGAAGTATTTTGATAAGTGTCTTGAAGTCTTTCAAAAGTGTATGAATACATATTAAAACACTACATGTATATACATTTTAACTGAGTCGTTAAGTCATCGTTAGTCGTTACATGTAAGTGTTGTTTTGAAACCTTTAGGTTAACGATCTTGTTAAATGTTGTTAACCCAATGTTTATAATATCAAAAGAGATTTTAAATTATTATATTATCATGATATTAAGATGTACGAATATCTCTTAATATGATATATATACATTAAATGTCGTTACAACGATAATCGTTACATATATGTCTCGTTTCAAAATCATTAAGTTAGTAGTCTTGTTTTTACATATGTAGTTCATTGTTAATATACTTAATGATATGTTTACTTATCATAATATCATGTTAACTATATATATAACCATATATATGTCATCATATAGTTTTTACAAGTTTTAACGTTCGTGAATCACCGGTCAACTTGGGTGGTCAATTGTCTATATGAAACCTATTTCAATTAATCAAGTCTTAACAAGTTTTATTGCTTAACATGTTGGAAACACTTAATCATGTAAAATAACAATTTCATTTAATATATATATAAACATGGAAAAGTTCGGGTCACTACACAGGGCATTTCTTTTTACAAAAAGCTTTTAAAGGGTATACACTGTTATTATTAGTTATTATTATTATTATGTTTATTATTATTATTATTATTATTATTATTATTATTATTATTATTATTATTATTATTATTATTATTATTATTATTGTTATTATTATTATTATTATGATTGTTATTGTTATTACTAGTAATAATTAGTAATGTTAAAATTTCTATTAAAACTAATATTATTATCATTACTTAGTATTATTGATATTATTATTACTAATATTACATATGTATTATTATTATTATTATTATTATTATAATTATGATCATTATTATTATTATTATTATCATTATTATGAACATAATACAATTTATCATTATAAATATTATTATTAGTATCATTTTATAAATTGTTAGTATTATTATTATTATTATCAACAAAAGTATTAGTAATAAAATCATTACTGACGTTATCATTTATTATTAGTATTATGATTATAGACACAACTATGAATAATATTATTATTATTATTATGATTACTAGCGTATCATTTTAATGCTATTATTATGATTATGATTAGGATTATTATTATTATTATTATTGTTATAAAAGTAATGCAAGTTATAATTATTTTCACTAATATTAGTATTAATATCATTTTTGTAATTATTAATATTACTACTATTATTAACATAAGTATATATATATTTTTTTTACAATATCGGTATTATTATTAGTATTATCATTATCAAGAAAGTTATTAGTATTAGTAAATCATTATTTTCAAAACTATCATTTTTGTTACAGTTAAATATTTTGACCTAACACATATATATATATTATAATTGTAATAATAGTTTATATACCTATATATAAAAACATATTAACATTATTTACATAAAAACTTATATATAACAAACCAATGAATTTTAGATATAATACTAACCTTATATATATATAGATATATTAATATAATTAAATATATAGATATTAATCATTTTAAATATATATACAACATAAACAATATAGAACTATATAAGTAATAATCATTTACAAATATATATATATATATATATATATATATATATATATATATATATATATATATATATATATATATATATATATATATATATATATATATATATATATATACGGTTATATGTATTAATGAATATACAAATAATATAGGTTCGTGAAGCCGAGGCCAACCTTGCATTGTTCAATGCCGTCATATGTATTTTTACTACAAAATACAGTATTGTGAGTTTCATTTGCTCCATTTTTAAATGCTTTTGCAATATATATTTTTGGGACTGAGAATACATGCGCTTTTATAAATGTCTTACGAAAAAGACACAAGTAATTGAAACTACATTATATGGTTGAATGGATCGAAGCCGAATATTCCCCTTTTAGCTTGGTAGCCTAAGAATTATGGAACAGACCCCCTAATTGACGCGAATCCTAAAGATAGATCTATCGGGCCCAACAAGCCCCATTCTGGAATTTGGAATGCTTTAGTACTTCAAAATTATCATGTCCGATGGGTGTCCCGGAATGATGGAGATATTCTATATGCATCTTTTTAATGTCGGTTACCAGGTGTTCAATCCATATGAATGATTTTTATGCAGATTGCATGTTATTGAAAAATGAAAATATGAAATCTTGTGGTCTATTAAAATTATGGAAATGGTTGATTATGATAAACTAATGAACTCACCAACCTTTTGGTTGACACTTGAAAGCATGTTTATTCTCAGGTACGAAAGAAATCTTCCGCTATGCATTTGCTCATCTTAGAGATATTACTTGGAGTCATTCATGACATATTTCAAAAAGACGTTGCATTCGAGTCATTGAGTTCATCAAGAATATTATCAAGTCATTTATAGTTTAGATATATTATGAAATGGTATGCATGCCTGTCAACTTTCGATGAAATGAAAGTTTGTCTTTTAAAAAAGAATGCAATGTTTGTAAAATGTATCATATAGAGGTCAAGTACCTCGCGATGTAACCAAATGTAATGTATTCGTTCAGGTGGATTAAGACGGGTCATTATAGGTGGTATCAGAGCGGTGGTCTTAGCGAACCAGTTCTTGCATTAGTGTGTCTAACTGATAGTTATTTAGATGCATTAGTGGGTCTGGACTTCGACCGTGTCTGCATGTCAAAAGTTTTGCTTATCATTTCCTGTCGAAAATTACCTGCTTATCATTCTTAAGTCAAGACACATCTTACTGCATTGATTGCATGAATGTGTATAGACAAAATTCATATTTTAGCGTATCTGCTAATTCATATCTTAGCGTATCTGTTATTGTTACCTTTGCCTGACAGCTTCCGTAACCTATGGGATTTTAGTATTATATATGCATATGTAAACTATGTATTGCAGGGTACTAATCTACATCCTATAATCTATTTCTTATCGAAAATCCTTCATCTGATCGTACGAGATGAATCCCTCAACCAGTTCGAGTCCCTCAGATTTCAAAAGCTATTCCGATAGTTATTCCGACAGCTATTCCGATATGGATTTCCACTCGAACTTCGAAAGCAGTATAACCAGAATGGATCAACCAATTAGCCATCATCGATTCTGGAAGAATTAGGGATGAGTTCGTAGTCTACTTAATCATTGGAGACAAGAAGAAGGTGATCCTTTTCATCAACCGAATTCACCTCTTGGTGAAGAACTTGAAGCATTTACCAGCGAACCTATCCCCAACACCATTTTCAGCCTCATTTCCAGAGTAGTTCGACACGATTATATTCTATCCACAATTCTAAACCTTATTCATCCGCTCGTTCCGACCGACAATCATCCCGGAGTAATCGAAGAAGTCAACGAATTTCGCGTTCGAGTAATCAATTTGGAGAATATGGTGCAAAATTTACCAGTTTCAGCAACATCACCGGCACCAACAGTACCATCAGTAACAACACCAGTACCATCAACAATCCATGCCTCAACATCTCATTCTGTACCTCGAGTATAATCATCGCTCTATGTATCGTTCTACATCAATTATCTTCGTTCTTCATGACGATTATGTAATCTCTAATATTTTATAGATTATGTATTCTAGTTTTGACGGTAAATCAAATGAGATTAATATCATATTAACTCATTAAATCCTTGATTACCTCTGAAGAAAATATATATGTAACTATATTTTCATAAAGATTGTAATTAAAAATTCTTTTGTACAAACTGTTAATGGTGAAAATATTTTAACGGGTAGGTAATACCCTAGGAATATTCAGATTTCACATTAATAAGTACACTGTACATTCTTTCAAATCTAATTCAACAGTCATTTACTATCCTATTTACAACCACCGATATACGTATCCGTTCACCGCAGAATAACCATTTTCATTCAATTTCATATTTGGATTTTGATCTATCAGAATCCAACAAGTGGCATAATGAAGAAAACATTGGACAAAATAAAATTTGTTAGAAACAAACAAATTAACTATGAGAAAAAAAAATTTGTTAAGAATTCACGCTAACTGTTCCTAGCTAACTGTTCCTAGATAACTGTTAATTCCGTATCGCAATTTATATATCGTAATTTATTTATCGCAATTTATTTATCGCATTTTATTTATCGCAATTTTAATTCTCGCAATTTTATTTTTCGTCATTTAATTTTTGTTATTTATTTTATGCACTTTAAATATCGGGACACGTATACAAGGTTTTGACAAATCATATCGACGCATCTATATATATTATTTGGAATAACCATAGACACTCTGTATGCAGTAATGCTGGAGTTAGCTATACAGGGTTGAAGTTGATTCTACAATAATATATATACTTTGAGTTGTGATCGAGTCTGAGACATGTACACGGGTCACGACACATATTAATTAATTCGAATATAATATATTAAACTATATATGAATTATTGAAATGTTAACTGTGGACTATCAACTGAGGACTACCAACATTGGACATTTAAAATAAATTAAAATATTGATTATAACATATGAAACTAAACAATTCTTCAAGTTTGCCACTTGATTTCATCTTAAACCTCATTTGTATCTTGACGATTTCAATCTGCGTTCAAACCTTTCATAATTCTTGAAAACACCTCAAACGAGAGGATGAACTAACCACACTTCATCTACAGGAGAAGAGATTGATGCATATAGATATGCACTTGAAAACACTCGGAACCTGAGTAAACATTTAACACGTAGCTGTGCTAATTCCTTTAGCGATATTATTACCAAAAATAAAATTGCAACTCCTGCTCGAGATAGCCATTTTTGTCACAGCTCCAGCAAGTCAATTTTGACTTTCATTCGAATAAACCTTATTATAACTTTGATATAAGTTGGCTTTCATCATTGTTATCGGGGAACCTTTTACATTCCGTCACATTAGCGGTAAACTTACCAGCAACTTCATTGATCCCTGACTTTCCGAAGAATCATTATATTCATTAAAACTCTATCATATACTCATCCGCATCGTGTAACGAGAATTACTATACCAATTATCGGGAATTAGCAATCGGTATTTTGAAATCTCGCAGCATGTCTACATCAACAGTTATATGTATAACATTTATCTCTTAGAATTATGATCTTCCATTCAAAAACTTTGAAAAGCACCCAGCCTACGAATCAATACACTGAACTTTGAAAAAGCTGATGAAGCAGTGAAAACTGAAGACTACCTTAACAGTCAAAAGTTTAATGATAAAAAAATGGAGTGTTGGAAACACTCAATGGAAAATTTGTACTGGAAAAATGGATTGAGCAAACCATGAAGGAGACTCTGAACAAACCACAACGACTAAACTTATACATAAAGAATTCTGATAATTCTGTTTCTGATGAATTCTTTAGCAAATACCTTACTCCTTAACCACTCTAAATCATCATGAATGAATTTCTTCATCACAATTTGATTCTGAAATTCTAAGATATAATCGTATCTTTCTTTATTAATATCCTCAATATTTCTGGAGATATCTTCATAAATATTCTTCTCCGATATTAATTATCTCTCCGCTCTATCTGTGTTATATCATAAAAGAAACTATTTTAGTTTCTAAATTCTGAAAACTTCGAGTTTAAAAATTGAATGTTATTGAAGTAGTGTTGGGAACTGAAGCATGAGTTAGTATAATATAATGGCACTTGATCAACGTCATTATATTACAGTAAGTCATGCTGAGTTTCTAATGGGACGTGAAGATTCACAGATCATTACGTCATCATGTGCCATGTGACTCTTACATTCTATCTAATCTATAAACATATCAAGAACATATTTTCTTGATAGTCCTATCTTTTCCTTGAATTCTGGTAATTTGACAACTCAGATTGTGCTATTACCATTTCTTCTTAGAACATTAACCATGTTCATTCAAAACTCCATACCCACGAATTCTGAACCATTACTTAATGTGCTTAATGGATAGAAGTGAAACAGAGCATAAAGCTTCGAAATGTAAATGGGGGTATAAATCGCAGCAAATAGGAGAGAGCATTAACTGTGGATGATAATGATTATAGGAGACAGAAGCAGGGACATCGAAATATAAGAGAAAATATAAAGCCCAATAACAACACGGAGGTTACAAATCGTGGATATTAATACGAATAGCAATATAAAGACACAGTATAATTAAGAATAGTATCACTCCAAGGTAATAGTAGAAATAAACAGATTTTTCTAGTGGAAGATTGAAAAGAAGGATGACAGAAATGATAATTAGAAAAATATCAAAGATTAGAACTGGATTAAGCATTTTCACAACCTTTTGGATGTATGGACTAAGAAAGAAAGTATAGGAATGGTGAGAATAATGGAACGGAAGAGCTTAATTTATAATGGAAATATCAGACAGAGTAATCGAGGCAGATCATAGTATTTAATTAAAGAAAACCCTAATTTCCTTAAATTCTGAAGAATTCGATTTTATAGATTTCCAAGAATTTCTTCTAAATCCTTTAATTTCCAGAAATCTACCATGACTACGTCACCAGACAAGACGAATCTGCATTTATTCATTTCACTCTTTTGCGATAGCTTCATTCGTACTCTTCGAATAATTGAATTGTTTTATCCATATTACTCAATGATGATAAAACTCTATTTATCAACTCATATTCGTCATGAAAACATTTTTATTGTTAGCCATGATCACCTCACTCAAATTTCGGGATGAAATTTCTTTAACGGGTAGGTACTGTGATGACCCGAAAATTTCCGACTAAATTTAAACTTAATCTTATTATGATCTCGACACGATAAGCAAAGTCTGTAAGTTTAAATCTCTAAAACTTTGAACTGTTTACATGAATGCATTTGCCCTTCGATTACTCCCGACGATTCTCAATCATTGTTCATGTTTAAATGTGAATAGTTATATATAAAAAATAACATTAACAAAGTATTAACTGATATATTCTGAGTTTAATCTATAATTAATATATTTGGGAATTTTAAAACATAATATTATATATGATTGCTTGAATATATATATATATATATATATATATATATATATATATATATATATATATATATATATATATATATATATATATATATATATATATATATATATATATATATATATATATATATATATATATATATGATTTCTATACCTAATTATTAATATATGTATGTTGTAAAATATAAAGTATAAATATTATGTGTTGAAATTATAATATCTATTTCTGTTATAACATAACAGAATATTTTAAGTAAACATATAATGCCTATATATATATATATATATATATATATATATATATATATATATATATATATATATATATATATAACCTTATTATTATTTTCATACTTACATATATAGTATAATAAATATTAAAAGGTATAAATTAAATATTCAATATACGTTAGATAATCATTAAACATTACATAATTAATAATATGTAATATATATATATATATATATATATATATATATATATATATATATATATATATATATATATATATATATATATATATACTTATAGATTAAAATATAGTTGTTATAATTATTTTCAACATGAATATCAATACCAATGTTATTAATATTATTTAAATACACAATTTATAAATACGAATCTGATACCTATATATATATATGATTCGATATAGTTATTAGATAGTATCATTAAAAATCACTATTTTAACTATCACTAATATTAATTATTATTAACTTATTTTTTTATCAAAGAAATCATTAATGTTATTATTGAAATTTTCATATTATTATTATTTATTATTATTAGTATTTTAATCATTATTAGTAGTATTTTTTTTTCATTATTGTTATTAATAAAATTATTATATTATGAGGATTTTTATTATTTAAAAATAATATTAATTGTATTATTAATATTAATATGTTATTCTATTCTGTTATTAAATATAATATATATATATATATATATATATATATATATATATATATATATATATATATATATATATATATATATATATAAACAGATTACCACGCGTATGCTTTATCAGATTTTTTTATTTTTTTAATTTTTCTGTTGTACTCGTGAGAAATTGTCGACTAAAATTCTACTACAGACAATCAGCAATCAATCATGATATTTCATTCATTGTACACTAGCACGTTATAAAGGCCTACTGCAAATCATAATGAATTAAAATAGAAAAATTTATAAAAAAAAAAAGAAAGAAAACTTCTTTGACCTCTGTTCGTGGGTGCATTTTTAAAAAGCTTTGAAGACGAATCCAATCCAAAATCCTTTAATGTAGTTTGGTTAGGAATCTTATACTTAAACTTTCTTCAAAATTCCAACTTCCAATTCTTCAAAACGACTTCGAATTTCGAAGTCAAAGTTTTTGAAGTAAAAAGTCAAAACTTGTTCTTCAATCAAATTCGTGTTATTCGTTTCGATTCAAGAAAAATTGATAATTTGGAAAGTTTCCACTAATGTTTTCTAAACTATTTCATATTATAATCATAGTCTATTTCGTACTCGAATTCGAAAATCAAAATTCAATTTTTTTTTACACCGACGAGCAGTAGTTTTGCTGTTTCTATATATATATATATATATATATATATATATATATATATATATATATATATATATATATATATATATATATATATATATATATATATATATATATATATTGTTCAATTAATCTTAGATAACCGTTTTCTGAGTTGGATATTAATTCCTAAAATCAAGTTTGTAATTACTATTAAGAATAAAAAGTAATTTAAGGATCGATGGTCTGAGAGAATTGAAACGAAGAAGGAGAAAGAAGAAAGACAGAAACAAAAACTACGTTAATTATATTTGTGTCGAGTATTATCTCAGAAAAACAAATTGGATGAGTGGTTGAGTGAGTTAACGGGTGAGCGAGAGTTCGCGATTTCGAGCCGGGTCCAGGGTATTTCTTTTTACAAAAAGCTTTTAAAGGGTATACACTCTTATTATTAGTTATTATTATTATTATGTTTATTATTATTATTATTGTTATTATTATTATGATTGTTATTGTTATTGTTATTACTAGTATTAATTAGTAATGTTAAAATTGCTATTAAAACTAATATTATTATCATTACTTAGTATTATTGATATTATTATTACTAATATTACATATGTATTATTATTATTATAATTATGATCATTATATATTATTATTATCATTATTATGAACATAATACAATTTATCATTATAAATATTATTATTAGTATCATTTTATAAATTGTTAGTATTATTATTGTTATTATCAACAAAAGTATTAGTAATAAAATCATTACTGACGTTATCATTTATTATTAGTATTATGATTATAGACACAACTATGAATAATATTATTATAATTATGAATACTAACGTATCATTTTAATGCTATTATTATGATTATGATTAGGATTATTATTATTATTGTTGTTATAAAAGTAATACAAGTTATAATTATTTTCACTAATATTAGTATTAATATCATTTTTGTAATTATTAATATTACTACTATTATTAACATAAGTATATATATTTTTTTTTAATATTGTTATTATTATTAGTATTATCATTATCAAGAAAGTTATTAGTATTAGTAAATCATTATTTTCAAAACTATCATTTTGTTACAGTTAAATATTTTGACCTAACACACACACACACACACACACACACACACATACATATATATATATATATATATATATATATATATATATATATATATATATATATATATATATATATATATATATATATATATATATGTATATAGTATAATTGTAATAATAGTTTATATACCTATATATAAAAACATATTAACATTAATTACATAAAAACTTATATATAACAAACCAATGAATTTTAGATATAATACTAACCTTATATATATAGATATATTAATATAATTAAATATATAGATATCAATCATTTTAAATATATATACAACATAAACAATATATAACTATATAAGTAATAATCATTTACAAATATATATATATATATATATATATATATACAAATTAAATAAATAATATATAAGGATATAGTATATGAAATTGTTTGAGTACGGTTATATGTATTAATGAATATACAAATAATGTAGGTTCGTGAATCTGAGGCCAACCCTGCATTGTTCAATGCCGTCATATGTATTTTTACTAAAAAATACAGTATTGTGAGTTTCATTTGCTCCCTTTTTAAATGCTTTTGCAATATATATTTTTGGGACTGAGAATACATGCGCTTTTATAAATGTTTTACGAAAAAGACACAAGTAATTGAAACTACATTATATGGTTGAATGGATCGAAGCCGAATATTCCTCTTTTAGCTTGGTAGCCTAAGAATTATGGAACAGACCCCCTAATTGACGCGAATCCTAAAGATAGATCTATCGGGCCCAACAAGCCCCATTCTGGAATTTGGAATGCTTTAGTACTTCGAAATTGTAGTGACCCGAACTTTTCCATGTTTATATATATTAATTGAGATTGATATTTACATGATTAAATGTTTCCAACATGTTAAGCAATCAAACTTGTTAAGACTTGATTAATTGAAATATGTTTCATATAGACAATTGACCACCCAAGTTGACCGGTGATTCACGAACGTTAAAACTTGTAAAAACTATATGATGACATATATATGGATATATATATAGTTAACATGATACTATGATAAGTAAACATATCATTAAGTATATAAACAATGAACTACATATGTAAAAACAAGACTACTAACTTAATGATTTTTAAACGAGACATATATGTAACGATTATCGTTGTAAAGACATTTAATGTATATATATCATATTAAGAGATATTCATACATGATAATATCATGACAATATAATAATTTAAAATCTCATTTGATATTATAAACATTGGGTTAACAACATTTAACAAGATCGTTAACCTAAAGGTTTCAAAACAACACTTACATGTAACGACTAACGATGACTTAACGACTCAGTTAAAATGTATATACATGTAGTGTTTTAATATGTATTTATACACTTTTGAAAGACTTCAATACACTTATCAAAATACTTCTACTTAACAAAAATGCTTACAATTACATCCTCGTTCAGTTTCATCAACAATTCTACTCGTATGCACCCGTATTCGTACTCGTACAATACACAGCTTTTAGATGTATGTACTATTGGTATATACACTCCAATGATCAGCTCTTAGCAGCCCATGTGAGTCACCTAACACATGTGGGAACCATCATTTGGCAACTAGCATGAAATATCTCATAAAATTACAAAAATATGAGTAATCATTCATGACTTATTTACATGAAAACAAAATTACATATCCTTTATATCTAATCCATACACCAACGACCAAAAACACCTACAAACACTTTCATTCTTAAATTTTCTTTATCTAATTGATCTCTCTCAAGTTCTATCTTCAAGTTCTAAGTGTTCTTCATAAATTCCAAAAGTTCTAGTTTCATAAAATCAAGAATACTTTCAAGTTTGCTAGCTCACTTCCAATCTTGTAAGGTGATCATCCAACCTCAAGAAATCTTTGTTTCTTACAGTAGGTTATCATTCTAATACAAGGTAATAATCATATTCAAACTTTGGTTCAATTTATATAACTATAACAATCTTATTTCAAGTGATGATCTTACTTGAACTTGTTTTCGTGTCATGATTCTGCTTCAAGAACTTCGAGCCATCCAAGGATCCGTTGAAGCTAGATCCATTTTTCTCTTTTTCAGTAGATTTATCCAAGGAACTTAAGGTAGTAATGATGTTCATAACATCATTCGATTCATACATATAAAGCTATCTTATTCGAAGGTTTAAACTTGTAATCACTAGAACATAGTTTAGTTAATTCTAAACTTGTTCGCAAACAAAAGTTAATCCTTCTAACTTGACTTTTAAAATCAACTAAACACATGTTCTATATCTATATGATATGCTAACTTAATGATTTAAAACCTGGAAACACGAAAAACATCGTAAAACCGGACTTACGCCGTCGTAGTAACACCGCGGGCTGTTTTGGGTTAGTTAATTAAAAACTATGATAAACTTTGATTTAAAAGTTGTTATTCTGAGAAAATGATTTTTATTATGAACATGAAACTATATCCAAAAATTATGGTTAAACTCAAATTGGAAGTATGTTTTCTAAAATGGTCATCTAGACGTCGTTCTTTCGACTGAAATGACTACCTTTACAAAAACGACTTGTAACTTATTTTTCCGACAATAAACCTATACTTTTTCTGTTTATATTCATAAAATAAAGTTCAATATGAAACCATAGCAATTTGATTCACTCAAAACGGATTTAAAATGAAGAAGTTATGGGTAAAACAAGATTGGATAATTTTTCTCATTTTAGCTACGTGAAAATTGGTAACAAATCTATTCCAACCATAACTTAATCAACTTGTATTGTATATTATGTAATCTTGAGATACCATAGACACGTATACAATGTTTCGACCTATCATGTCGACACATCTATATATATTTCGGAACAACCATAGACACTCTATATGTGAATGTTGGAGTTAGCTATACAGGGTTGAGGTTGATTCCAAAATATATATTGTTTGAGTTGTGATCAATACTGAGATACGTATACACTGGGTCGTGGATTGATTCAAGATAATATTTATCGATTTATTTCTGTACATCTAACTGTGGACAACTAGTTGTAGGTTACTAACGAGGACAGCTGACTTAATAAACTTAAAACATCAAAATATATTAAAAGTGTTGTAAATATATTTTGAACATACTTTGATATATATGTATATATTGTTATAGGTTCGTGAATCAACCAGTGGCCAAGTCTTACTTCCCGACGAAGTAAAAATCTGTGAAAGTGAGTTATAGTCCCACTTTTAAAATCTAATATTTTTGGGATGAGAATACATGCAGGTTTTATAAATGATTTACAAAATAGACACAAGTACGTGAAACTACATTCTATGGTTGAATTATCGAAATCGAATATGCCCCTTTTTATTAAGTCTGGTAATCTAAGAATTAGGGAACAGACACCCTAATTGACGCGAATCCTAAAGATAGATCTATTGGGCCTAACAAACCCCATCCAAAGTACCGGATGCTTTAGTACTTCGAAATTTATATCATATTCGAAGGGTGTCCCGGAATGATGGGGATATTCTTATATATGCATCTTGTTAATGTCGGTTACCAGGTGTTCACCATATGAATGATTTTTATCTCTATGTACGGGATGTGTATTGAAATATGAAATCTTGTGGTCTATTGTTACGATTTGATATATATAGGTTAAACCTATAACTCACCAACATTTTTGTTGACGTTTAAAGCATGTTTATTCTCAGGTGAATACTAAGAGCTTCCGCTGTTGCATACTAAAATAAGGACAAGATTTGGAGTCCATGTTTGTATGATATTGTGTAAAAACTGCATTCAAGAAACTGATTTCGATGTAACATATTTGTATTGTAAACCATTATGTAATGGTCGTGTGTAAACAGGATATTTTAGATTATCATTTTTTGATAATCTACGTAAAGCTTTTTAAACCTTTATTTATGAAATAAAGGTTATGGTTTGTTTTAAAAATGAATGCAGTCTTTGAAAAACGTCTCATATAGAGGTCAAAACCTCGCAACGAAATCAATTAATATGGAACGTTTTTAATCAATAAGAACGGGACATTTCAGTTGGTATCCGAGCGTTGGTCTTAGAGAACCAGAATTTTGCATTAGTGTGTCTTATCGAGTTTTTTAGGATGCATTAGTGAGTCTGGACTTCGACCGTGTTTAGTTGAAAAATGATTGCTTAACATTTTTGTTGGAAACTATATATTTTTAACATATGAATATTATGTGATATATTAATCTCTTAACGTGTTTGATATTATGTGATAGATGTCTACCTCTAGAACAAGTCCCATTGACTCACCTAATAATAATGAAGAGTCAAATGTAAATTGGAATGATTCGTGGACTGATTCACAAGTTCCCGAAGAGGAACCGGAAGAAGAGTCGGAACCGGAAGAAGAATCGGAACCGGAAGAAGAATCGGAACCGGAAGAAGAATCGGAACCGGTGGGGGAAATAATAAAACGGTTAAGTAAAAGAGAATCCTCAACCAACCGACCAAGGTTAATTATGGTCAATGGTGTTTCCGCCAAGGAAGCAAAATATTGGGAGGATTACCAATTCTCCGATGAATCGGATTCCGACGAGAATTCCAATGATGTTATAGAAATTACCCCAACTGAATTTAAAAAGGCAAAAGAAAATAATAAGGGAAAGGGCATAAAAATAGAGAAATCTAATTCCAACCCCGATGAACTTTATATGTATCGTCAACCCCCGAAGTCCTTAAGTTGTAACAATGACCCGGGAACCTCTAAACCACCAGGTTTTTCTAAACCAATGTGGACAACGACGGCTCGTATTAGGGGAACATCATATATCCCTAGAAACTTGGCAAAACGAACCAAAACTGAAGAAGAAGAAACGAGCGAGTCGGAATAAGATAGTTGTATTCGTGTGGTGTAATATATGTAATATAGTGTTCTTATGCTTTATGATATATGTAAAAATTGCTTGTATTAATAAGTATTTTTTTTATGAATCTAACTCTTGTCTATTTTACAGTTTAAAAACACAAAATGGATAGACAACCCGATATTTTAAGAGACCTACCCGGAGACATGATTGATGAAATCTTGTCTAGAGTCGGCCAGAATTCCTCGGCACAACTATTTAAGGCGAGATCAGTTTGTAAGACATTCGAAGAACGTTCCAAGAATGTCTTGGTTTATAAGAGACTTTCGTTTGAAAGATGGGGGATATCACATTGGGAAACCCATAAGTTACGATGTGTTTACTTTGACGCATATATTGCGGGGAACCCAAATGCTATTTTACGCAACGGGTTAAGAAATTATTTTGACTCAATATATCCGAATATTGGACTTCGTGATTTAGAAAAAGCGGCTAACATGCAACATAAAGAAGCATGTTATGCTTACGGATTAGTAATGTTCGCTTCTCACCAAAGTGAGAACAAGAACATCGGGCTACAACTATTAAACAAAACGTTTCCACAAGTGACGGAGTCGGTAATTGGGGTAAGAAATGAGGTTTTTAGATTATTACGGGACTGTTGGACATTACGTAACCCTCGTCCCTTTGACGACGTTACAACACGCTGTCTTATCAACGACCATAATGGTTATGTTCCACAAGACCAAGGATGGGAAGTAGTCCTAGTAAAACCAGAATGCATGACTTGTTTCTGGACGTATGAATTACGTGTCTTTATTGCCTTTGCTGAACGACTTGTGTACTAGCTAGAATTATCTTCACAACTATCTTGTATCAAAGTTATTGTGTGCTATATTTCATGCTTTATGTAAAATAAGCGGTATTGTAAGTTTGTAAAATATTGTATAAAAGTTTGAACGCGAAATATTATTATAATCAGTTTTTCATATAGAATTGTAGTAGTTGAATTGTTTATTAGCTACTAAGTATGAACTTAACGGGTAGGTACTACCCGAATTTAAACTTATAAAATGCTAATATGAAGAAAAAGCTTTTATAAATGAGTTCATATTATGCTACGAAATACTATTAACTACTCTTAATATTCTGTATGATTAACTTGTTCCATTTGACTATTTTGAAGGAAATGGCACCGACTACTCGACACACCGTGAATATGAATGAAGAGGAATTCCGTACTTTTCTAGCTTCAAACATAGCCGCAGTACAGGCTGCGCTACATACCAACAATAACCTTGGATCTAGCAGTACAGGAAATCGTGTAGGATGCACCTACAAAGAATTCACTGCCTGCAAACCTTTGGAATTTGATGGAACCGAAGGACCGATCAGATTGAAACGGTGGACCGAGAAGGTCGAATCGGTGTTTGCCATAAGTAAGTGTACTGAAGAGGACAAAGTGAAGTACGCTACGCATACCTTCACAGGTTCTGCGTTAACATGGTGGAATACCTATCTAGAGCAAGTGGGACAAGACGATGCGTACGCACTACCGTGGTCAGCATTCAAGCACTTGATGAACGAGAAGTATCGTCCCAGAACCGAGGTCAATAAGCTCAAGACAGAACTTAGAGGGTTACGAACCCAAGGATTTGATATTACCAAGTACGAAAGACGATTCACAGAATTGTGCCTATTGTGTCCGGGAGCATTCGAAGATGAGGATGAGAAGATCGACGCATTTGTGAAAGGATTACCGGAAAGAATCCAAGAAGATATAAGTTCACACGAGCCCGCCTCTATACAACAGGCATGTAGAATGGCTCACAAACTAGTGAACCAGATTGAAGAAAGAATTAAAGAACAGACTGCTGAAGAGGCCAATGTGAAGCAAGTCAAAAGAAAGTGGGAGGAAAACGGTGATAAGAATCACCAATACAACAACAGCAATTACAACAATAATCGCAACAATTATCCCAACAATCGCAACATCAATCGCAACTACAACAAACGGCCCAACAACAACAACAACAACAACAGCAACATCAACTACAACAATCATCCCAACAACAATAATAACCGCAACAACAACAACAATCAGAAGCAGCTATGCCAAAGGTGTGAAAAGTATCACTCGGGATTCTGCACCAAATTTTGCAACAAGTGTAAAAGAAATGGTCATAGCGCGGCGAAGTGTGAGGTCTACTGACCAGGGGTTAATAGAACGAAAGGAACAAATGGTTTCGGAACGAGTAATGGCGGAGCAAGTAGTGTCGGAGCAAGTTATGCCAATGTAGTTTGTTATAAATGTGGAAAACCGGGGCACATTATTAGAAATTGCCCGAACCAGGAGAACACGAATGGACAAGGCCGCGGAAGAGTTTTCAATATTAATGCGGCAGAGGCACAGGAAGACCCGGAGCTTGTTACGGGTACGTTTCTTATTGACAATAAATCTGCTTACGTTTTATTTGATTCGGGTGCAGATAGAAGCTATATGAGTAGAGATTTTTGTGCTAAATTAAGTTGTCCATTGACGCCTTTGGATAGTAAATTTTTACTCGAATTAGCAAATGGTAAATTAATTTCAGCAGATAATATATGTCGGAATCGAGAAATTAAACTGGTTAGCGAAACATTTAAGATTGATTTGATACCAGTAGAGTTAGGGAGTTTTGATGTGATAATCGGTATGGACTGGTTGAAAGAAGTGAAAGCAGAGATCGTTTGTTATAAAAATGAAATTCGCATTATACGAGAAAAAGGAAAACCCTTAATGGTGTACGGAGAAAAGGGCAACACGAAGCTACATCTTATTAGTAATTTGAAGGCACAAAAACTAATAAGAAAAGGTTGCTATGCTGTTCTAGCACACGTCGAGAAAGTACAAACTGAAGAAAAGAGCATCAATGATGTTCCCATTGTAAAAGAATTTCCCGATGTATTTCCGAAAGAATTACCGGGATTACCCCCACATCGATCCGTTGAATTTCAAATAGATCTTGTACCAGGAGCTGCACCAATAGCTCGTGCTCCTTACAGACTCGCACCCAGTGAGATGAAAGAACTGCAAAGACAATTACAAGAACTTTTAGAGCGTGGTTTCATTCGACCAAGCACATCACCGTGGGGAGCTCCTGTTTTGTTTGTCAAGAAGAAAGATGGTACATTCAGGTTGTGTATCGACTACCGAGAGTTGAACAAACTTACCATCAAGAACCGCTACCCACTACCGAGAATCGACGACTTATTTGATCAACTACAAGGCTCGTCTGTTTATTCAAAGATTGACTTACGTTCCGGGTATCATCAAATGCGGGTGAAAGAAGATGATATTCCAAAGACTGCTTTCAGAACACGTTACGGTCATTACGATTTTATGGTCATGCCGTTTGGTTTAACTAATGCACCAGCTGTGTTCATGGACCTTATGAACCGAGTGTGTGGACCATACCTTGACAAGTTTGTCATTGTCTTCATTGATGACATACTTATTTACTCAAAGAATGACCAAGAACACGGTGAACATTTGAGAAAGGTGTTAGAAGTATTGAGGAAGGAAGAATTGTACGCTAAGTTTTCAAAGTGTGCATTTTGGTTGGAAGAAGTTCAATTCCTCGGTCACATAGTGAACAAAGAAGGTATTAAGGTGGATCCGGCAAAGATAGAAACTGTTGAAAAGTGGGAAACCCCGAAAACTCCGAAACACATACGCCAGTTTTTAGGACTAGCTGGTTACTACAGAAGGTTCATCCAAGACTTTTCCAGAATAGCAAAACCCTTGACTGCATTAACGCATAAAGGGAAGAAATTTGAATGGAATGATGAACAAGAGAAAGCGTTTCAGTTGTTGAAGAAAAAGCTAACTACGGCACCTATATTGTCATTGCCTGAAGGGAATGATGATTTTGTGATTTATTGTGACGCATCAAAGCAAGGTCTCGGTTGTGTATTAATGCAACGAACGAAGGTGATTGCTTATGCGTCTAGACAATTGAAGATTCACGAACAAAATTATACGACGCATGATTTGGTATTAGGCGCGGTTGTTTTTGCATTAAAGACTTGGAGGCACTACTTATATGGGGTCAAAAGTATTATATATACCGACCACAAAAGTCTTCAACACATATTTAATCAGAAACAACTAAATATGAGGCAGCGTAGGTGGATTGAATTGTTGAATGATTACGACTTTGAGATTCGTTACCATCCGGGGAAGGCAAATGTGGTAGCCAATGCCTTGAGCAGGAAGGACAGAGAACCCATTCGAGTAAAATCTATGAATATAATGATTCATAATAACCTTACTACTCAAATAAAGGAGGCGCAACAAGGAGTTTTAAAAGAGGGAAATTTAAAGGATGAAATACCCAAAGGATCGGAGAAGCATCTTAATATTCGGGAAGACGGAACCCGGTATAGGGCTGAAAGGATTTGGGTACCAAAATTTGGAGATATGAGAGAAATGGTACTTAGAGAAGCTCATAAAACCAGATACTCAATACATCCTGGAACGGGGAAGATGTACAAGGATCTCAAGAAACATTTTTGGTGGCCGGGTATGAAAGCCGATGTTGCTAAATACGTAGGAGAATGTTTGCCGTGTTCTAAGGTCAAAGCTGAGCATCAGAAACCATCAGGTCTACTTCAACAACCCGAAATCCCGGAATGGAAATGGGAAAACATTACCATGGATTTCATCACTAAATTGCCAAGGACTGCAAGTGGTTTTGATACTATTTGGGTAATAGTTGATCGTCTCACCAAATCAGCACACTTCCTGCCAATAAGAGAAGATGACAAGATGGAGAAGTTAGCACGACTATATTTGAAGGAAGTCGTCTCCAGACATGGAATACCAATCTCTATTATCTCTGATAGGGATGGCAGATTTATTTCAAGATTCTGGCAGACATTACAGCAAGCATTAGGAACTCGTCTAGACATGAGTACTGCCTATCATCCACAAACTGATGGTCAGAGTGAAAGGACGATACAAACGCTTGAAGACATGCTACGAGCATGTGTTATTGATTTCGAAAACAGTTGGGATCGACATCTACCGTTAGCAGAATTTTCCTACAACAACAGCTACCATTCAAGCATTGAGATGGCGCCGTTTGAAGCACTTTATGGTAGAAAGTGCAGGTCTCCGATTTGTTGGAGTGAAGTGGGGGATAGACAGATTACGGGTCCGGAAATTATACAAGAAACTACCGAGAAGATCATCCAAATTCAACAACGGTTGAAAACCGCCCAAAGTCGACAAAAGAGCTACGCTGACATTAAAAGAAAAGATATAGAATTTGAAATTGGAGAGATGGTCATGCTTAAAGTTGCACCTTGGAAAGGCGTTGTTCGATTTGGTAAACGAGGGAAATTAAATCCAAGGTATATTGGACCATTCAAGATTATTGATCGTGTCGGACCAGTAGCTTACCGACTTGAGTTACCTCAACAACTCGCTGCTGTACATAACACTTTCCACGTCTCAAATTTGAAGAAATGTTTTGCTAAAGAAGATCTCACTATTCCATTAGATGAAATCCAAATCAACGAAAAACTTCAATTCATCGAAGAACCCGTCGAAATAATGGATCGTGAGGTTAAAAGACTTAAGCAAAACAAGATACCAATTGTTAAGGTTCGATGGAATGCTCGTAGAGGACCCGAGTTCACCTGGGAGCGTGAAGATCAGATGAAGAAGAAATACCCACATCTATTTCCAGAAGATTCGTCAACACCTTCAACAGCTTAAAATTTCGGGACAAAATTTATTTAACGGGTAGGTACTGTAGTGACCCGAACTTTTCCATGTTTATATATATTAATTGAGATTGATATTTACATGATTAAATGTTTCCAACATGTTAAGCAATCAAACTTGTTAAGACTTGATTAATTGAAATATGTTTCATATAGACAATTGACCACCCAAGTTGACCGGTGATTCACGAACGTTAAAACTTGTAAAAACTATATGATGACATATATATGGATATATATATAGTTAACATGATACTATGATAAGTAAACATATCATTAAGTATATTAACAATGAACTACATATGTAAAAACAAGACTACTAACTTAATGATTTTTAAACGAGACATATATGTAACGATTATCGTTGTAAAGACATTTAATGTATATATATCATATTAAGAGATATTCATACATGATAATATCATGAAAATATAATAATTTAAAATCTCATTTGATATTATAAACATTGGGTTAACAACATTTAACAAGATCGTTAACCTAAAGGTTTCAAAACAACACTTACATGTAACGACTAACGATGACTTAACGACTCAGTTAAAATGTATATACATGTAGTGTTTTAATATGTATTTATACACTTTTGAAAGACTTCAATACACTTATCAAAATACTTCTACTTAACAAAAATGCTTACAATTACATCCTCGTTCAGTTTCATCAACAATTCTACTCGTATGCACCCGTATTCGTACTCGTACAATACACAGCTTTTAGATGTATGTACTATTGGTATATACACTCCAATGATCAGCTCTTAGCAGCCCATGTGAGTCACCTAACACATGTGAGAACCATCATTTGGCAACTAGCATGAAATATCTCATAAAATTACAAAAATATGAGTAATCATTCATGACTTATTTACATGAAAACAAAATTACATATCCTTTATATCTAATCCATACACCAACGACCAAAAACACCTACAAACACTTTCATTCTTCAATTTTCTTCATCTAATTGATCTCTCTCAAGTTCTATCTTCAAGTTCTAAGTGTTCTTCATAAATTCCAAAAGTTCTAGTTTCATAAAATCAAGAATACTTTCAAGTTTGCTAGCTCACTTCCAATCTTGTAAGGTGATCATCCAACCTAAAGAAATCTTTGTTTCTTACAGTAGGTTATCATTCTAATACAAGGTAATAATCATATTCAAACTTTGGTTCAATTTCTATAACTATAACAATCTTATTTCAAGTGATGATCTTACTTGAACTTGTTTTCGTGTCATGATTCTGCTTCAAGAACTTCGAGCCATCCAAGGATCCGTTGAAGCTAGATCCATTTTTCTCTTTTTCAGTAGGTTTATCCAAGGAACTTAAGGTAGTAATGATGTTCATAACATCATTCGATTCATACATATAAAGCTATCTTATTCGAAGGTTTAAACTTGTAATCACTAGAACATAGTTTAGTTAATTCTAAATTTGTTCGCAAACAAAAGTTAATCCTTCTAACTTGACTTTTAAAATCAACTAAACACATGTTCTATATCTATATGATATGCTAACTTAATGATTTAAAACCTGGAAACACGAAAAACACCGTAAAACCGGACTTACGCCGTCGTAGTAACACCGCGGGCTGTTTTGGGTTAGTTAATTTAAAACTATGATAAACTTTGATTTAAAAGTTGTTATTCTGAGAAAATGATTTTTATTATGAACATGAAACTATATCCAAAAATTATGGTTAAACTCAAAGTGGAAGTATGTTTTCTAAAATGGTCATCTAGACGTCGTTCTTTCGACTGAAATGACTACCTTTACAAAAACGACTTGTAACTTATTTTTCCGACTATAAACCTATACTTTTTCTGTTTAGATTCATAAAATAAAGTTCAATATGAAACCATAGCAATTTGATTCACTCAAAACGGATTTAAAATGAAGAAGTTATGGGTAAAACAAGATTGGATAATTTTTCTCATTTTAGCTAAGTGAAAATTGGTAACAAATCTATTCCAACCATAACTTAATCAACTTGTATTGTATATTATGTAATCTTGAGATACCATAGACACGTATACAATGTTTCGACCTATCATGTCGACACATCTATATATATTTCGGAACAACCATAGACACTCTATATGTGAATGTTGGAGTTAGCTATACAGGGTTGAGGTTGATTCCAAAATATATATTGTTTGAGTTGTGATCAATACTGAGATACGTATACACTGGGTCGTGGATTGATTCAAGATAATATTTATCGATTTATTTCTGTACATCTAACTGTGGACAACTAGTTGTAGGTTACTAACGAGGACAGCTGACTTAATAAACTTAAAACATCAAAATATATTAAAAGTGTTGTAAATATATTTTGAACATACTTTGATATATATGTATATATTGTTATAGGTTCGTGAATCAACCAGTGGCCAAGTCTTACTTCCCGACGAAGTAAAAATCTGTGAAAGTGAGTTATAGTCCCACTTTTAAAATCTAATATTTTTGGGATGAGAATACATGCAGGTTTTATAAATGATTTACAAAATAGACACAAGTACGTGAAACTACATTCTATGGTTGAATTATCGAAATCGAATATGCCCCTTTTTATTAAGTCTGGTAATCTAAGAATTAGGGAACAGACACCCTAATTGACGCGAATCTTAAAGATAGATCTATTGGGCCTAACAAACCCCATCCAAAGTACCGAATGCTTTAGTACTTCGAAATTTATATCATATCCGAAGGGTGTCCCGGAATGATGGGGATATTCTTATATATGCATCTTGTTAATGTCGGTTACCAGGTGTTCACCATATGAATGATTTTTATCTCTATGTACGGGATGTGTATTGAAATATGAAATCTTGTGATCTATTGTTACGATTTGATATATATAGGTTAAACCTATAACTCACCAACATTTTTGTTGACGTTTAAAGCATGTTTATTCTCAGGTGAATACTAAGAGCTTCCGCTGTTGCATACTAAAATAAGGACAAGATTTGGAGTCCATGTTTGTATGATATTGTGTAAAAACTGCATTCAAGAAACTGATTTCGATGTAACATATTTGTATTGTAAACCATTATGTAATGGTCGTGTGTAAACAGGATATTTTAGATTATCATTATTTGATAATCTACGTAAAGCTTTTTAAACCTTTATTTATGAAATAAAGGTTATGGTTTGTTTTAAAAATGAATGCAGTCTTTGAAAAACGTCTCATATAGAGGTCAAAACCTCGCAACGAAATCAATTAATATGGAACGTTTTTAATCAATAAGAACGGGACATTTCAGAAATTATCATGTCCGATGGGTGTCCCGGAATGATGGAGATATTCTATATGCATCTTTTTAATGTCGGTTACCAGGTGTTCAATCCATATGAATGATTTTTATGCAGATTGCATGTTATTGAAAAATGGAAATATGAAATCTTGTGGTCTATTAAAATTATGGAAATGGTTGATTATGATAAACTAATGAACTCACCAACCTTTTGGTTGACACTTGAAAGCATGTTTATTCTTAGGTACGAAAGAAATCTTCCGCTGTGCATTTGCTCATCTTAGAGATATTACTTGGAGTCATTCATGACATATTTCAAAAAGACGTTGCATTCGAGTCATTGAGTTCATCAAGAATATTATCAAGTCATTTATAGTTTAGATATATTATGAAATGGTATGCATGCCTGTCAACTTTCGATGAAATGAAAGTTTGTCTTTTAAAAACGAATGCAATGTTTGTAAAATGTATCATATAGAGGTTAAGTACCTCGCGATGTAACCAAATGTAATGTATTCATCCAGGTAGATTAGGACGGGTCATTATAACCCACACTCTCTCTAGGCCCGATTTAAAAGAAAAGATGATCACCGAATACTTCCCCGCGAAGAGACTCGAAGGGTCGAAAGCGAGCTAAGAGGTTTGAAAGCGGTCGAAAATGACCTCAATGCTTATAATCAACGATTTGCTGAGCTAGCTCTAATGTGTCCAAACCTTGTAAATCCTGAGCCTTTACGAGGTTAACTTTACATGGATGGCCTTCCTTGAAAGTGGTAATGTCATCCAAACCCGCTAACCTACAAGACGATTTAAAGATGGCCCGCCAATTGATAGAAATAGTGGATGAAATCGTAGTACCGGCACCTAAGGCCGAGGATAAATCGGGCGGCAACAAAAGAAAATGGGAAGCCACTCAATCAAGCAACTACAACAACAACAATTTCACCAAAAAGCCTTTCATATCCGATGGCAAGAAGGGTTATGCCGAATATCTACCTTATTATAACAAGTGCTACAAACATCATTTGGGTGAATGTGGCAATTCATTTTGCCACAAATGTCAAAGAAGTGGTCATGTGGCCAACGATTGCAGAAGTGCCACCCCCGTCGCTCAAAAGGGGCCCAATGCACCGAAAATGGGTGTTTGTTTTGAATGTGGCCAACCGGGTCATTTTGGAAATGCGTGCCCAAAGAAGAAAGCTAACCCCAGTACACGCGGCCGAGCTTTCAACATCAACACCGAGGATACCCGAGATGACAATGAACTAGTCACGGGTACGTCCCTTCTCAACAATTCTTATGTCTCTTGTTTATTCGATTCGGGTGCTGATAAGAGCTTTGTATCCAAGACCTTGACTCATTCTTTTCGCACTCCACCACTCCCACTAGATATTACTTATACCGTTGAAATGGCCAACGATAAACTATTGAGTGCCGACAAATTTTATCGGGGGTGTACGTTAAAATTAATGGGTAAAGAGTTTGAAATTGACTTGATACCTATAGAACTAGGGAGCTTCGATGTAATCATTGGTATGTATTAGTTAGCCAAAATTAAATCTCACATCCTTTGTGATCTTAAAGCAATTCAAATTCCTATCGAGAATGGTGAACCCTTGATTGTCTATGGTGATAAGAGTTGCACCGGACTCAACCTCGTCTCGTGCCTTAAAGTTGAAAAATACCTTCGTAAAGGTTGTTTCGCGATTCTAGCCCATGATAAAAAAAAGTCGAGACCGATGAGAAGCATATCGATGATGTGCCAATTGTTAGTGACTTTTCCGATGTTTTTCCCGACGAATTGCCGGGTCTTCCACCTCATCGACTGGTAGAATTCCAAATCGATCTTATCCCGAGAGCCGCACCCGCAGCACGTGCACCGTATAGACTTGCTCCATCCGAAATGCAAGAATTGCAAAGTCAAATCCAAGAACTACTTGACCGTGGTTTTATCCAACCAAGCCATTCACCATGGGGTGCTCCGATTTTATTCGTTAAGAAGAAAGATGGATCCCTACGAATGTGCATCGACTATCGTGAACTAAACAAATTGATGGTTAAGAATCGATATCCTCTTCCACGCATCGACGACCTATTTGATCAACTACAAGGGTCTCGTGTTTATTCAAAAATCGATTAAGGGTTAAGGGGGAAGATGTCTCCAAAACTGCTTTCCGGACACGCTATGGTAGTTACGAATTCCTTGTCATGCCATTTGGCCTAACTAATGCACCGGCGGTGTTCATGGACCTTATGAAACGCGTGTGCAAAACGTATCTCAACAAATTCATTATTGTATTCATCGATGACATCTTGGTCTATTCTAAAAGCGAAGAGGAACATGAACAACATCTTCGACTCGTGCTCGAACTCCTTAGACAAGAACGAATCTATGCCAAATTCTCCAAATGTGAATTTTGGTTGAAGGAGGTTCAATTTCTCGGTCATATCGTAAGCGACCAAGGTATTAAGGTCGATCCTGCAAAAATCGAAGCCATTAGCAAATGGGAAACTCCTACTACTCCTACTCACATTCGTCAATTCTTAGGCCTTGCCGGGTACTACCGTAGATTCATCGAAAATTTCTCTTTGGTTGCTCGTCCTCTAACCGCGTTAACTCATAAAGGAAGGAAATTCATTTAGTCAACCGAACAAGAGTCCGCGTTTCTAATCTTGAAGAAAAAGTTTACCACCGCTCCTATCTTATCTCTCCACGAGGGCAATGATGATCTCGTTGTATATTGCGATGCTTCGAAATATGGTTTTGGATGTGTTTTGATGCAACGAAAGAAGGTTATTGCTTATGCTTCCCGACAATTGAAAATTCATGACCGGAACTACACGACACATGATCTCGAACTCGGAGCCGTTGTCTTTGCACTTAAAATGTGGAGACACTATCTTTATGGAACCAAGAGTACAATATTCACCGATCACAAAAGCCTTCAACACATGTTCGATCAAAAATAACTAAACATGAGGCAACGACGGTGGATTTAAACCTTAAATGATTACGATTGTGAGCATCATTACCATCCCAGAAAGGCAAATGTAGTAGCCGATGCCTTAAGCCGAAAAGAAAGAATGGTTCCACTTCGTGTCCGAGCTTTAAATATCACCATCCAAACCAATCTCAATAACCAAATTTGTGAAGTCCAAGATGAGGCTCTCAAAGATGAAAACATCTCTCTCAAACGCTTGAACATCCTTGCCTCTCAATTCGAGGTTAAGGAGACTGGACTCCGATATTTCGCTGGAAGAATTTGGGTACCTAGTTATGGAGACTTACGAAGCCTTATTTTAGACGAAGCCCATAAGTCAAGATATTCGATTCACCCCGGTGCCAATAAGATGTACCACGACCTCAAAGAACAATATTGGTGGCCGAACATTAAAAGGGACGTTGCTACCTACGTTAGAAAGTGCCTAACTTGCTCCAAAGTCAAAGCCGAACATCAAAGACCGTCCGGACTACTTCAACAACCCGAAATCCCACAATGGAAGTGGGAAAGAATAACGATGGATTTTATCACAAAACTACCCAAGACAATAGGCGGTTATGATACCATTTGGGTTATTGTTGACCGTCTCACCAAATTCGCCCACTTCCTAGCCATGAAGGAAACTGACAAAATGGAGAAACTTGCACAACTTTACATTAAAGAGATTGTATCCCATCACGGTGTACCATTATTGATTATTTCCAACCGAGATGGCCGTTTTGTTTCTAGATTTTGGCGTACTTTATAAGAAGCGTTGGGAACACGATTAGACATGAGCACCACATACCATCCGCAAACCGACGGACAAAGAGAACGCACAATTCAAACCTTGGAAGACATGCTACGAGCTTGCGTTATCGATTTTGGAAATCTTGGGACAAGCACTTGCCTCTCGCTGAATACTCCTACAACAATAGTTATCACGCGAGTATTAACGCCGCACCATTCGAAGCGTTATATAATGTCGTTCACCTCTTTGTTGGGTTGAAGTAAGCGACACACAAATCACTATACCCGAACTCATTCATGAAACAACTGAGAAGATCGTTCAAATTCGAGATAGGCTTAGGACGGTCCGTAGTCGTCAAAAGAGCTATACCAACATTAGACGCAACGACCTCGAATTCCAAGTCGGTGATCGCGTAATGTTAAAAGTCGCACCTTAAAAAGGTATAATCCATTTCGGGAAATGAGGGAAGTTAAATCCGCGGTATATTGGTCCTTTCGAAATCTTATAGCGTGTTGGAACTGTTGCTTATCGTTTAGATCTTCCGCCTCAACTGAGCTCCGTTCATCCTACTTTCCATGTATCAAATTGAAGAAGTGTCTCATCGAACCCGAACTCGTCATCCCTCTTGAGGAGCTTACTATTGATGATAAACTTCATTTTGTGGAAGAACCGGTTGAAATTGTGGATCACTCCATCAAGATGCTAAAACAAAGTCGAATTTCGATTGTCAAAGTCCGTTGGAACGCCAAAAGAGGACCCGAGTTTACTTGGAAAAGACAAGATCAAATGTAAAAGAAGTACCCTCATTTATTCGTGGATTTGGAAACACAAGATCCCGAGGAAGAAACAACGACTACTACGCCTACTTAAATTTCGGGACGAAATTTCTTTTAAGGAGTAGGTAATGTAACATCCCGCCTTTTTCCGTTTACTTTCCATTTATTTATTTTAAAGTCCGTTATATAGTTATAACATCTTCTGTTAATACGCGTTTTAAAATATTTCGTTTAGGTAACTCACACCCGCTTTTAAACTTGAGGGACTAAACTTGCCAAGAGACCAAAGATTTGACTAGGTCAACTAGTCAAACCTTTCTCCTCCACTCACTCATTCACCTCCCTCTTTCATCTTTGATACTTCCATTTTCTCTCAACTCACTCAACATAAATACATTATCTAAATATGATATAGTAAGCGTTCTTCAAAACAAATTACATATTTGAAATCCTTGCAACTTCCTCTTCGATTCCATTTCAACTTCATCTCGTTTGGGTAACTTTCTAAAAACACTAGATTCTTTGTTCTTGATGTTTTTAACTTATAAAAGTGTTAATTAGTGTCTATGGCTCAAGTCTAACATGAATATGTGATTTATATGCTCGATCTTGTTATTTTAAGTAACTAGCATGAACTTGAAATTTGGTGTGTTTAATCTTGGGATTTGGTTGCTTAAATGTTGTTAGATGTTAAAAGTGCATGTATTAAATGTGTTACTAGCATCACTAGCTTCAATTTGATGTGTAGATTGATTAAGAAAACTTCACTAACATGATTAATGATTTTGTGATTTTGGTTTGGGTTTGATGGGCTTAATTATGAACTTTTGATGCATTGAATGCTATAAAATGTTGTTGGAAAGTGTTAGTTGAATTGTATGCGTCATTACCTACAAAACGGCGTATTATATGTGTGCATTAAATTTACCGAATCATCAATATGCATTTATGAACTTGAAGCATTTATGATGAGCATTAAATGAGCATTCGATTGGATTTCAATTTTTATAAATGATGAATTTGATGGATGAAATGTGTTTAGTTGTATTCCTCATTAAATTACCTTTCCAACGATGTATGGTATGCATTTTAGGTGTTTACGGTTCATTAGTTATGATAAATTGTAGTTTGGATGAGACTTGAACAAATTGAAACAGCCCAGGTACCAGCTCACGCATAGTGTCGCGGCGCGGCCCTCCTGTGTCACAATGCGGCAATGGCCGCCTTCAGGTGAAATGTCCCGTTCTTATTGATTAAAAACGTTCCATATTAATTGATTTCGTTGCGAGGTTTTGACCTCTATATGAGACGTTTTTCAAAGACTGCATTCATTTTAAAACAAACCATAACCTTTATTTCATCAATAAAGGTTTAGATTATCAAATAATAATAATCTAAAATATCCTGTTTACATACGACCATTACATAATGGTTTACAATAAAAATATGTTACAACGAAATAAGTTTCTTGAATGCAGTTTTTAGACAATATCATACAAGCATGGACTCCAAATCTCGTCCTTATTTAACTATGCGATAGCGGAAGCTCTTAATAATCACCTGAGAATAAACATGCTTAAAACGTCAACAAAAAATGTTGGTGAGTTATGGGTTTAACCTATATATTATCAAATCATAATAATAGACCACAAGCTTTCATATTTCGATATACATCCCATACATAGAGATAAAAATCATTCATATGGTGAACACCTGGTAATCGACATTAACAAGATGCATATAAGAATATCCCCTATCATTCCGGGAAATCCTTCGGACATGATAAAAACGAATTCGAAGTACTAAAGCATCCGGTACTTTGGATGGGGTTCGTTAGGCCCAATAGATCTATCTTTAGGATTCGCGTCAATTAGTAGATCGGTTTACTAATTCTTAGGCTACCAAGCAAAAGGGGCATATTCGGCTTCGATCATTCACCCATATAATGTAGTTTCATTTACTTGTGTCTATTTCGTAAAACATTTATAAAACTGCATGTATTCTCATCCCAAAATATTAGATTTTAAAAGTGGGACTATAACTCACTTTCACAGATTTTTACTTCGTCGGGAAGTAAGACTTGGCCACTGGTCGATTCACGAACCTATAAAAAATATGTACATATATATCAAAGTATGTTCAAAATATATTTACAGCACTTTTAATACATTTTGATGTTTTAAGTTTATTAAGTCAGCTGTCCTCGTTAGTAACCTACAACTAGTTGTCCACAGTTAGATGTATAGAAATAAATCGATATATATTATCTTGATTTAATCCATGACCCAGTGTATACACATCTCAGGCTAGATCACAACTCAAAGTATATATATTTTTGGAATCAACCTCAACCCTGTATAGCTAACTCTTTAACATTACTGCATATAGAGTTTCTATGGTTGTTCCAAATAATATATATACATGGGTCGATATGATAGGTCAAAACATTTGCATACGTGTCTATGGTATCCCAAGATTACATAATATATTAGAATACATGTATAATACAATAAAAGTTAGCTAGGATATGATTTGTATAGAATTGTTAATATTTTCCGTAGCAAAAATCAAAAAATATCCAATCTTGTTTTACCCATAACTTCTTCATTTTAAATCCGTTTTGAGTGAATCAAATTGCTATGGTTTCATATTGAACTATATTTTATGAATATAAACAGAAAAAATATAGGTTTATAAGTTACAAGTCGTTTTTGTAAGAGGTAGTCATTTCAGTCGAAAGAACGACGTCTTGATGACCATTTTGAAAAACATACTCCCACTTTGAGTTTAACCATGATTTTTGGATATAGTTTCATGTTCATAAGAAAAATCATTTTACCAGAAGAACAATTTTTAAATCAAAGTTTATCATAGTTTTTAATTATCAAACCCAAAACAGCCCGTGGTGTTACGACGACGGCGTATGTCCAGTTTTACGGTGTTTTTCGTGTTTCTAGGTTTTAAATCATTAAGTTAGCATATCATATAGATATATAACATGTGTTTAGTTGATTTTAAAAGTCAAGTTAGAAGGATTAACTTTTGTTTGCGAACAAGTTTAGAATTAACTAAACTATGTTCTAGTGATTTCAAGTTTAAACCTTCGAATAAGATAGCTTTATATGTATGAATCGAATGATGTTATGAATATCATTACTACCTCAAGTTTTGTGGATAAACCTACTGGAAAAGAGACAAATGGATCTAGCTTCAAAGGATCTTGAATGGCTTAAAAGTTCTTGAAGTAGAATCATGACACGAAAACAAGTTCAAGTAAGATTTCCACTCGAAATAAGATTGTTATAGTTATAGAAATTGAATTAAAGTTTGAATATGAGTATTACCTTATATTAGAAAGATATATTACTGTAAATAAGAAAGATTTCTTGAGGTTGGATGATCACTCTACAAGATTGGAAGTAAGCTAGCAAACTTGGAAGTATTCTTGATTTTATGAAACTAGAACTTGTAGAATTTATGAAGAACACTTAGAACTTGAAGCAAGCGTCAACAGCAAGCGTCAATTTATTGGCGTCTTGATTGCCATTTAGAGCCTAAATTGAATTTCATGCAGGATTTAAAACCCATGGAAATTTGATTCTACCATTTTCATGGCGTCTCAATTTTATTTTTAATTTTATTTTACTTTTTTTTTTTTAAAAAATTTCCTACTTATTGGCCGGAGGTCCATTCGGAAGCAATATCTTTATCCGTCGAATAGAAAGAGGGATGACTTTCTCTACTTTTGAGAGTGTTTCACTCTGAGTGGAGAAATGACTTGTTTTTATTCTCGGATAGGGGAAGGATTGTCTACATCTCACCTCCCCCATACACCACTCATGTGGTATTGAGTTTTGTTGTTGTACTTAGAACATGAAGATAGAACTTGAGAGAGATCAATTAGATGAAGAAAATTGAAGAATGAAAGTGTTTGTAGGTGTTTTTGGTCGTTGGTGTATGAATTAGATATAAAGGATATGTAATTTTATTTTCATGTAAATAAGTCATGAATGATTACTCATATTTTTGTAATTTTATGAGATATTTCATGCTAGTTACCAAATGATGGTTCTCACATGTATTAGGTGACTCACATGGGCTGCTAAGATCTGATCATTGGAGTGTATATACTAATAGTATATACATCTAAAAGCTGTGTATTGTACGAGTACGAATACGGGTGCATACGAGTAGAATTGTTGATGAAACTGAACGAGGAATTAATTGTAAGAATTTTTGTTAAGTAGAAGTATTTTGATAAGTGTCTTGAAGTATTTCAAAAGTGTATGAATACATATTAAAACACTACATGTATATACATTTTAACTGAGTCGTTAAGTCATCGTTAGTCGTTACATGTAAGTGTTGTTTTGAAACCTTTAGGTTAACGATCTTGTTAAATGTTGTTAACCTAATGTTTATAATATCAAATGAGATTTTAAATTATTATATTACCATGATAATATGATGTATGAATATCTCTTAATATGATATATACATTAAATGTCGTTACAACGATAATCATTACATATATGTCTCGTTTCAAAATCATTAAGTTAGTAGTCTTGCTTTTACATATGTAGTTCATTGTTAATATACTTAATGATATGTTTACTTATCATAATATCATATTAACTATATATATCCATATATATGTCATCATATAGTTTTTACAAGTTTTAACGTTCTTGAATCACCGGTCAACTTGGGTGGTCAATTGTCTATATGAAACCTATTTCAATTAATCAAGTCTTAACAAGTTTGATTGCTTAACATGTTGGAAACACTTAATCATGTAAATAACAATTTCATTTAATATATATATAAACATGGAAAAGTTCGGGTCACTACAGTACCTACCCGTTAAATAAATTTCGTTCCGAAATTTTAAGCAGTTGGAGGTGTTGACGTATCTTCTGGAAATAAATGCGGGTATTTCTTCTTCATCTGATCTTCTCATTCCCAGGTGAACTCGGGTCCTCTACGAGCATTCCATCGAACCTTAACAATTGGTATCTTGTTTTGCTTAAGTCTTTTAACCTCACGATCCATTATTTCGACGGGTTCTTCGATGAATTGAAGTTTTTCGTTGATTTGGATTTCATCTAACGGAATAGTGAGATCTTCTTTAGCAAAACATTTATTCAAATTCGAGACGTGGAAAGTGTTATGTACAGCCGCAAGTTGTTGAGGTAACTCAAGTCGGTAAGCTACTGGTCCGACACGATCAATAATCTTGAATGGTCCAATATACCTTGAATTTAATTTTCCTCGTTTACCAAATCGAACAAAGCCTTTCCAAGGTGCAACTTTAAGCATGACCATCTCTCTAATTTCAAATTCTATATCTTTTCTTTTAATGTCAGCGTAGCTCTTTTGTCGACTTTGGGCGGTTTTCAACCGTTGTTGAATTTGGATGATCTTCTCGGTAGTTTTTTGTATTATTTCCGGACCCGTAATCTATCTATCCCCCACTTCACTCCAACAAATCAGAGACCTGCACTTTCTACCATAAAGTACTTCAAACGGCGCCATCTCAATGCTTGAATGGTAGCTGTTGTTGTAGGAAAATTCTGCTAACGGTAGATAACGATCCCAACTGTTTCTGAAATCAATAACATATGCTCGTAGCATATCCTCAAGCGTTTGTAACGTCCTTTCGCTCTGCCCATCAGTTTGTGGATGATAGGTAGTACTCATGTCTAGACGAGTTCCTAATGCTTGCTGTAATGTCTGTCAGAATCTTGAAAGAAATCTGCCATCCCTATCAGATATAATAGAGATTGGTATTCCATGTCTGGAGACGACTTCCTTCAAATACAGTCGTGCTAACTTCTCCATCTTGTCATCTTCTCTTATTGGCAGGAAGTGTGCTAATTTGGTGAGACGATCAACTATTACCCAAATAGTATCAAAACCACTTGCAGTCCTTGGCAATTTAGTGATGAAATTCATGGTAATGTTTTCCCATTTCCATTCTGGGATTTCGGGTTGTTGAAGTAGACCTGATGGTTTCTGATGCTCAGCTTTGACCTTAGAACACGTCAAACATTCTCCTACGTATTTAGCAACATCGGCTTTCATACCCGGCCACCAAAAATGTTTCTTGAGATCCTTGTACATCTTCCCCGTTCCAGGATGTATTGAGTATCTGGTTTTATGAGCTTCTCTAAGTACCATTTCTCTCATATCTCCAAATTTTGGTACCCAAATCCTTTCAGCCCTATACCGGGTTCCGTCTTTCCGAATATTAAGATGCTTCTCTGATCCTTTGGGTATTTCATCCTTTAAATTTCCCTCTTTTAAAACTCCTTGTTGCGCCTCCCTTATTTGAGTAGTAAGGTTATTATGAATCATTATATTCATAGATTTTACTCGAATGGGTTCTCTGTCCTTCCTACTCAAGGCGTCGGCTACCACATTTTCCTTCCCCGGGTGGTAACGAATCTCAGAGTCGTAATCATTCAACAATTCAATCCACCTACGCTGCCTCATATTCAGTTGTTTCTGATTAAATATGTGTTGAAGACTTTTGTGGTCGGTATATATAATACTTTTGACCCCATATAAGTAGTGCCTCCAAGTCTTTAATGCAAAAACAACCGCGCCTAATTCCAAATCATGCGTCGTATAATTTTGTTCGTGAATCTTCAATTGTCTAGACGCATAAACAATTACTTTCGTTCGTTGCATTAATATACAACCGAGACCTTGCTTTGAGGCATCACAATATATCACAAAATCATCATTCCCTTCAGGTAATGACAATATAGGTGCCGTAGTTAACTTTTTCTTCAATAACTGAAACGCTTTCTCTTGTTCATCCTTCCATTCAAATTTCTTCCTTTTATGCGTTTATGCAGTCAAGGGTTTTGCTATTCTGGAAAAGTCTTGGATGAACCTTCTGTAGTAAGCAGCTAGTCCTAAAAACTGGCGTATGTATTTCGAAGTTTTCGGGGTTTCCCACTTTTCAACAGTTTCTATCTTTGCCGGATCCACCTTAATACCTTCTTTGTTCACTATGTGACCGAGGAATTGAACTTCTTCCAACCAAAATGCACACTTTGAAAACTTAGCGTACAATTCTTCCTTCCTCAATACTTCTAACACCTTTCTCAAATGTTCACCATGTTCTTGGTCATTCTTTGAGTAAATAAGTATGTCATCAATGAAAATAATGATAAACTTGTCAAGGTATGGTCCACACACTCGGTTCATAAGGTCCATGAACACAGCTGGTGCATTAGTTAAACCAAACGGCATGACCATAAACTCGTAATGACCGTAACGTGTTCTGAAAGCAGTCTTTGGAATATCATCTTCTTTCACCCGCATTTGATGATACCCAGAACGTAAGTCAATCTTTAAATAAACAGACGAGCCTTGTAGTTGATCAAATAAGTCTTCGATTCTCGGTTGTGGGTAGCGGTTCTTGATGGTAAGTTTGTTCAACTCTCGGTAGTCGATACACAACCTGAATGTACCATCTTTCTTCTTGACAAACAAAACAGGAGCTCCCCACGGTGATGTGCTTGGTCGAATGAAACCACGCTCTAAAAGTTCTTGTAATTGGCTCTGAAGTTCCTTCATTTCGCTAGGTGCGAGTCTGTATGGAGCACGAGCTATTGGTGCAGCTCCCGGTACAAGGTCTATTTGAAATTCAACGGATCGGTGTGGAGGTATTCCCGGTAATTCTTTCGGAAATACATCGGGAAATTCTTTTGCGACGAAAATATCATTGATGTTATTTTCTTCAGAATTGACTTTCTCGACGTGTGCTAGCACAGCATAGCAACCTTTTCTTATTAGTTTTTGTGCCTTCAGGTTACTAATAAGATTTAACTTTGCATTGCTCTTTTCTCCGTACACCATTAAGGGTTTTCCTTTTTCTCGTATAATGCGAATTGCATTTTTATAACAAATGATCTTTGCTTTCACATCAAAACTCCCTAACTCTATTGGTATCAAGTCAATTTTAAATGTTTCGCTAACCAGTTTAATTTCTCGATTCCGACATATATTATCTGCTGAAATTAATTTACCATTTGCTAATTCGAGTAAAAATTTACTATCCAAAAGCGTCAATGGGCAACTTAATTTAGCACAAAATTCTCTACTCATATAGCTTCTATCCGCACCCGAATCAAATAAAACATAAGCAGATTTATCGTCAATAAGAAACGTACCCGTAACAAGCTCCGGGTCTTCCTGTGCTTCTGCCGCATTAATATTGAAAACTCTTCCACGGCCCTCCCATTAGTATTCCCCTGATTTGGGCAATTTCTAATAATGTGGCCCGGTTTTCCACATTTATAACAGACAGCGTTGGTATTACTTGCTCCGACACTATTCGTTTCGGCATTACTTGTTCCGGCATTATTTGCTCCCTTAGTTCTGTTAAACTTTGGTCCGTAGACCTCACACTTTGTCGCGCTATGACCATTTCTTTTACACCTGTTGCAAAATGTCGTGCAAAACCCCTGGTGATTTTCTTCACACCTATAACATGGCTGTTTTTGGTTTTTGTTGCCGTTGTTATTATTGAGGTTGTTGTTGGGATTGTTATTGTTGTTGAAACGGTTGTTGTAGTTGTTGTTGTTGTTGGGATGTTTGTTGTAGTTATTGTTAGGATTGCGGTTATTGTTGCGATTGTTGTTGCGGTTGTTGGGATAGCTGTTGCGATTGTGGTTGTAATTGTTATTGTTGTTGTACTGGTGACTCTTGTCACCGTTTTCCTCCCATTTCCTCTTGAGTTGTTTCGTGTTGGTTTCTTCGGCCGCCTGCTCTTTAATTCTTCCCTCAATCTGATTTATGAGTTTATGAGCCATTCGACTTGCCTTCTGTATAGAAGCGGGCTCGTGTGAACTTACATATTCTTGAATCCTTACTGGTAACCCTTTTACAAACGCGTCGATCTTCTCTTCTTCATCTTCGAATGCTCCCGGGCACAATAGGCACAACTCTGTGAATCGTCGTTCATATGTGGTAACGTCGAACCCTTGTGTTCGTAACTCTCTAAGTTCTGCCTTGAGTTTATTGACTTCGTTTCTAGGACGGTACTGCTCGTTCATCAATTGCTTGAATGCCGACCACGGTAGTGCGTAAGCAGCATTTTGTCCTACCTGTTCAAGATAGGTGTTCCACCACGTTAATGCAGTACATGTGAAGGTATGCGTAGCGTACTTAACTTTGTCCTCTTCAGTACACTTACTTATGGCAAACACCGATTCGACTTTCTCGGTCCACCGTTTCAATCCAATTGGTCCTTCGGTTCCATCAAATTCCAAAGGTTTGCAGGCAGTGAATTCTTTGTAGGTGCATCCTACACGATTTCTTGCACCGTTAGCTGCATTGCTAGATTCAGCGTTATTGTTGGTATGTAGCGCAGCCTGTACTGCGGCTATGTTTGCAGCAAGAAAGGTACGAAACTCCTATTCGTTCATACTCACGGTATGTCGAGTAGTTGGTGCCATTTCCTTCAACAATAGCCAAAAGAAATGAGTTAATCATATAGAATATCAAGAATAGTCAATAGTATTTCGTAGCGTAATATGAACTTATTTATAAAAGCTCTTTCTTCATATTAGCGTTTTATACTCTTTAATTCGGGTAGTACCTACCCGTTAAGTTCATACTTAGTAGCTAACATACCATTTCAACTACTACAATTCTATATGAAAAACTAATCACAAAAAAAAAAAATATATCATATTCAAACCTTTATACAATAACTTGCAAACTTACAATACTGCTATTTTACATATAGCATGAAATATAGCACATAAAACTTTGATACAAAGTAGTTGCGAAGATAATTCTAATTAATAAATAAGGCGTTCAGCAAAGGCAATAAAGACACGTAATTCATACGTCCAGAAACAAGTCATGCATTCTGGTTTTACTAATACCACTTCCCATCCTTGGTTTTGTGGAACATAACCGTTGTGACCGATAGTAAGACAATGTGTTGTAACGTCGTCAAAAGGATGAAGGTTACGTAATGACCAACAGTCTCGTAATAACCTAAAAACCTCATTTCTTACCCCAATTACCGACTCCGTCACTTGTGGGAACGTTTTGTTTAATAGTTGTAGCCCGATGTTCTTGTTCTCACTTTGGTGAGAAGCGAACATTACTAACCCGTAAGCATAACATGCTTCTTTATGTTGCATGTTAGCTGCTTTTTCTAAATCACGAAGTCCTATATTCGGATATATTGAGTCAAAATAATTTCTTAACCCGTTGCGTAAAATAGCATTTGGGTTCCCCGCAATATATGCATCAAAGTAAACACATCGTAACTTATGGATTTTCCAATGTGATATCCCCCATCTTTCGAACGAAAGCCTTTTATAAATCAAGGCATTCTTGGAACGTTCTTCGAATATTTTACAAACTGATCTCGCCTTAAATAGTTGTGCCAAGGAATTCTGACCGACTCTAGACAAGATTTCATCAATCATGTCTCCGGGTAGGTCTCTTAAAATATTGGGTTGTCTATCCATTTTGTGTTTTTAAATGGTAAAATAGACAAGAGTTAGATTCATAAAAAAAAAATACTTATTAATACAAGCAATTTTTACATATATCATAAAGCATAAGCACACTATATTACATATATTACACCACACGAATACAACTATCTTATTCCGACTCGCTCGTTTCTTCTTCTTCAGTTTTGGTTCGTTTTGCCAAGTTTCTAGGGATATATGATGTTCCCCTAATACGAGCCGTCGTTTTTCACATTGGTTTAGAAAAACCTGGAGGTTTAGAGGTTCCCGGGTTATTGTCACAACTTAAGAAATACAGGTTTTGACGACACATATAAAGTTCATCGGGTTTGGAATCAAATTTCTCTATTTTTATGCCCTTTCCCTTATTGTTCTCTTTTGCCTTATTAAATTGTGTTGGGGTAATTTCTATAACATTATCGGAATCCTTGTCGAGATCCGATTCATCGGAGAATTGGTAATCCTCCCAATACTTTGCTTCCTTAGCGGAAACACCATTGACCATAATTAACTTTGGTCGGTTGGTTGAGGATTTTCTTCTACTTAACCGTTTTATTATTTCCCCCAATGGTTCTATTTCTTCTTCAGGTTCCGATTCTTCTTCCGGTTCCGATTCTTCTTCCGGTTCCGACTCTTCTTCCGGTTCCTCTTCGGGAACTTGTGAATCAGTCCACGAATCATTCTAATTTACATTTGACTCTTCATTATTATAAGGTGAGTCAATAGGACTTGTTCTAGAGGTAGACATCTATCACATAATATCAAACACGTTAAGAGATTAATATATCACATAATATTCACATG
Organism: Rutidosis leptorrhynchoides; assembly: GCF_046630445.1. Lineage (NCBI taxonomy): Eukaryota > Viridiplantae > Streptophyta > Magnoliopsida > Asterales > Asteraceae > Rutidosis > Rutidosis leptorrhynchoides. The sequence goes on along the minus strand of NC_092337.1, from coordinate 273,737,674 downwards.
TTAAAAATATATAGTTTCCAACAAAATTTGTTAAGCAATCATTTTTCAAGTAAACACGGTCGAAGTCCAGACTCACTAATGCATCCTAACAAACTCGATAAGATACACTAATGCAAAATTCTGGTTCTCTAAGACCAACGCTCTGATACCAACTGAAATGTCCCGTTCTTATTGATTAAAAACGTTCCATATTAATTGATTTCGTTGCGAGGTTTTAACCTCTATATGAGACGTTTTTTAAAGACTGCATTCATTTTAAAACAAACCATAACCTTTATTTCATCAATAAAGGTTTAGATTATCACATAATGATAATCTAAAATATCCTGTTTACACACGACTATTACATAATGGTTTACAATACAAATATGTTACAATGAAAGAAGTTTCTTGAATGCAGTTTTTACACAATATCATACAAGCATGGACTCCAAATCTTGTCCTTATTTAAGTATGCGACAGGAGAAGCTCTTAATATTCACCTGAGAATAAACATGCTTTAAACGTCAACAAAAAATGTTGGTGAGTTATAGGTTTAACCTATATATTATCAAATCATAATAATAGACCACAAGATTTCATATTTCAATATACATCCCATACATAGAGATAAAATTCATTCATATGGTGAACACCTGGTAACCGACATTAACAAGATGCATATAAGAATATCCCCTATCATTCCGGGAAATCCTTCGGACATGATAAAAATGAATTCGAAGTACTAAAGCATCCGGTACTTTGGATGGAGTTCGTTAGGCCCAATATATCTATCTTTAGGATTCGCATCAATTAGTAGATCGGTTTACTAATTCTTAGGCTACCAAGCAAAAGGGCCATATTCGGCTTCGATCATTCACCCATAAAATGTAGTTTCATTTACTTGTGTCTATTTCGTAAAACATTTATAAAACTGCATGTATTCTCATCCCAAAATATTAGATTTTAAAAGTGGGACTATAACTCACTTTCACAGATTTTTACTTCGTCGGGAAGTAAGACTTGGCCACTGGTCGATTCACGAACCTATAACAAATATGTACATATATATCAAAGTATGTTCAAAATATATTTATAGCACTTTTAATACATTTTGATGTTTTAAGTTTATTAAGTCAGCTGTCCTCGTTAGTAACCTACAACTAGTTGTCCACAGTTAGATGTACAGAAATAAATCGATATATATTATCTGGATTCAATCCACGACCTAGTGTATACACGTCTCAGGCTAGATCACAACTCAAAGTATATATATTTTTGGAATCAACCTCAACCCTGTATAGCTAACTCCAACATTACTGCATATAGAGTGTCTATGGTTGTTCCAAATAATATATATACATGGGTCGATATGATATGTCAAAACATTTGCATACGTGTCTATGGTATCCCAAGATTACATAATATATTAGAATACATATATAATATAATATAAGTTAGCTAGGATATGATTTGTATAGAATTGTTAATATTTCCCGTAGCTACAAAAATCAAAAAATATCCAATCTTGTTTTACCCATAACTTTTTAATTTTAAATCCGTTTTGAGTGAATCAAATTGCTATGGTTTCATATTGAACTCTATTTTATGAATATAAACAGAAAAAGTATAGGTTTATAGTCGGAAATATAAGTTACAAGTCGTTTTTGTAAGCGGTAGTCATTTTAGTCGAAAGAACGACGTCTTGATGACCATTTTGAAAAACATACTTCCACTTTGAGTTTAACCATGATTTTGGGATATTGTTTCATGTTCATAAGAAAAATAATTTTCCCAGAATAACAACTTTTAAATCAAAGTTTATCATAGTTTTTAATCATCAAACCCAAAACAGCCCGCGGTATTACCACGACGGCGTATGTCCAGTTTTACGGTGTTTTTCGTGTTTCCAAGTTTTAAATCATTAAGTTAGCATATCATATAGATATATAACATGTGTTTAATTGATTTTAAAAGTCAAGTTAGAAAGATTAACTTTTGTTTGCGAACAAGTTTAGAATTAACTAAACTATGTTCTAGTGATTTCAAGTTTAAACCTTCGAATAAGATAGCTTTATATGTATGAATCGAATGATGTTATGAACATAATTACTACCTCAAGTTTTGTGGATAAACCTACTGGAAAAGAGACAAATGGATCTACCTTCAAAGGATCTTGGATGGCTTGAAAGTTCTTGAAGTAGAATCATGACACGAAAACAAGTTCAAGTAAGATTTCCACTCGAAATAAGATTGTTATATTTATAGAAATTGAATCAAAGTTTGAATATGAGTATTACCTTATATTAGAAAGATATCTTACTGTAAATAAGAAATATTTCTTGAGGTTGGATGATCACTCTACAAGATTGGAAGTAAGCAAGCAAACTTGGAAGTATTCTTGATTTTATGAAACTAGAACTTGTAGAATTTATGAAGAACACTTACAACTTGAAGATAGAACTTGAGAGAGATCAATTAGATGAATAAAATTGAAGAATTAAAGTGTTTGTAGGTGTTTTTAGTCGTTGGTGTATGGATTAGATATTATGTAATTTTGTTTTCATGTAAATAAGTCATGAATGATTACTCATATTTTTGTAATTTTATGAGATATTTCATGCTAGTTGCCAAATGATGGTTCCCACATGTGTTAGGTGACTCACATGGGCTACTAAGAGTTGATCATTGGAGTGTATATACCAATAGTACATACATCTAAAAGCTATGTATTGTATGAGTACGAATACGGGTGCATACGAGTAGAATTGTTGATGAAACTGAACGAGGATGTAATTGTAAGCATTTTTGTTAAGTAGAAGTATTTTGATAAGTGTCTTGAAGTCTTTAAAAAGTGTATGAATACATATTAAAACACTACATGTATATACATTTTAACTGAGTCATTAAGTCATCGTTAGTCGTTACATGTAAGTGTTGTTTTGAAACCTTTAGGTTAACGATCTTGTTAAATGTTGTTAACCCAATGTTTATAATATCAAATGAGATTTTAAATTATTATATTATCATGATAATATGATGTATGAATATCTCTTAATATGATATATATACATTAAATGTTGTTACAACGATAATCGTTACATATATGTCTCGTTTCAAAATCATTAAGTTAGTAGTCTTGCTTTTACATATGTAGTTCATTGTTAATATACTTAATGATATGTTTACTTATCATAATATCATGTTAACTATATATATATATATATATATATATATATATATATATATATATATATATATATATATATATATATATATATATATATATATATATATATATATATATATATCCATATATATGTCATCATATAGTTTTTACAAGTTTTAACGTTCGTGAATCACCGGTCAACTTGGGTGGTCAATTGTCTATATGAAACCTATTTCAATTAATCAAGTCTTAACTTGTTTGATTGCTTAAAATGTTGGAAACACTTAATCATGTAAATAAAAATTTCATTTAATATATATATAAACATAGAAAAGTTCGGGTCACTACATCAGGGACTGATCAACTTTACCATTTTACGAAAAATTTTAACTATGCTACGCACCTCCAATTAACATGTAACTTGTTCTAACATGCTTATATATGAATAATTAGCTCAGAAAAATAGTTCGAGACCCTACCCGAACGTGTTGAATTTTTCGTTGACTTTGACTTGACCAAAGTTGACTTTTATTCAAACGTAACTGATGCTTTGTTTAAATCATTCTAGTCTTCTTGTATACTTGATTCTTGCATGAAACTTGACAGCTTGACTCACATGCTATATTAATCGAGTCGTAACGAGCCATAGGACTAATTGAACACTTTGACCGACCGTGTTTACCGATATTGATACAACCTAATTGTTTAGGTCGAGACTAGCATTCTTTTCTTGCACACGGTTACTTGTGAAGTACATTTATAGTCGTGTACTCAAGGTGAGATCATAGTCCCACTTTTACTCTTTTATACTTATACTTAGGATGAGAAAACATAAATGATTTATTCTTTTATACATTGAACACAAGTACGAAAAAAAACATTCCATGTACGAGTTAGAACAAAAATCCTCAATTCAATTATCATTAGTTACACTTGTAGGGTGTAAGCGAGTAATTATGTTGTGTGGCCATACGGGTTTGATGAACCCTCATTCGGACGGTTCACTACCGTTAGCGAATGAAATATAACATTCAGTTAAGCCTTGATAATTGGATGCTCGTGATACAAACAACATCTTTGGAATGCAAACGATTTGGATAATCAACTTATACTAAATCTTGTGGTTCAAATACATACGTTTACTAATACACCTATGATTTCACCAACGTTTTTCATTGACAGTTTTCTATATGTTTTTCTCAGGTCCTTGAATGCTAAGTGATACATACTTCCGCACTCTACTTTTTGATACTTGATTGGATGTCGAGTATACATGCATACATGGAGCGTCTTTTGTGATGACCCGAGAATTTCCGACCAAATTTAAACTTAATCTTCATATGGTTTTGACACTATAAGCAAAGTTTGTAATGATGAGTCTCGAAAACTTGGAAACTATGTTCATGTATTCAATTACCATTCGACCACTACCAACGATTCACGAACTATCGGTTGTAAATTAATATATACATATATATATAGGTATATATATATATATATATATATATATATATATATATATATATATATATATATATATATATATATATATATATATATATATATATATATATATATATGAATATGATTAGTAGACATTACATAAGTAATAAATTGTAAACTAAATATATTAAATGTAATTACGAATTAAAAATATAACTGTTATGACAAATTTATTAGTACTAATTTCATTAATACTAATTATTAAAATGTTAATAAATCTAATGTAATTATATTCAAAATAAATACTAAATATATAAATATCACTATAAGATTGATTAAAATTATTATCTAGTTGTAATGTAGATATTATTAGCCAATGTGATTAATTCATGTATCATCTACTGATTTTTAATAATATTATTATTATTATTAGTATCATAATTATTATTAGTATTATAATTATTATTATTATTATAAATTATTATTATTATTATCATTATTATAGTTATTAGAAAATAATATAACTAATTATTCTTATCGTAATTAATGTTACTAATATCGGTTATTGTAATTTTTTTTATTATGAATATGAATATTAATTCTATTAATAATTTTATTAGAATTTTAATTATTGAATCATGCGTACCCATATGAACCAACCCAATTGTATATCGCTGTCTACTTTTTGCTTTAATTTATCTGATTGTTACAAATTCTTCAAACTGATTTATTTTCAAATCTATTATCTACCAAACATCGACTTTCTCCTATTTCATCATCCTTCTTGTCTACCCAGGATTATTTTATTTGACTGTTGGATTACTACGAAACAAACAATGATGAATTACTACTATATGAACAACTAATTGACTTCATAAAATATAACTAGTACTTCGATTGGGGAATTAAAAGAGAAAGGGGGGAAAAATAGAAAAACCGATACCTCTGTTTCACTATCCTTTATACCATAAATCAATTCCGTATATATATATTCAAAAACTAAAAATGCAGTCTTGTTAGTATCATTTATCTATAACTATCTGCATAAATTCATGTTCTAATTCATTTTATTGATTGCAAATTTTTGAAATCAAAGATTTGGGTTTTCAAAGTCAAACGACGTTCTCCAATCGAATTCGAGATCGTGTTTATGATTTCAGTTAAGGTGAGGATTCAGAAAGTTTATAATTGTGATTATGAACCTTTTTCATGTAATAATTTTCATCTGAAACAGCACCAAATTTAAAATCAAATGTCAAGTGTTCTTCGTTTATTTTTTTAAAAAAAACCTGCTACTACTTTCGTTTTTCTTCATTTAGTTGTTTTTCTATTCTGATTAATCAATTCAAGGGATAACTGATTAGTTTCAATTGTATTTTCATGCTTTGATTCAGCCTGTAAATGTATTACCTTTATTGATAAAGGGACTCTTGATCGACTGTTTTGAGAAAGAGGAGAAGAAAGGGGAACTGCCAATTATGCAGTTTATATTTAAAGAGAGATAGAGTATAACAAATAAATAAATACGGAGTAATGGTTTGAGGGAGAGGTCGGGAAACGAGAGGTCGTAGGTTCGAACCCGGTCCAGGGGCTATTATGTTTTTGGAATACATTTTAATAGAGGTAGTTTTCAAATTCTATTCTATTATCATTATTATCATATTTATTATTATTATTATTATTATTATTATTATTATTATTATTATTATTATTATTATTATTATTATTATTATTATTATTATTATTATTATTATGATTATTATTATTATTATTATTATTATTATTATTATTATTATTGTGATTACAATTATTATTGTTATTATGAAGATTATTATTATTATTGTTATTATTGGTAGTATAAGTATTATTATTAGTATTATCATAACTATAAGTATTATAACTATTATTATTATTATTATTATTAGCCTTAAAAGTATTATTAATATATTTATTCTTATTAATTTTATCATTTAAGTATTTTTATTATTTTTATGACTATTATTATTATTATTATTATTACACTTATCATTATTGTGATTATTATTATTATTATTATTATTATTATCACTAAGTACTAGAATTACTATTAATATGGGTATTATTATTAGTAAGTACTATGAATGTTAGTTATTACTGTTATTATTACTAATATAGGTATTAGTTACTAAATTATTATTATTATTATCATAACCCTAGTTATAATTTTAAATATTATTATTAGTATTGTTATTATCAATATTATCATCAATATAAGTATTATTATTAAGTAATATTGTTATTACTATTATTATTATTAATATCAAAAACTACCTTTTAAACAGATAAGTATTTAGTACATAAAATATATTTGTTACACATATTATAGTTATATTAAAATTACACATAATTATATATATCAAACCTATTAATATTATTTATACAAACCCATATAAATAACAAACTATCGATTCTTTTTTTTTTAAATTAACATTTAAACCATTATGTATATAAAGATGGATATATTAATATAACTATATAAATATTAACCATTATAAATATATCCACAAAAATTAAACATACATAATATATAAATTAAAGATGTAATATATAACTTATTCAGTTACGATGATATGTTTTAATATAAATATGAATAATATAGGTTCGTGAATCCGAGGTCAACCCTACATTGTTCAGTTGTTCAATATCGTCATATGTATTTTTACTACAAAATACATTAGGTGAGTTTTCATTACTCCCTTTTTATATATATTTTTGGGACTGAGAATACATGCGCTGTTTTTATAACTATTTTACGAAATGGACACAAGTAATCAAAACTACATTCTATGTTTGGATTATCTAATCGAATATGCCCTTTTTATTAAGTCTGGTAATCTAAGAATTAGGGAACAGACACCCTAATTGACGCGAACTCTAAAGATAGATCTATCGGGCCCAACAAGCCCCATCCAAAGTACCGGATGCTTTAGTACTTCGAAATTTATATCATGTCCGAAGGAGGATCCCGGAATGATGGGGATATTCTTATATGCATATTGTGAATGTCGGTTACCAGGTGTTCAATCCATATGAATGATATTTTTGTCTCTATGCATGGGACGTATATTTATGAGAAATGGAAATATGAAATCTTGTGGTCTATTAAAATTATGAAATGATTATTTATGTTAAACTAATGAACTCACCAACCTTTTGGTTGATACTTTAAAGCATGTTTAATCTCAGGTACGAAAGAAATCTTCCGCTGTGCATTTGCTCATTTTAGAGATATTACTTGGAGTCATTCATGACATATTTCAAAAAAAAAAAACGTTGCATTCGAGTCATTGAGTTCATCAAGATTATTATTAAGTCAATTATAGTTAGATATATTATACAATGGTATGCATGCAGTCAACTTTTGATGTAAAGAAATATTGTCTTTTCAAAAACGAATGCAATGTTTGTAAAATGTATCATATAGAGGTCAAGTACCTCGCGATGTAATCAACTGTTGTGAATCGTTCATAATCGATATGGACTTCGTCTGGATGGATTAGGACGGGTCTTCACAGTTGGTATCAGAGCGGTGGTCTTAGCGAACCAGGTCTTGTATCAGTGAGTCTAACTGATAGTCGTTAGGATGCATTAGTGAGTCTGGACTTTGACCGTGTCTGCATGTCAAAAGTTTTGCTTATCATTTTTATCGGAAATCATCTGCTTATCATCCTTAGAAAACTACCTGTTTATCATCCTTAGTCTAGACAAATCTTACTGCAATGACTGCATGAATAGTGTATAGACAGAATTCATATCTTAGCATATCTGAAAATTCATATCTTAGCGTATCTGATAATTCATATCTTAGCGTATCTGAGAATTCATATCTTAGCGTATCTGTTACTATAGACTTTGCCTGATAGTTTCCGTAGATTCCTCCGTAACTTATGGGATTTTAGTATTATATATGCATATGTAAATTATGTATTGCAGGGTACTAATCTACATTCTATAATCTATTTCTTATCGAAAATCCTTCATCTGATCGTATGAGATGAATCCTGCAACCAGTTCGAGTCCCTCAGATTTCGATAGCTATTCCGATAGTTATTCCGACAGCTATTCCGATATAGATATTCACCTAAACTCTGGAAGTAGCGTCACCAGAATGAATTCAACTAATCAACCATCCTCAATTCATCTGATGGGTTCGTAGTCAATTTAATCAATGGAGACGAGAAGAAGGCGATCTTTTCCACCAACCGAATTCACCTATTGACAATGAACCTGAAGCGTTTACCGGCGAACCTGTTCGAAACATCATTTTCAATCTCATTTCCAGGGTAACTCGACAAGATTATATTCTATCCATAATTTTGAACCTTATTCATCCGCTCGTTCCGACCGACAATCATCCTGGAGTAATAAGTCAACGAACTTCGCGCTCGAATAATCAATTCGGAGAATATGGTGCAAAAATGTACCAGCTTCAGCAACATCACCGGCACCAACAGTATCATCAATAACAGCACCAGTACCATCAACAATCCATGCTTCAATATCATCATCTGTACTTTGAGTATGATCTTCGTTCTACGTATCGTTCTACCTCATTTATCTTCGTTCGACATGGCGAATATGTAATCTCTAAAGTTTTAGAGATTATTTATTTTGGTTCCAACCGAAAACTAAATGAGTTTAATATTATGTTAACCCATTAAATCTATAGTTACATTTGAAGAAAATATATATGTATATATATTTTCATGAAGATTGTAATTAAAAGTTCTTTTGTACAAACTGTTAATGTTGAAAATATTTTAACGGGTATGTAATACTCGAGAAATATTTAGATTTCACATTAATAAGTTACACTGTACATTCTTCGAATTTGATTCAACGATCACTTACTATCCTATTTACAACCACCGATTTACGTATCCGTTCACCAAAGAATAACTATTTTTTTCATTCAAATTCAATTTCATATTTGGATCTTGATCTATCAGAATCCAACAAGTGGCATAATGAAGAAATAATGGACACAATAAAAATTGATTAGAAACAGACTAATTAACAATATGAAATTTTGTTAAGAAACCACGCTAACAAAATCCTAGCTAACTGTTAATTCCGTATTACATTTTATTATCGCAATTTATTTATCGCAATTTAATTATCGCAATTTACATTCTCGCAATTTTATTTATCGTCATTTAATTTCTGTTATTTACTTTACGCACTTTATTTATCGTTATTTAATTTTCTGTTATTTATTTTACGCACTTTAAATATCGGGACACGAATACAAGGTTTTGACATATCATATCGACGCATCTATATATATTATTTGGAATCACCATAGACACTCTATATGCAGTAATGATCGAGTTCTCTATACAGGGTTGAGGTTAATTCTACAATAATATATATAGTTTGAGTTGTGATCGAGTCTGAGACGTATACGGGTCACGACACGTATTAATTAATTCGAATATTATATATTAAACTATATATGAATTATTGGACTGTCAACTGTGGACTAATAATATTGGACAATTAAAATGAATTAAAATATTGATTATAACATATGAAACTAAACATTTCTTCAAGTTTGCCACTTGATTTCATCTTGAACCTCATTTGTATTTTGATGATTACAATCTGCGTTTAAACCTTTCATGATTCTTGAAAATACCTCAATCGAGAGGATGAACCAACCGAACTTCATCTACGGAAGGAAAAATTTATGCATATAGTTATGCACCTGAGAAACTCTCGACAATTGAGTAAAAGTTTAACACGTAGCCGGATCAGATCCTTTGGCATTTATTAGCAAGATTAACTTTGCGATCCCTTTTCAAAATAGCCAATTTTGTCACAGCTCCAGCAAGTCAACTTTGACTTGTCATTCGAAATAGCCATACTATAATCCTAATATATACGATTATATTCCACCATATCACCAGCAGACGTACCAGTAACCTCGTTGCTTCTTGGCATAAATCTCTTTGACAAATAATTATATTTATTCATTGAAACCCTATCATATACTCATCCACATCTTGTAACAAGAACTGCCATACCAATTACCGGGAATCAGCAATCAGTACTTTGAAAACTCACAACATATCTACATCGACAGTTATATGTACGGCATTTATCTCGTAGAATTATGATCTCTCATTCTGAAATTCTGAAAAGCACTCAGTCACAAATCAATACTCTGAATGTTGAAAAAGCTGAATGACGCAGCAGAAACCATAGACAACCGTAAACGATCTTAATCATCGGAAGTTTAATGATAAAGAATAGTATGTTGGAAAAGCTCAGAAAAGTTGGAACTGGAAAACGGATTGAGCTAACCACGAAGGAGACCAGGGACAAATACAAGGACCATACCATATATTTAAAGAATCCAGGTAATTCTGGATCCGATGAAACCTTCAAAGAATATCTTGCTCCGAAGTCATGTTAAAATCTTGCGGAAAATCTTTCTCCATCAACAATCGAACTTAGAAATTCCAAAATATCATCATCAATATTTTCGATATTTCTGAGGATATTTTCATAAATATTCTCGTCCGAAATTATATACCTCTTCGTGCTTCCTGTGTATCATTATATTGGAAACATTCAATAGAAAATTTAGTACCGAAAGGCAGATTATGCGAAACTATGAAGAAAGCCGTGGACAAATCACAAAGAATAAGTTTGACTTCAAAGAATACAAATGACTCAATGTCTGCTAAAAAGTCTTCAGTGAATATCTTGCTCCTTACTCTAAACCCTTGCGGACAATAGTCTCCATCATCCTCTGATCTTAGATATTCAAAGATATTACCGTATCTTTCATTATAAATATCCTCGATATTTCTGAATATATTTTTATAACTAATACTATCTGAAATCATTTATCTCTTCGTGCTATCAGTCTTACATCATTATAGAAACTGTTAGTTTCTATATTCTGTAAACTTTCGAGCTTAAAATATGAATGTTATTGAAGTAATGTTGGGAACTGATGCATGATTTAGTATAATATAATGACACTTGATCAACGTGATTATATTACAGTAAGTCATGATGAGTTCTAATGGGACATGATGGTTCACAGTAGATCATACCACCATCATGTGTCATGTTACATAACTCTTTCATTCTAATTAACTTCTGAACATATCAATAAAGTATATTCTTAATAGCTCTATTCTCAATGATTCTGGTAATTTGACGAATCAAATCGTGCTATTACGTTCTTTCTTGATTATAACATTAAATTCATTCGAAACTGTAGCGACCCCGACAAATCGTCAAATGACGGCGTCGGCTACGTGGGTCCCATTACCTGATTATAAGTCTTTAAGATAATGTTTGACCAAAATATGTCGCCTTCATTTCAAAATAAAGATTGTTTCACAGTTTACAAGAATTGTTCAACCAAAAGTTAAGTTACAACGTTAGAGATACGATTGAAATCTAGGCGACACGGTTTAAAGTAAAGTCAAAAGACGCTCCATGAAATGCATGTATACTCGACATCGGATGCAAGTATCAAATAGTAAGCGGAAGCATGTTTCACATATCGTGCAAGACCTGAGAAAAACATAGAAATCTGTCAACGAAAATGTTGGTGAAATCATAGGTTTAAGTAAGTAAGTACAAGTGAACCACAAGATTTGCATCAATGAAATAATAGTAATACATTCCAAAAGTTTGTTTCACGAGCACCCAATTATCAAAGCTTAACATTCCTTCCATTGTATACCCCATCACTTAGTGCTAGAACAAACACTGATTCTCGAAAATATATTTCATCCGTAGACGGTAGCGAACCGTCAAAGATGAGGGTTGTCAACCCATATGGCCATATAACATAAGTTCTCGCTTACACCCGCCAAGTGTAACTAATGATAATCGAATTGAGGATTTTTGTTCTAAACTCGTATGTAGAATGTTTGCTTTCCCGTTCTTGTGTTCACTTAGTTCAAAAGAATCGTTTATGTTTTCTCATCCCAATATAAGTTCAAAAAGAGTAAAAGTGGGACTATGATCTCACCTTTGATTGCACGAGTATAAATGTACTTCACAAAGTAAACGTGTGCATGAATGTTGCTTAGCCTTGACCTAAACAAATAAGTTGTATCAATTAACCGGTTACGACACAAGGTCGGGTGAAATGTGTTCAATTAGTCCTATGGCTCAATACGACTTGAATAGTATAGCATGTGAATCATGTTGTCAAGTTTCATGCAAGAATCACGTACAAAAGCATGTTAGAACGATTGTATAAAAGTTTGGTTAAGTTTGACTAAAAGTCAAACTTGGTCAAAGTCAACAAAAAAAGTCAACACATTCGGGTCGGGTCTCGAACAAATTTTCTATGCTAGTTATTCATATATAAGTATGTTAAAACAAGTTGCAAGTGAATTGGAGGTCTAGAACATCCCAAACATTTTTGGTAAAATGGACAAGTGGGACAGAAGCTGGACACGGCCTATGCCGCGCCGCGGCCAGGGGTGTCGCGCCGCGACCTAACACGTGGTCTGGCACCTGGTCAGTTTCAAGGTTCAAGTCTTGGTCAAAACTTCAAACAACCACAAAACGCAAACCGTAAACAACTAGAAGACGTATCTTATACCGTTGGAAAGCTCTTTTGACAAGGAACACAACTAAGCACTTATCATCAAACGACAACATCATTTACAATAGCCGAAAACTCATCAAGTGATCATTAAACGTTCATTTCAAGGTTTCAAGTTCATCAAATGCAATTTGAGTTTCGGGAAACCAATTCACACATATGATATGCCGTTTTGAAGGTAATGGAGCATACATTACTACTAAACACTAACAATTAATATTCCATGACATTCAAGCATCCAAAAATTCATGTCAAGAACTATCAAACCCTAGTCAAACATCTTAAAATCAATAATCGGGTTTTTGAAGTTTTCTTAATCAACCTACACATCAAATTGAAGCTAATGATGCTAGTAACACATTTAATACATGAACTTTAACAATTAAACAACATTTACTCATCCAAAATCAAAGATTAAGCACACCCATTTCAAAGTTCATACTAGTTACTCCCAATCAACAAATCGAGCAAACAAAACATATATTAATGCTAGACACGAGCCATAGACACTAACTAACACAATTTCAAGTCAAAAACACGAATTTATAGAAATCTAGAGTTTTTAGAAAGTTACCCAAACTCGATGAAATTGGTACCAAAATGTAGAGGATGAAGAGAGGATCACGAAAATGTAATTTGTTTTGAAGTTTGCTTCCAATCCCGAATTTAGAAGATGATTTTATGAAGTTGGGGTTTGTGTGTGTGTTCTTGCTAGAGAGGAAGAGAGAGAGAGGGAGATGGTTGAATGGAGGTGATTGGGGTGGACTAGTTGACCTAGTCAACTAGTTTGCCCCGTGTCAATTTTAGTCCCTCGAGTTTAGAAGCGGGTGCGGGATTTAACCGATCGAATATTTTAAATTACACGAGAGTACGGGAGACGTTATCTTCCAACAACGAGAATATTTAAAATGTTACATAACAAAGGATACGAATCTAGATACGAAGGGTATTATTTAAAAAGAAAAAGACGGGCGTTAAAATAATTTAACGGAAAAATGCGGGATGTTACATTATCCACACCTCAAAAGAAATTTCGTCCCGAAATTTAGTTGGAAGTAGTAGTCGATATCTCTTACTCGAGACTTTACGTTGTCAATGCTATGAATAAGTGAAAGTACGTTCTTGAGGGTTCTCATGAATTTGGATAGTCAGGGTTTTACGTTGCATTAAGGTTCGGTTTTTACGATTATAACGACCCTCATTTTTCCATTCTATATTTTTCCAATATTAAATGCCCAAACAATATAATCAAAACTTAATGATTAAACTTTAATCAACAATTGTTAAGTATTAAGAGTTAGAAAACATATTAATTAACTTTGTGCAATAATTGACAAGTTAATAAAAGATGAAAATAATAAACTGTTAGTCGACACTCACTGCTAATTAAAATTTATGCATTTATGTAATATTATAACTGATAACCTATAAGTAATAAATAAAAATTGACATTTATATAAATAATAAAACAATTGAGAACTAAATATATACAAGTCATGAATTAGTAAAAAGAAAATAATACTTATCATGTAGTAAATGTAAAAAATAATAATAGTAATAATAGTAATAATAATGAGACTAAAGAATCTTAAACAATTACATCCTTATGTTGACTAAAAATTAAAATAATATATATATAAACTAGTACCACCTATTGTTGACTAAAAATTATAAAATAAAATAAAATCATTAATTAGAACATCCTTATGTTGACTAACACTCTAATACTTGCACTATATAAACTCCTAGTTTCTCATTCACAAATCACACCAAAATCCTCTCTCAAAAACAATCTCTCCCTCTCCCTCTCTTGTGGTATTCGGATCTTCAAGCTTGTTCTTCGTGTTCTTCAAGAATCTTCAAGGAGTTCTTCAAGATTTTTAAGGCTTTGATCTTCCATCTTCATCGTGTTCATCTTTTCTTTGTTAATTATCTTGAATCTTCAAAGGTATAACATAAACCCTAAACTATTTACATAAACTTTAATCTTTGTTAATTCATATTCATATTATAAACTTGTTATTCATAAGTATATACATAAACACTCCTAGATTTATATATACATATATACATGTAAAAAAAAAATATTTTTATGTATATATACGAATTATATATACATATACATATTAAAACCTTAAACCCTAATACTACTTATACTAGTACTTAACATGTATACACTATTACTATTACTAGCACCTATAACCTACTACTTATATTGTAGCACAAAAATATTTTGGGATATGTATTAGAGATGTATAGATCTTCGAACTTTCTTGACGAATGGTTTCTACGAGATTCTAGGCAGAGGGTTTGGATTTCCGATTTAAAGGGTCCTATGGCTCAAGCCCCTAGATCTAAATTAGCCATTCGAAGGGAAAGGGGTGATTGGAAGCTTATCTAATACGGCAAGTATCCTAAAATGAAAAACACTCATAAAAGTAGAAACTCTATAGTCATAGAAACTTAGTAAAATAAGAAACTTTCTAAAAATGGAAACATTATAAAAATAGTAACTTACTAGGAATAGAAACTTAGTAAAACAAACTATACTTAAACACATACTTAAACTTAAACATGGGCAAAACACTTAACTACTCTTAAATGTCAATAGGTTGACTTTCCTGCTCACTCGTTCAACTCTTTATTCCGAGGAATAACTCTCTCTCTACTTACTAAGGTGACTTTCATAGCCCCACTCTTATTGCTATAGCACTTTTTATACTTACTGGGGTGAGACACATGCTGCTTTTACTATTTACAATTTAGACACAAGTACCAACTAAAACTATGCTATACCCGGCTATGTCCGACTAAGTCCCTACAGTGATATTTTTAGGTGCTGCGGCATGCTTAGTTATTGGGGGTAGGCCTATCGGGAGTAACGTCCCCGATACATTTGATGTTATCGTTGTATTGCTTGATAATGAAATTAAACCGACAAGTAGAACTAACTTGTCATGGGGCAAACTTGAACGTTTAGTCTAAATATCACGCACTGGCATAACTTTTTGATCCTGCGGGAGATCAACCTTACAAATTAAATCTTGTGGTCTAAAACAAACGGTCAAACTTATTTGTTAAACCTATGAACTTCACTCAACCTTTTGGTTGACACTTTAGCATGTTTTGTCTCAGGTGCTGTTTGATTCAAGCTCTTATACTTACTGCTTATGTGATGCTACTTGGACATAGGATCAAGAGATATCGCATTTATTACTTCTGCATGTGAACATTTCCATTATTGTTATTCCTATCATTGTAACTACGTTTCATTTTCCGCTGCGTGCTCAATAAAGTTTGTTTTATCATTTAGTATTGTTCTCGTATATTATAATATGTTGGTTGATTTGATATTAAGTCACATTTCACCCAGGCCCTAACTGGGGGTGTGACAGATTGGTATCAGAGCAAACCAGGCTGTTATAGAGAACCAGGATTGCATTTTTATGTGTGCCTTACTTGTTAGCTAGGGTGCCTTAGCAATCTAGGAAACTATAACCTTTCCTGCCTTGGACTTAAAGCACTTAGGATTGTCGTATAATCTTAACAATTATGCTTTAATAAACTTGACTCAAAGATTCTAATCAAGGTCTCTTTCCTAATGATAGGATGTCAAGCTCAAGCGTTAACAAGCCCAACAAAGCAACTCACAACCCTACCACCGAAGTAGGTGTTGGATACTCTTCAACTTCGAGACCAGTTCGAAGTCCTCTTTATAGTCCTGCTTCACCACCGCTGAATTATAGCCCGAATACTATTTTAGATTCACATGGGTCTCCTCAATACTACCCAACTCCGAGAACCCAAGATAAGGGAAAACGGCATGAAGAAGTTGGTCCATCAAGGAAGAGAGCCCGATCTCCTTTTTATGATGGTCCTAAGTATGAAATCATGAGATTACGAAACGATACCGAGAGAAACATTGAAGGTCTACTTCGCCACATGGAAAGAGTGGATCGTCGAATGAAGAAACTTATGAAAGAAAACGTCGAGCTAAGAAAGGAGTTGCTGATGCTAAAGTGCGAGGAAGAACGCAACACTCGCTGGGGAAAGCAATCACTTGCTTACCTCAAGGAGGATGTTGATGTCCGAATGAAAATGGAGAAAGGTCGAGTCGACGAACAACTTGCCATAAGAGAGTACAACACTAATGCCTTAAACAGTCGTGTTACCAACCTTTATGACAACTTCGAGTATCTCTATGAGAAACAAAAGTCGAAAAATGAGAAAGTTGAGGAGTTTATGAAGAAGGTTGGAGACGAAATATGAAGACTACTTCAATCTTAATATTTCCTAGTTATTTTTCCTATTTTCCATCTATGTAAAGGCTATGCCTTAAACAATTTCTATTTCCGAATCGTGTAATAAAGGCTTATTTAATGCCTCGTTCTAATAATATAAAGTGTTTTATTAATATCATGCAATATCAATACTTTAGTTTATTCATACTTGTGATTACTCAAACTTATAACTTGTTAAACTTATCAAACATATGTTCACTTTTATGTAGTGACATCATGGTTCGTTCAGCTGCACCTACCGTTAACAACGTTGTGTTAACTACTGAGCAATTCCAACAGTTACTCGCTGCTGCCCAAGGCAACGCCCAAGCTAATCATGCTAATACTCAACCAAAACCGTGTTCCTACAAGGACTTTACAAACTGTCACCCTCCCGCTTTTAAGGGAAACGAAGAAGCTGTCGAACTAGTTCGTTGGTTCGAAAAGATGGAATCTATTTTCCGTATTTGCAACTGTGGTGATGATGATCGAGTAAAGTATGCCACTAGCTCGTTGGGTGGTAATGCTTTAACTTGGTGGACTGCTTATGCCAAGTCCGTAGGAATTGATAATGCTAATGCAATTCCATGGGACGAACTCAAAAGTATGATGGTCAACAAATTCTGCCCAAGGAGTCAAGTTCAGAAGCTTGAAGCTGAGTTCTGGGAACTCAGGGTCAAGGGTACTGACATTGAGAATTATACCAATCGTTATCTGGAGCTTTCTACTCTATGTCCTGAAATCTTTCCTACTGAAGCTAGAAGAATTGAGCGGTATATTGAAGGTCTTCCCGAGGATGTTCAAGGGAATGTTATTGCTGCTGAGAAGGTTACTTTGGATGCTGTGATTCTCATGGCACAAAATCTCATGTTGGCCAAGAGAAGAAGGGCGTCGGCCAATAAGCAAGTTGAAACCAAGGGTAATGATGGTAAGAGGAAGTTTGAGCCGTCTCAAGGTTCAAATCAGAATGTTAGTAAAAAGCTTATGGATAGTACAAGGACGAATTATAAGGGCACTTATCCTTTTTGTGTTCGTTGTGAAAGGCATCACCCGGGGCAGTGCACTGCCACTTGTTCGTTGTGTAAGAAAGTGGGACACGTAGCTAAGACGTGTAGGACTCCTCCAAAGAATAAATCTATTGTTCCTGCCAAAGCTCCTCCTACTTGTTATACTTGTGGGGAAAAGGGACACATTAGTCCAAATTGCCCTAAGAAGAGAGATAATCCTGCTACTGGAGCCAATACTACTGCTGCAAAGGGTCGTGCATTTGTTATTACTGCTGCTGAAGCCCGAGATGAAGATGAGGTCATCACGGGTACGTATCTCGTCAATAATTGCTACGCAACTATTTTATTCGATACTGGTGCCGACCGAAGTTACGTATCTAATGAATTTTGTACCCTATTTACTGAAAAGCCTCAACCCTTAGAAACTAAACGATTAGTAGAAGTAGCCAATGGAAAGATCATGAAAGTTGATAAAATTTAAAAAAACTGCAACCTAATCTTAGCCAGCAAAGAATTTAAGATAGACCTTTTGCCGGTCGAGCTAGGAAGTTTCGATGTCATAGTTGGAATGGATTGGTTACGTCCATTAAGAGCTGCGATCATGTGTTACGATAAAACCGTTCATGTTCCATTAGGAAATGGAGAGACTCTTATTATCCAAGGTGAAAAGAGTGGTTCCAATCTCAATATTATCTCCTGTATTAAAACCCGCAAATACCTTATGAAAGGTTATCCAGCTATTCTAGCCCACGTTAATCTGATTGAATCGAAAGAGAAGCGAATTGAAGATGTACCAGTAGTTAAAGACTTTCCCGATGTGTTTCCCGAAGATCTTCCGGGTATTCCACCTCCTCGACAAGTTGAATTCCAAATTGATTTAACTCCTGGTGCTGCTCCTGTTGCTAAAGCACCATACCGTTTAGCACCTTCCGAAATGAAGGAATTATCCAACCAACTCCAAGAACTATTGGATAAAGGTTTCATTCGTCCAAGCTCGTCCCCTTGGGGAGCTCCTATTCTGTTTGTTAAAAAGAAGGATGGTACATTAAGGATGTGCATTGATTACCGTGAACTTAACAAGCTTACTATCAAGAACCGTTATCCGTTGCCACGTATTGATGATCTATTTGACCAACTTCAAGGGTCAAGTGTTTATTCAAAGATTGATTTAAGATCCGGTTATCACCAACTCAAGGTCAAGGAATCCGATATTCCTAAGACTGCTTTTCGCACTCGTTATGGGCACTATGAATTCTGTGTCATGCCTTTTGGTTTAACTAATGCTCCTGCCGTGTTCATGGACCTCATGAATCGTGTTTGTAAACCGTATCTTGACAAATTTGTCATCGTATTCATTGACGACATCTTGATCTATTCGAAGAATGAGAAAGAGCATGAGCAACATTTGCGCATGATTCTTGAACTCTTACGAAAGGAACAACTTTATGCTAAATTTTCTAAGTGCGAGTTTTGGCTCAAAACCGTACAATTTCTCGGACATGTTGTTGATAGAAACGGAATACATGTCGATCCAGCTAAGATTACTGCTATTCAGAACTGGGAGATACCAAAGACTGCAAAGCATATTCGTCAATTTTTGGGACTTGCCGGTTACTATCGAAGGTTTATAAAAGATTTTTCTCTCATTGCCAAACCTCTTACAAAGCTGACTCAAAAAGGGAAGAAATTTGAGTGGTCCGAAGAACAGGAATCTGCTTTCAAGATTCTGAAGGAGAAGTTGACCACAGCCCCGATTCTTTCTTTACCTGAAGGTACCGACGACTTTGTTGTTTACTGCGATGCCTCAAAGCATGGCTTTGGTTGTGTTTTAATGCAACGAGAGAAGGTTATCGCCTATGCATCTAGACAGTTGAAGAAACATGAAGTAAACTATACCACACATGACCTAGAGTTAGGTGCCGTGGTATTTGCATTAAAGATATGGAGACATTATCTCTATGGTAATCACTTTACGGTGTACACTGACCATAAAAGTCTTCGACACATCTTTGATCAAAAACAGCTGAATATGAGGCAAAGTCGATGGCTCGAGACATTGAACGATTATTATTGTGAGCTGAAATATCATCCTGGCAAGGCGAATGTAGTTGCCGATGCCCTTAGTCGAAAAGACGATATTAAACGTGTTCGTGCTTTAAACCTAAAAATCAAATCGAATCTTATTTCACGAATCTGTGAAGCTCAATTGGAAGCTATTAGACCGACACTTATCGAAGGTGAAGGACCTATTGGTTTTGAGAACCAACTTCAAGTGAAAGCTAATGGTACACGGTACTTTGGCAATAGAATCTGGGTTCCTCGTTTTGGTAATCTTCGCGAACTAGTCTTGGATGAAGCACATAAGACTAGATATTCTATCCATCCCGGTTCCAGTAAGATGTATCACGATGTGAAGGAATTCTACTGGTGGCCTAACATGAAAGCCGATATTGCTACTTATGTTAGTAAGTGTCTCACTTGTTTGAAAGTCAAGGCCGAACATCAAAAGCCTTCTGGTCTGTTGACACAACCCGACATTCCGCAGTGGAAGTGGGAAGGTATCACTATGGACTTCGTTACTAAGTTACCTAAGACTTCGAACGGTAACGATACTATTTGGGTCGTAGTTGATCGTCTTACTAAATCTGCACATTTCATACCAATCAAGGAAACCGACAAGATGGAGAGATTAGCACAGCTTTATATTAAAGAAATCGTCTCACGTCATGGTGTTCCTATCTCGATCATTTCTGATCGCGATAGTCGATTTGTTTCTAGATTTTGGAAAACTTTACAATCTGCTCTTGGAACTCAACTCGACATGAGTACAGCTTATCATCCGCAAACCGATGGTCAAAGTGAACGAACCATTCAAACTATGGAGGATATGCTACGTGCTTGTGCAATCGATTTCGGCAAAGGATGGGATAGACATCTACCTTTGGTTGAATTTTCTTATAATAACAGTTATCACTCCAGCATTAAGGCTGCACCTTTTGAAGCTTTATATGGACGGAAGTGTAGATCTCCTTTGTGTTGGGATGAACTTGAGGACAGACATTTAACTGGTCCTGAAATTATTCACGAAACTACCGAAAAGATCGTTCAAATCAAGCAACGTTTAGAAACTGCCCGTAGCCGACAGAAAAGCTATGCCAATAAGAAACGAAAAGACATCGAATACCAAGTTGGAGATAAAGTCATGTTGAAAGTATCCCCTTGGAAAGGTGTTGTCCGCTTCGGTAAGCGAAGTAAACTCAGTCCACGATATGTTGGACCATTCACAATCACTGAAAGAGTCGGTCCCGTGGCATACCGATTAGAACTGCCAACCGAACTTAGTCAAGTACATGATGTGTTTCATGTCTCAAATCTTAAACGGTGTCTTGCCGATGACACACTCGTTATTCCTCTGGATGATGTCCGCATTGATGAGCAAATGCACTTCGTTGAAGAACCTATAGAAATCATGGAAGGAGAGGTCAAACAAACGCGTAAAAGCAATATACCTATCGTTAAAGTCCGGTGGAATTCGCGTAGAGGCCCCGAATATACCTGGGAACGCAAAGACCATATGAAACGGAAATATCCCCATCTCTTCTCAACTGCTGATGCAAACGAGAAAACTACCTAAAAACTTCGGGACGAAGTTTTCAATAACGGGGAGGTACTATAACGACCCTCATTTTTCCATTCTATATTTTTCCAATATTAAATGCCCAAACAATATAATCAAAACTTAATGATTAAACTTTAATCAACAATTGTTAAGTATTAAGAGTTAGAAAACATATTAATTAACTTTGTGCAATAATTGACAAGTTAATAAAAGATGAAAATAATAAACTGTTAGTCGACACTCACTGCTAATTAAAATTTATGCATTTATGTAATATTATAACTGATAACCTATAAGTAATAAATAAAAATTGACATTTATATAAATAATAAAACAATTGAGAACTAAATATATACAAGTCATGAATTAGTAAAAAGAAAATAATACTTATCATGTAGTAAATGTAAAAAATAATAATAGTAATAATAGTAATAATAATGAGACTAAAGAATCTTAAACAATTACATCCTTATGTTGACTAAAAATTAAAATAATATATATATAAACTAGTACCACCTATTGTTGACTAAAAATTATAAAATAAAATAAAATCATTAATTAGAACATCCTTATGTTGACTAACACTCTAATACTTGCACTATATAAACTCCTAGTTTCTCATTCACAAATCACACCAAAATCCTCTCTCAAAAACAATCTCTCCCTCTCCCTCTCTTGTGGTATTCGGATCTTCAAGCTTGTTCTTCGTGTTCTTCAAGAATCTTCAAGGAGTTCTTCAAGATTTTTAAGGCTTTGATCTTCCATCTTCATCGTGTTCATCTTTTCTTTGTTAATTATCTTGAATCTTCAAAGGTATAACATAAACCCTAAACTATTTACATAAACTTTAATCTTTGTTAATTCATATTCATATTATAAACTTGTTATTCATAAGTATATACATAAACACTCCTAGATTTATATATACATATATACATGTAAAAAAAAATATTTTTATGTATATATACGAATTATATATACATATACATATTAAAACCTTAAACCCTAATACTACTTATACTAGTACTTAACATGTATACACTATTACTATTACTAGCACCTATAACCTACTACTTATATTGTAGCACAAAAATATTTTGGGATATGTATTAGAGATGTATAGATCTTCGAACTTTCTTGACGAATGGTTTCTACGAGATTCTAGGCAGAGGGTTTGGATTTCCGATTTAAAGGGTCCTATGGCTCAAGCCCCTAGATCTAAATTAGCCATTCGAAGGGAAAGGGGTGATTGGAAGCTTATCTAATACGGCAAGTATCCTAAAATGAAAAACACTCATAAAAGTAGAAACTCTATAGTCATAGAAACTTAGTAAAATAAGAAACTTTCTAAAAATGGAAACATTATAAAAATAGTAACTTACTAGGAATAGAAACTTAGTAAAACAAACTATACTTAAACACATACTTAAACTTAAACATGGGCAAAACACTTAACTACTCTTAAATGTCAATAGGTTGACTTTCCTGCTCACTCGTTCAACTCTTTATTCCGAGGAATAACTCTCTCTCTACTTACTAAGGTGACTTTCATAGCCCCACTCTTATTGCTATAGCACTTTTTATACTTACTGGGGTGAGACACATGCTGCTTTTACTATTTACAATTTAGACACAAGTACCAACTAAAACTATGCTATACCCGGCTATGTCCGACTAAGTCCCTACAGTGATATTTTTAGGTGCTGCGGCATGCTTAGTTATTGGGGGTAGGCCTATCGGGAGTAACGTCCCCGATACATTTGATGTTATCGTTGTATTGCTTGATAATGAAATTAAACCGACAAGTAGAACTAACTTGTCATGGGGCAAACTTGAACGTTTAGTCTAAATATCACGCACTGGCATAACTTTTTGATCCTGCGGGAGATCAACCTTACAAATTAAATCTTGTGGTCTAAAACAAACGGTCAAACTTATTTGTTAAACCTATGAACTTCACTCAACCTTTTGGTTGACACTTTAGCATGTTTTGTCTCAGGTGCTGTTTGATTCAAGCTCTTATACTTACTGCTTATGTGATGCTACTTGGACATAGGATCAAGAGATATCGCATTTATTACTTCTGCATGTGAACATTTCCATTATTGTTATTCCTATCATTGTAACTACGTTTCATTTTCCGCTGCGTGCTCAATAAAGTTTGTTTTATCATTTAGTATTGTTCTCGTATATTATAATATGTTGGTTGATTTGATATTAAGTCACATTTCACCCAGGCCCTAACTGGGGGTGTGACAACGATCCCCGGTTTCAACTGGTTTTCCTATGAAGAGAAGTTTGTCATCGATAGTTGATGTATCCAGCAGGATTGCACGTTCCTGTTCCGCAGGACACGTTTCTAAGTTTGTTACACGAAATGTAGGGTAAACGGAAACTTAATTGAGTCGGAAGTTCTAAACGATAGGAAGCGGTTCCAATACGCCCCAAGGTTTCAAAAGGTTCGATATTGCGGATATAGCCTTTCTCGATTTCCCAAAATGGATTACACCTTTCCAAGGTGCGGTTTCTCAATATTACGCGGTTACACACTGGGATTTGTGAGGTTTTCATCTAAGTTTGGTATGACTCTTTTGGTGACTATGGGTTGTCTCCAGCCCTTCTCGGACTTGGATTATCTCAATTGTTGTTTCTTGGATGAGTTAAGATTCGGTGTTTTGTTTGCCACATGCTTTGGTCCAACGAATAGGGGTATGACATTAGCGGTCATATAGGGTTTCGGAAAGTGCGTGTGAACACACGAGTGGTAACTACTGTTGTAAGAGGGATCTACTAAAAGCGACCATGCAAGTTTGAAACATGTCTTTTGAAGACGTAAATCGTTCGTTTGTTCGGTTCGTCTGTTTGTGGGTGGTACGCGGTACTCATGTCTAAGCGGGTCTTCAAGGTTTCTTGTAAAACTAGAAGTGAAACGAGTATTTCGATACGGAATAATTGACAAAGATACACCGTGTTGGAATAGAATCTATTAAGATACGTTTGAACAAGTCAGTTAGGGTTCGAAAAATGTTCGTTAGGACTATTCACCCTCGTGGCGAATACTAATGTAATATGATGAATTTCTCTATCCATGGAGAAATGTTACAAGGAGTTCCCTTAAACGGAAGTGCGAGCGATAAAGATAGGAGTGAAACGAGGACTTAGAATAGGATGAGCTTACATCTCGAGGTTACCATAACGTGCCTCTAGTTGTCAAAAAAAAAAAATGAAGTCTGAAAGAGAAACGAGATAGTACACGTAATTGTATAGTTCGGGGTTGAATAATGGTTGGACGATTATCAGTGACGCAAGGGCGTTAAGTCAAAGAAGAGTGAAGTATCGTTGGATTGTGTGTTATCTTAAATTCCAGTAATATTAGACGGTGACGGTGAAATAACAGAGGTAGGTAGTGTGGTACGGGATGACGAGAAAATTGATCGGATCCACAATTTAGTATTCGAATTCTTCGTGCAAAATAACGAATTTTAGTTATGTTGATTTTGAGTCGAGAGAGTATGCCTTTCGGCGTTCAAGTAGAAATATTTCCATGTTTGAGTTCCATCTGTTGCAAAATAACGAAAAATATTTTTTTTTTTTTTTTTTTTTTTTTTTTTTAACTAGAGATGTTGGTGTGAAGAATCACGCTCAAGGTGCGAACACGGAGAGGTTTAAAGTTTTCCTTAGTGAGTTAACGAGTTTAAAAGTCGTGTAACACGAGAAAAGTCAGAAATGAATCTTCGGTAATAACAGACGAGATCTAAGATTTTTACGAATACAAGTCCGAGTTGGGAGAGTTTCCTGATTACATGTGGCTTGATTTCGAGATTGATTGTAACGACCTGACCATAAACATCATGGTCTAGAAAATTGGACTTCGTTCAACAGAAATTCTCACTCAGAGACTTTGGTATAGAGTTGCTCTTTTCTCAAAAGTTCGAGCGGGAGATGGTGATGTTGTTCGTTTTCCTTCTTTACTTGGATAGGTCAAGATATCATCTATAAATACGATAACGAATTAGTCTATATGAATTTGCATACGCGGTTCAAGAGGTTTATGGATACGGGCGAGCCCTAAATAAATCAAACGGTACTAAGAGAGATTTACAACTAACGTAGCGAGTTCGGAAAGTGGCTTAGGAGACATCGTCTCCCTTAAACCCCAATTGGTGATAACCGGAACGGAGGTCGATTTGGAATATACGGGATTCGTGCAAATAATCATGAGGTCATGGATGCGAGGGAGAGGGTATCGGTTTACAACCGAAAATTTCTTAGTTCACAATAATCTATACATAAATGTAGGGCAACAATTTCTCCTTAATGAATAGGTTTTGAGTTCCTTAGTTCTATTGGTGTCGAGTTAAATTTCTTAACGTATATCATCCGATAATATTTATAGGCACACAATATTTTCCGTTGGTCGCTTAAATTGCCTAAGTAGTGTCTAGGGAAAAAGTGGATTGCAAAGAGCACGAGTCAAAGACTTCGTTATAAAACGTCTAACGGTAATGAAATCGAATAAGTATGAAGTATACGGTTTGTTGTGAAGAAACGTACCCGCTACTAGTCCATCGTCGTTCCGGGCATCCTAGGTGTCGATGTTGAAGGTTCAACGGCGTGCGTTGGGGTTGATTTTCTTATTTGGGCACACATTCCTAAAATGACCCAGTTGGCCACATTCGAAGCAAGCACCCGTTCTGTGTGCGTTGGGCATCTTTCGAGCGACGGGTCCTTGGCGCCGGTGGCGAAACCTGCCACATCCTTCAAAGTGATGCTTGTGGCATTCGTCACAAAAAGGCAGTTTTCCGGCATAGCCTTTCTTGTCGTTGGAGGTAAAAGGCTTCTTGGCGGGGTTGTTGTTATTGTTGTGGTTGCTTGATTGAGAGGCTTCCCATGTTCTTTTGTTGTTACTCGGGTGGTTCTCGACCATTGGTGCCGGTGCTTCCATTTCATTCACCGTTTCTAAGGCTTGGCGGGCCATTGTTAAAGCCTCTTGTAGGTTAGTGGGTTGGGATGTCATTACCTTGTGTTGAATGCTCTTAGGGAGGCCATCCATGTAAAGTTCGACTCTTAGGGATTCGGGAGTCATGAGAATTGGACACATCGAGACTAGTTCGGTAAACCGTTGATTATAAGCCTTGAGGTCATTTCTGGCCGTTTTTAAATTCCTTAGACCCTGTTCGAGCCTTCGAGTCTCGTCGCGCGGGAAGTATTCGGTGATCATTCTTTCTCTTAATTCGGTCCAAGAGAGTGTGTGGGCTTCATCGCTCCCCACCAATTGTACATACGTGTTCCACCACGAGAGAGCAATGCCGGTGAAGGTGAGGGTGGAAAACTTGACCTTATCTTGGTCTCGACAACCGCTTGTGTTAAAAACGGTCTCCATTTGTTCAAACCATCGGGTGAGAGTAACCGGTCCCCCGGTTCCATCGAAAGTGGGAGGATTGTACTTCATGAAGTTCTTGTAGGAGCAACCTTCGATTGAATTACCGGCTCCATGATTGTTGTTGTTAGAAAAGTGATCGGCCACGGCCGTACCCACGGCGGTGGTTATCATTCGTTGAAGAGCTTGTTCTAGAGTTTCGAGAGGAGTATTGTGTTGACCTTGGTGAGCCATTGTTCCTTCATGAGACAAGAATATCGTTGGTTAGTATTTTCAACAATACTAACCGTGGCATGGAATAAGGATAGAGAGAAAATTTTCCTTGACTCGCCTTAAATTCTCTATGTCATAATGTCGGAACGTCCATGTGAATCACCGTAATATAATCCCGGAAATTATATTACCCTGATTCTCATGTGCATTTAACATTACTTCATAAAGTCAAGGTGGCGCACCAACAAAATTTATCAACGTAAGATCAAGATCGAATACGAGTTAGATATGATAGAAAAGTTCGAGTATAAATGCACAAATAGTCAAGTAATTCCTACTTCAGTCTATATGCCGGTTGTAGTCTAGATTCACCTATGTACCCTATGACTCGGGGTGAACACAAATGAACTCTAAATCCCTACAACCAAGGCTCTGATACCACCTGTAGCGACCCCGACAAATCGTCAAATGACGGCGTCGGCTACGTGGGTCCCATTACCTGATTATAAGTCTTTAAGATAATGTTTGACCAAAATATGTCACCTTCATTTCAAAATAAAGATTGTTTCACAGTTTACAAGAATTGTTCAACCAAAAGTTAAGTTACAACGTTAGAGATACGATTGAAATCTAGGCGACACGGTTTAAAGTAAAGTCAAAAGACGCTCCATGAAATGCATGTATACTCGACATCGGATGCAAGTATCAAATAGTAAGCGGAAGCATGTTTCACATATCGTGCAAGACCTGAGAAAAACATAGAAATCTGTCAACGAAAACGTTGGTGAAATCATAGGTTTAAGTAAGTAAGTACAAGTGAACCACAAGATTTGCATCAATGAAATAATAGTAATACATTCCAAAAGTTTGTTTCACGAGCACCCAATTATCAAAGCTTAACATTCCTTCCATTGTATACCCCATCACTTAGTGCTAGAACAAACACTGATTCTCGAAAATATATTTCATCCGTAGACGGTAGCGAACCGTCAAAGATGAGGGTTGTCAACCCATATGGCCATATAACATAAGTTCTCGCTTACACCCGGCAAGTGTAACTAATGATAATCGAATTGAGGATTTTTGTTCTAAACTCGTATGTAGAATGTTTGCTTTCCCGTTCTTGTGTTCACTTAGTTCAAAAGAATCGTTTATGTTTTCTCATCCCAATATAAGTTCAAAAAGAGTAAAAGTGGGACTATGATCTCACCTTTGATTGCACGAGTATAAATGTACTTCACAAAGTAAACGTGTGCATGAATGTTGCTTAGCCTTGACCTAAACAAATAAGTTGTATCAATTAACCGGTTACGACACAAGGTCGGGTGAAATGTGTTCAATTAGTCCTATGGCTCAATACGACTTGAATAGTATAGCATGTGAATCACGTTGTCAAGTTTCATGCAAGAATCACGTACAAAAGCATGTTAGAACGATTGTATAAAAGTTTGGTTAAGTTTGACTAAAAGTCAAACTTGGTCAAAGTCAACAAAAAAAGTCAACACGTTCGGGTCGGGTCTCGAACAAATTTTCTATGCTAGTTATTCATATATAAGTATGTTAAAACAAGTTGCAAGTGAATTGGAGGTCTAGAACATCCCAAACATTTTTGGTAAAATGGACAAGTGGGACAGAAGCTGGACACGGCCTATGCCGCGCCGCGGCCAGGGGTGTCGCGCCGCGACCTAACACGTGGTCTGGCACCTGGTCAGTTTCAAGGTTCAAGTCTTGGTCAAAACTTCAAACAACCACAAAACGCAAACCGTAAACAACTAGAAGACGTATCTTATACCGTTGGAAAGCTCTTTTGACAAGGAACACAACTAAGCACTTATCATCAAACGACAACATCATTTACAATAGCCGAAAACTCATCAAGTGATCATTAAACGTTCATTTCAAGGTTTCAAGTTCATCAAATGCAATTTGAGTTTCGGGAAACCAATTCACACATATGATATGCCGTTTTGAAGGTAATGGAGCATACATTACTACTAAACACTAATAATTAACATTCCATGACATTCAAGCATCCAAAAATTCATGTCAAGAACTATCAAACCCTAGTCAAACATCTTAAAATCAATAATCGGGTTTTTGAAGTTTTCTTAATCAACCTACACATCAAATTGAAGCTAATGATGCTAGTAACACATTTAATACATGAACTTTAACAATTAAACAACATTTACTCATCCAAAATCAAAGATTAAGCACACCCATTTCAAAGTTCATACTAGTTACTCCCAATCAACAAATCGAGCAAACAAAACATATATTAATGCTAGACACGAGCCATAGACACTAACTAACACAATTTCAAGTCAAAAACACGAATTTATAGAAATCTAGAGTTTTTAGAAAGTTACCCAAACTCGATGAAATTGGTACCAAAATGTAGAGGATGAAGAGAGGATCACGAAAATGTAATTTGTTTTGAAGTTTGCTTCCAATCCCGAATTTAGATGATGATTTTATGAAGTTGGGGTTTGTGTGTGTGTTCTTGCTAGAGAGGAAGAGAGAGAGAGGGAGATGGTTGAATGGAGGTGATTGGGGTGGACTAGTTGACCTAGTCAACTAGTTTGCCCCGTGTCAATTTTAGTCCCTCGAGTTTAGAAGCGGGTGCGGGATTTAACCGATCGAATATTTTAAATTACACGAGAGTACGGGAGACGTTATCTTCCAACAACGAGAATATTTAAAATGTTACATAACAAAGGATACGAATCTAGATACGAAGGGTATTATTTAAAAAGAAAAAGACGGGCGTTAAAATAATTTAACGGAAAAATGCGGGATGTTACATTATCCACACCTCAAAAGAAATTTCGTCCCGAAATTTAGTTGGAAGTAGTAGTCGATATCTCTTACTCGAGACTTTACGTTGTCAATGCTATGAATAAGTGAAAGTACGTTCTTGAGGGTTCTCATGAATTTGGATAGTCAGGGTTTTACGTTGCATTAAGGTTCGGTTTTTACGATCCCCGGTTTCAACTGGTTTTCCTATGAAGAGAAGTTTGTCATCGATAGTTGATGTATCCAGCAGGATTGCACGTTCCTGTTCCGCAGGACACGTTTCTAAGTTTGTTACACGAAATGTAGGGTAAACGGAAACTTAATTGAGTCGGAAGTTCTAAACGATAGGAAGCGGTTCCAATACGCCCCAAGGTTTCAAAAGGTTCGATATTGCGGATATAGCCTTTCTCGATTTCCCAAAATGGATTACACCTTTCCAAGGTGCGGTTTCTCAATATTACGCGGTTACACACTGGGATTTGTGAGGTTTTCATCTAAGTTTGGTATGACTCTTTTGGTGACTATGGGTTGTCTCGAGCCCTTCTCGGACTTGGATTATCTCAATTGTTGTTTCTTGGATGAGTTAAGATTCGGTGTTTTGTTTGCCACATGCTTTGGTTCAACGAATAGGGGTATGACATTAGCGGTCATATAGGGTTTCGGAAAGTGCGTGTGAACACACGAGTGGTAACTACTGTTGTAAGAGGGATCTACTAAAAGCGACCATGCAAGTTTGAAACATGTCTTTTGAAGACGTAAATCGTTCGTTTGTTCGGTTCGTCTGTTTGTGGGTGGTACGCGGTACTCATGTCTAAGCGGGTCTTCAAGGTTTCTTGTAAAACTAGAAGTGAAACGAGTATTTCGATACGGAATAATTGACAAAGATACACCGTGTTGGAATAGAATCTATTAAGATACGTTTGAACAAGTCAGTTAGGGTTCGAAAAATGTTCGTTAGGACTATTCACCCTCGTGGCGAATACTAATGTAATATGATGAATTTCTCTATCCATGGAGAAATGTTACAAGGAGTTCCCTTAAACGGAAGTGCGAGCGATAAAGATAGGAGTGAAACGAGGACTTAGAATAGGATGAGCTTACATCTCGAGGTTACCATAACGTGCCTCTAGTTGTCAAAAAAAAAAATGAAGTCTGAAAGAGAAACGAGATAGTACACGTAATTGTATAGTTCGGGGTTGAATAATGGTTGGACGATTATCAGTGACGCAAGGGCGTTAAGTCAAAGAAGAGTGAAGTATCGTTGGATTGTGTGTTATCTTAAATTCCAGTAATATTAGACGGTGACGGTGAAATAACAGAGGTAGGTAGTGTGGTACGGGATGACGAGAAAATTGATCGGATCCACAATTTAGTATTCGAATTCTTCGTGCAAAATAACGAATTTTAGTTATGTTGATTTTGAGTCGAGAGAGTATGCCTTTCGGCGTTCAAGTAGAAATATTTCCATGTTTGAGTTCCATCTGTTGCAAAATAACGAAAAATATTTTTTTTTTTTTTTTTTTTTTTTTTTTTTTAACTAGAGATGTTGGTGTGAAGAATCACGCTCAAGGTGCGAACACGGAGAGGTTTAAAGTTTTCCTTAGTGAGTTAACGAGTTTAAAAGTCGTGTAACACGAGAAAAGTCAGAAATGAATCTTCGGTAATAACAGACGAGATCTAAGATTTTTACGAATACAAGTCCGAGTTGGGAGAGTTTCCTGATTACATGTGGCTTGATTTCGAGATTGATTGTAACGACCTGACCATAAACATCATGGTCTAGAAAATTGGACTTCGTTCAACAGAAATTCTCACTCAGAGACTTTGGTATAGAGTTGCTCTTTTCTCAAAAGTTCGAGCGGGAGATGGTGATGTTGTTCGTTTTCCTTCTTTACTTGGATAGGTCAAGATATCATCTATAAATACGATAACGAATTAGTCTATATGAATTTGCATACGCGGTTCAAGAGGTTTATGGATACGGGCGAGCCCTAAATAAATCAAACGGTACTAAGAGAGATTTACAACTAACGTAGCGAGTTCGGAAAGTGGCTTAGGAGACATCGTCTCCCTTAACCCCCAATTGGTGATAACCGGAACGGAGGTCGATTTTGAATATACGGGATTCGTGCAAATAATCATGAGGTCATGGATGCGAGGGAGAGGGTATCGGTTTACAACCGAAAATTTCTTAGTTCACAATAATCTATACATAAATGTAGGGCAACAATTTCTCCTTAATGAATAGGTTTTGAGTTCCTTAGTTCTATTGGTGTCGAGTTAAATTTCTTAACGTATATCATCCGATAATATTTATAGGCACACAATATTTTCCGTTGGTCGCTTAAATTGCCTAAGTAGTGTCTAGGGAAAAAGTGGATTGCAAAGAGCACGAGTCAAAGACTTGGTTATAAAACGTCTAACGGTAATGAAATCGAATAAGTATGAAGTATACGGTTTGTTGTGAAGAAACGTACCCGCTACTAGTCCATCGTCGTTCCGGGCATCCTAGGTGTCGATGTTGAAGGTTCAACGGCGTGCGTTGGGGTTGATTTTCTTATTTGGGCACACATTCCTAAAATGACCCAGTTGGCCACATTCGAAGCAAGCACCCGTTCTGTGTGCGTTGGGCATCTTTCGAGCGACGGGTCCTTGGCGCCGGTGGCGAAACCTGCCACATCCTTCAAAGTGATGCTTGTGGCATTCGTCACAAAAAGGCAGTTTTCCGGCATAGCCTTTCTTGTCGTTGGAGGTAAAAGGCTTCTTGGCGGGGTTGTTGTTATTGTTGTGGTTGCTTGATTGAGAGGCTTCCCATGTTCTTTTGTTGTTACTCGGGTGGTTCTCGACCATTGGTGCCGGTGCTTCCATTTCATTCACCGTTTCTAAGGCTTGGCGGGCCATTGTTAAAGCCTCTTGTAGGTTAGTGGGTTGGGATGTCATTACCTTGTGTTGAATGCTCTTAGGGAGGCCATCCATGTAAAGTTCGACTCTTAGGGTACACAGAAAACTTGCCCTACAATCCGCATCATAATCGTCTTTATAAAAGAACACAGACGTGAATTCACACGGAACTTTTTCCTTCAGAAAGGATAGCAAGTCTTGTAAATGAACATCACGAATGTCGATATCTTCAAACGAAATACTGTCGCCCCACTTATAATCCTTCATTTGATTACGGAAATCACCTCCGTAATGAACATTGAATGAAACAATCATTGGAGGAAGTGTTAACATTTTGCAGTTTGAGAGTGTTTGATTTTGATTTTGAGAAAGGTGGAAATATAAAAGAAATATATGTTTGAGTGTATAAAATGAAGTATATGGTTGGTGTTTTTATAGTGTAAAAGTGACCGTTGGGATAGCCATTGGAATTATTTTTTTTATTGTACTAACGGCTAAAAAAAATTTGGGAAAGTTTTTGGGAGAAGGTGGACGATGCCCGTTGGGACCTCTCTCATGATAGTTTCATTCGTGCTCTTCGAATAATCGAATTATTTTATCTGTATTATTCTGTAATGATGAAAACTCAATTTATCAACTCATATTCGTCATGAAAACATTTTTATTGTTAGCCATGACCACCTCACTCAAATTTCGGGACGAAATTTCTTTAACGGGTAGGTACTGTGATGACCCGGGAATTTTCGACCAAATTTAAACTTAATCTTCATATGGTTTCGACACTATAAGCAAAGTTTGTAATGATGAGTCTCGAAAACTTGGAAACTATGTTCATGTATTCAATTACCATTCGACCACTACCAACGATTCACGAACTATCGGTTGTAAATTAATATATACATATATATATATAGGTATATATATATATATATATATATATATATATATATATATATATATATATATATATATATATATATATATATATATAATAACTTGAAATAATAACAAATAAGTAAAATAATATGCAAAATAGTAAGTTGTTAAAATAAAGATATATATATATATATATATATATATATATATATATATATATATATATATATATATATGAATATGATTAGTAGACATTACATAAGTAATAAATTGTAAACTAAATATATTAAATGTAATTACCAATTAAAAATATAACTGTTATGACAAATTTATTAGTACTAATTTCATTAATACTAATTATTAAAATGTTAATAAATCTAATGTAATTATATTCAAAATAAATACTAAATATATAAATATCACTATAAGATTGATTAAAATTATTATCTAGTTGTAATGTAGATATTATTAGCCAATGTGATTAATACATGTATCATCTATTGATTTTTAATAATATTATTATTATTATTAGTATCATAATTATTATTAGTATTATAATTATTATTATTATTATAAATTATTATTATTATCATTATTATAGTTATTAGAAAATAATATAACTAATTATTCTTATCGTAATTAATGTTACTAATATCGGTTATTGTAATTTTTTTTTTATTATGAATATGAATATTAATTCTATTAATAATTTTATTAGAATTTTAATTATTGAATCATGCGTACCCATATGAACCAACCCAATTGTATATCACTGTCTACTTTTTGCTTTAATTTATCTGATTGTTACAAAGTCTTCAAACTGATTTATTTTCAAATCTATTATCTACCAAACATCGACTTTCTCCTATTTCATCGTCCTTCTTGTCTACCCAGGATTATTTTATTCGACTGTTGGATTACTACGAAACAAACAATGATGAATTACTACTATATGAACAACTAATTGACTTCATAAATATAACTAGTACTTCGATTGGGGAATTAAAAGAGAAAGGGGAGAAAAACAGAAAAACCGATACCTCTGTTTCACTAACCTTTATACCATAAATCAATTCCGTATATATATTCAAAAACTAAAAACGCAGTCTTGTTAGGATCATTTATCTATAACTATCTGCACAAATTCATGTTCTAATTCGTTTTATTGATTGCAAATTTTTGAAGTCAAAGATTTGGGTTTTCAAAGTCAAACGACGTTCTGCAATCGAATTCGAGATCGTGTTTATGATTTCAGTTAAGGTGAGGATTCAGAAAGTTTATAATTGTGATTATGAACCTTTTTCATGTAATAATTTTTGTCTGAAACAGCCCCAAATTTAAAATCAAATGTCAAGTGTTCTTCGTTTATTTTTTTAAAAAAAACCTGCTACTGCTTTCGTTTTTCTTCATTTAGTTGTTTTTCTGTTCTAATTAATCAATTCAAGGGATAACTGATTGGTTTCAATTGTATTTTCATGCTTTGATTCAGCCTGTAAATGTATTACCTTTATTGATAAAGGGACTCTTGATCGACTGTTTTGAGAAAGAGGAGAGGAAAGGGGAACTGCCAATTATACAGTTTATATTTAAAGAGAGATAGAGTATAACAGATAAATAAATACGGAGTAATGGTTTGAGGGAGAGGTCGGGAAACGAGAGGTCGTAGGTTCGAACCCGGTCCAGGGGCTATTATGTTTTTGGAATACATTTTAATAGAGGTAGTTTTCAAATTCTATTCTATTATCATTATTATCATATTTATTATTATTATTATTATTATTATTTTTATTATTATTATTATTATTATTATTATTATTATTATTATTATTATTATTATTATTATTATTGTGATTACAATTATTATTGTTATTATGAAGATTATTATTATTATTGTTATTATTGGTAGTATAAGTATTATTATTAGTATTATCATAACTATAAGTATTATAACTATTATTATTATTATTATCCTTAAAAGTATTATTAATATATTTATTCTTATTAATTTTATCATTTAAGTATTTTTATTATTTTTATGACTATTATTATTATTATTATTATTATTACACTTATCATTATTGTGATTATTATTATTATTATTATTATCACTAAGTACTAGAATTACTATTAATATGGGTATTATTATTAGTAAGTACTATGAATGTTAGTTATTACTGTTATTATTACTAATATAGGTATTAGTTACTAAATTATTGTTATTGTTATCATAACCCTAGTTATAATTTTAAATATTATTATTAGTATTGTTATTATCAATATTATCATCAATATAAGTATTATTATTAAGTAATATTGTTATTACTATTATTATTATTAATATCAAAAACTACCTTTTAAACAGATAAGTATTTAGTACATAAAATATATTTGTTACACATACTATAGTTATATTAAAATTACACATAATTATATATATCAAACCTATTAATATTATTTATACAAACCCATACAAATAACAAACTATCGATTCTTTTTTTTTTTTAAATTAACATTTAATCCATTATGTATATAAAGATGGATATATTAATATAACTATATAAATATTAACCATTATAAATATATCCACAAAAATTAAACATACATAATATATAAATTAAAGATGTAATATATAACTTATTCAGTTACGATGATATGTTTTAATATAAATATGAATAATATAGGTTCGTGAATCCGAGGTCAACCCTACATTGTTCAGTTGTTCAATATCGTCATATGTATTTTTACTACAAAATACATTAGGTGAGTTTTCATTACTCCCTTTTTATATATATTTTTGGGACTGAGAATACATGCGCTGTTTTTATAACTGTTTTACGAAATGGACACAAGTAATCGAAACTACATTCTATGGTTGGATTATCTAATCGAATATGCCCTTTTTATTAAGTCTGGTAATCTAAGAATTAGGGAACAGACACCCTAATTGACGCGAACTCTAAAGATAGATCTATTGGGCCCAACAAGCCCCATCCAAAGTACCGGATGCTTTAGTACTTCGAAATTTATATCATGTCCGAAGGAGGATCCCGAAATGATGGGGATATTCTTATATGCATATTGTGAATGTCGGTTACCAGGTGTTCAATCCATATGAATGATATTTTTGTCTCTATGCATGGGACGTATATTTATGAGAAATGGAAATATGAAATCTTGTGGTCTATTAAAATTATGAAATGATTATTTATGTTAAACTAATGAACTCACCAACCTTTTGGTTGACACTTTAAAGCATGTTTATTCTCAGGTACGAAAGAAATCTTTCACTGTGCATTTGCTCATTTTAGAGATATTACTTGGAGTCATTCATGACATATTTCAAAAAAAAAAACGTTGCATTCGAGTCGTTGAGTTCATCAAGATTATTATTAAGTCAATTATAGTTAGATATATTATACAATGGTATGCATGCCGCAACTTTTGATGTAAAGAAAGATTGTCTTTTCAAAAACGAATGCAATGTTTGTAAAATGTATCATATAGAGGTCAAGTACCTCGCGATGTAATCAACTGTTGTGAATCGTTCATAATCGATATGGACTTCGTCTGGATGGATTAGGACGGGTCTTCACAACTTTTGACTTATTTTAAATTGTGTCGCATATGTTTCATTTGTACTTTAAACGTTGTAATATAACTAGTCGTTGAACTACTTTTGTAAACTTGAACATCCATACATTTGAAATGAATGCGACATTTTTTGGTCAAACGATGCTTTAATGACTTATGACCACGTGACGGGACCTAAGTAGACGGCGCCGTCAATGACGATTTTTTCGGGTCGCTACACCATCTCTGCCATGTCATCTGGTAGCGGATCTGGTATCTCGCAGACCTCAGCAAGGCGAGCCAAAAACATAACTTGTTCACGTTGCTGAAGCGAAGTAACGTAAACATCAAATCGTTAAGAGACAGGATGAGAGTCCATTACTTTTTCGCAAACACAGGCAAGTGTTGGCGCAGTCTTGTGAACTCCAATTGAGAAGCAACTTTAGCGAAGTTTGCTTCATCACTCGCTGAAGTGCGGTATTCAAGTTCTTTTTTGGCATCCTCAAGAGCCGCCTTCAGTTTCTTTTCTTCAATTGCCTTATTAGACAATTGTTTGTTAAGATCTTCTACAGCCTCCTTTGCAATTTGGAGGTCTGCAGAAAGGGTGGAGCATTGTTTTTGAACTTGTGGCGTTTTGGCACGCTCCTCAGTAAATTTGAGCTTCTCGCTCTTTAAGAAGCTATAAAATTGCACTAGGCGAGCAATTATATCAGCGGCCGAATTGAAGGCCATATAAAAATTTTGCACAAAAGAATATATGCATCGACAGAGTTAAGAATTGCAAATTCTTGGAGCAGATCGTCAGGAATCGCAAGCTTCATTTTTTGAAATTGCTCCTCCGCAGCAGAAGGAGAAACACATAAATACCCAGGAAACCCATCAATCCGCACTGAACTGATTGGGTTTGGCGGAGTGCGGAATGTATCATCAAATTTGGTGAGCAAGAGATGGCCAGACTCTGGTGGAGTGCTGGATTGTTCAGCTGCAAAAGAAAATATATATCAAATTGAATGCAGAAATATATGCAAAAATACATTGTAATACGCTATGCGAATGTGCGAGACAAATAAACTTACGAGCTTTTGTTTCAGAAGAGTAATCTGAGATAAGTGGAGTTTCAACCAAATTTTTGGTATTTGCTCACGTCTGCCTTTGCTCAGGTGCAGAAGAGCCAATATACTTACATTTTTTCCCTGAATCAGCGGCAGTAGACAAATAAACTTACATTTTTTCCCTGAATCTTCATGTTTAATGGTTAAGTGGTTGCAAAGATTGCTAAAAGAAAGTGATGTGATAATTAGTAATCGATGAGTTAAGAATGTGAAAGAAAATGAAATGGCAATGTGAATTTTGCCAAAAGATGATTCCCTAATATTTATAGGCGAATTGAGATTACAATGGATCAATTTAACGGTACTGAAGTGAATTAGATGCTTCAGGAAGATACATAGCCGTTATTCTGCTACAAGTATAACGGTAACATTACTACTGCGAAAAAAGTTATCGCGGCATGAAAGATTGCGGATCATTTGAGGAATAAGTTTAGAAATACATTTTTTATAGTTTATTATTTTATATTTTCTGCGTAAATATAACACAATAAAGTGGGGACTTGATCATATATATAGGCATATATATGTATATTTTAAGAGCAAAAGGCAGCTTAAACGCAAGTGCAAACAGAACTGCGCTATGAAATAAGCAAACTACGAATTGCGCTATGACATTACGGATCTGCGCATAAAGAAAGATTGCGAAGATGTCTCGCACAAACATTGCGGATATGTCGGTGCTGCGCGGACATTTACTCCGCAGATATTCAAAACCTATAAATAGGTAGCTTGGCCTCTCATTTTAGGTTGTTGATTTTGTGCTCATTGCTCTGGTTTTTATGGTTCACTTGTGAATACGCCCAATTATCAATCATAATCAAGCCAAGGTAATGCGATCAAGACCGGGACATGGTGATTGATCACTTGAATCTAAGTGAAAGACGATCATAAGGTCCCATAAACATTATCAACATCACTATCCACCCCTCATTGCACTCAATTCCTAAATTAGATATAAACATCTAATTTAGGATTGATCAAACAACAATAATAATAACCTCAAGGTGTTGAGGTATTATTCAGTGGCGGAACTTGAGCATATTTGTTGGGGAGGCCAAAAATATTTAACGTTTGAGTGTTATATATATATTTTCTGTTTTGGATTTGTCTTTCCACATGACTTTTTATGGAACGATAAAATTTTATTAAATCTTCTAGTAAGAAACTAGAAGAAAAGCAACATTATAACTGGTTAGCTAGTCAATTGGTCCAAGAAGTATTAACTTTACATTTATTAGGAAACCAAGAAAATAAGAACTTTACATCTATTAGAAAATGGGAATATATTAGAAGATTGACGTATAACTCAAATTTAGCCAATTTTATTTGAACCGTCAACTGAAATATGAAATCGTAAAACAAGCACAACTTGTAAAGTAATCAATTATCGTGTTATGCATGTAGTCAAACAAGATTTTACAGAAGAATTAATAATACAATTGATTTGGAGATTTAATAGTTTTCAAAGAACTAATACAATTAAAATGAAAGAAAAGAAAAATAAATAAATAAATAAAGAAAATAAGTCATGTGGAAAGACAAATCCAAAACAGAAAACACTTGTAATTACGGAATATATGAATTTTTTATTTTTTTTAAGTAAGCGATGAGACTCTCATATGAACGAGCACATTGACTCCCCCATAGAAGGTAAAACCTCGTGTAATCAACCCCCCAAGCGCGAAACCTGGTACCAGGTGAATATATGATTTTTTTATTCAGTTAAAATTTATTGGAGGGCCATGTCAAAGGATTCAGCAATACTTGAAAGAAAATGAACTATAACTATAGCAATTATTATTATTATTATTATTATTATTATTATTATTATTATTATTATAATAATAATAAACTTAAAAGTTTTAAAACTTACAAAAAATTAGTGGGAAGCCTAGAGACAATCTGGGCCCCCACACCTCTAGCAATAGCAAAACCTATCCTAGTAAAAATATGAGCAGCAGCACCGGCACCAATATCTTGCGCCATCGAACTCTTCTGAATCCGCTTTAGCAAAGAAACAGCCTCCTTCTCTAATTCCCCAAGGGAAGAAAATGAGAAAGGAATGAAACCATAACCAATCGCCAGACAACTAGATTCGTACTTGACCCGCTTCCGACGAGCCGCATCAATCACAGCACGTCCAGGGACAAAGTCAGAAAGCCCAGACTGTGTCAAAGGAGAAGATCCTGTCAAGTCAACACAAACATCGCGACCACAATCCCAGGAATAAAGTAACACATCTGCAGGTCTGAGGGCCCTGTCGTTCCCTCCAGACAACCCAATGTCAACCTCCTTTCTCGCTGAAATCCCAGATCGATAACAAACATCAACAAGGGAATCCCGGACAATATTATGTCGATGCTTAATACCCACCATACCAGCACAAGACACCGCGTGATCCCCGAAAATATCCCCAGTAAAAACCCTTGAACAGGCAGAGCATGCCGTCGAGATAGAGAACAATGGAACACCTAACCGGTAGTACAACACACATCGGTAAGTCTTAGCGTTCATCGTCTGACCCAACCCCAAAATAGGGACTGCCCTTAGCCAAGCAGAGGTGTGATCACTCTGCTGTGATTTCCATAAGGCCGATTGTCGGAGAGATAACGAAAAAGTGGATTCTGCATTAGCGGTAACCTTTGTGAAGTAAACATCTGCCAATTTCTTCATGAGTATTGGGGCAGCGACCTCACTCGGATTACCTAAAATATCAAACCCAACTGTTTTATTAAACAGACCCAATGCATCTTCAAAAGCACGACCAAGACCAACAATACTCGCATGACGTAGTAGCTTGGTCTGCAATCCAACAGACTGTAATCGAGAAGCCAAAAAAGCATAATGACGAACA
The DNA here is from genome assembly GCF_046630445.1 of Rutidosis leptorrhynchoides. Taxonomy (NCBI): domain Eukaryota; kingdom Viridiplantae; phylum Streptophyta; class Magnoliopsida; order Asterales; family Asteraceae; genus Rutidosis; species Rutidosis leptorrhynchoides. Next base: position 273,695,852 of record NC_092337.1, on the reverse strand, counting down.
TCTCCCGCAGAATAAACACCAAGCCCTCCAAATGCAAATGGCAAGGTGGCAAGCCGCCACTGCCAATCACCAAACCCAGGCCCTGAAGCAGTAACAATACGCTCCAAGGAAGATCGAAGGGCTCCATCGAAAGCGCGTTGAGCCGCCTCAAATATACTAGGAGGACAAGTACGCAAGGAAAAGTATAGTTTAGAAACTCCCGTACATGCCCTAAGCAACAACAACTCACACTGAGGATCATCAAGCTTAGCAACCTTATCCATAAGCGCAATGGACTTGGTCACCCTTTGCATCACCAGTTCACTACTAAAACCAGGATCGGAACTTGCGGGGGCCCCAAGCAACTTAACACCATTTAAAGGCCGAGCAATATTAGGAGGAAAGACACCTACTTTCCTGCTGCGAGGGTCCTCCGTAGGCCAGAAAATTTCTGTTTTTTCAACGTTGAGATGCAGCCCAAAACGAGGCCCATCCTCCATAATCAAATGCAAAACCTTCCCCACCACCAAAGTGACCCCAATAATAGTACCATCATCCAAATACCACGCCTGAAGACAAACCTCAAAATTATCTCTGATTTTAGAAACCAAGGGTTGTAGGACCAAAGCAAAAAGCAGCGGACCAAGGGGATCACCCTGTTGCACCCCCTGAGAAGACCATAATGTGTGGTTCCCATAATACAATCTGGCTGGATTAGAGTAGCAAAATTCAACCCACCGAGAAAGGCTCGGACAAAGGCGGCGAACTTCACTTAACATGACCGTACGATCAACTAGATTGAAGGCATTTTGAAAATCAACTAATAACATAGAGAGGCCAACATCAGAGCCACGATCCTCAATCAGCCGATTCACAGCATGAAGAATAGCCTCACCACCTGAAGAAACACCAACACCAAACTGAAGACCATCGAAGTAACTTCCCAAAGACTGGCCAACCATAGCAGCGCCAACCTTCGAAACAAGACGTCGCCAAACAGTACCCACAGCTATAGGACGAAGACCACCGCCGGGCTTGACAAGCGGTGTGAGGGGAGCACTAGCAATATACTCTCCTAATTCCATAGGGCACCTTCCAGCTAGAAAGAGATTAACGACTCCGGTAATAGAGCCAACCAACTCATCCGAGACTGCCACAGCAGCACCACTCAAGCAATCCATAAGGTGTTGTGCACGTAAACCATCCCTACCACATGAAGTGCCCCGAGGAAAACTTTTAATCTGGCCCAAAACAACAGCAGAAGTCGTAACGAGGTGAAGGTGATCAACCGTCATATCAGGCAAGGATGGAGCGATAGAAGAAGGGTGCTTAGACAGCAAGTCTGCCAGTGTGGCGTCATTATAAGGAGCAACGCCTGATGAAGAAAGAACACGAGCTGCAGCGGTGTAATGGCCATCACAAATCTTCCTACGACACTGCTTAATATTACGCTCTTCCAAATCAAGGACCTCATCATCAACCACTGGCAACATAGGAGAATCCTCTGCCAAATACTCCCTCACAAGCTGTAAACTCCCACCCGCTGTCCCCCAAGAGCAAATAGCACGGGAAATATTCTCTTCCTGATGCCGACGCTTTATCGAAGACCTAGACTCACGACTACTCCGTGGCCGAAAGGTTTTAAGGGTACAAAGGGGTAACACCAACAAAGAGACCCAACTAGAAATGTCATCAGGCTTAGAGATCACCTTATCAAGAGCACCTTTCAAAACCCGAGAAAACCCCAAACGACACTTGGGAGGGATAGACTTAACCGTGCGAAACCCTTTAGAGAACAACTGACCCAGGAGAGCCACGTCAAAACCATCGTTATGATCACGCACCGAACCATCCTCAATACAAAGTCGAGCAGGAGAAGAGGGAGCTAGTGGCTTGGAAAAATTATGAAGCACAAAATGAACAACACCATTTCCCTCATCGGGGGGCGGCACATCCGGGCCCCTACCATGACGGCACTTAGCACGTACCGTGTGTGTTTTGTAGCAAACACCACATAACCAAATCCCCATACGCTTAAAAGTAACATCAGCCTCAGTATAAACACCCAAATTAGAAGTAAGAGAATGTCGAGTGATATCCCGCGCATCGATACCACAATGACGATCACTAAGATGCTTGATAAGAGAACTTCTAACAAGCCCATTTCCACACCCATTTTGACAGCCACTAAGACCCACAAAGGGACAATGAAACTTCACTGTGGCATGCGACATAACTGCACACAACCTTTAGTTGTAGTGCATAGCTAAAATGACAGAGACAAAATCCCCATACACCAATAAAATTATAACCATGAAGTCAAGAAAAAACTCATAGGGGACTTTTAACAAACACCTTGTGGGCACAAATTCAATTGAGTAATGATACAACTCTATCTTCTCCCAAAATCTTCCTGCTAGCTGCTACAACCCTCAATCCATCAAATCATATCTCTCCGTATGCCTGCAATTCCATTCTTGTAACAATTATTATTATTATTATTTAGTATTATTCGGACTGTTTTCAGCTAGAACATTAACTCCACCGCAGCTGCCCGAAGATCAACAGAACATCAGATTTTTGAAGTACATCCAAGGCTCTTTTTGCTTCTCCTAGTGCTGAGGTTGAATAAACGAAGAAGACGATCGCTGACGTCAGATAGTAAATTGCTGTGCTTGTGCACTTTGATGAGAAGGAAGAAAGCAGAGAAAAATATTAGACGACCAAAATGCCTCGACAGACTGCATGTGATTGGTTATTATTAATTATTATTATCATCATCATTGGACACTGGCGGTAGTTGGCGGTAGTTATTATTATTATTATTATTATTATTATTATTATTATTATTATTATTATTATTATTATTATTATTATTATTATTATTATTATTATTATTATTATTATTATTATTATCTTATATACTAAAACACACCCAGATTTTCGTCATTTCAGTTGTTTCGTATTGTCGTTTTGAGTTTGCATTCACACTGCAATCGGTCCCTCAACTTTGGCTCAATTTAAACAACGACCCTTCAATTTTACATTTTTTTCAGGGGTTGAAAGTGTAAATATATAATTTTATTAAAATAAAAGAAACTAATTCTACCCGAATTTTTAACGGACCCTATCTTCTCGCTCGGTACGAGTTAAATTTTTCCGAGACCACCGTTCAACTCGAAATAATTTTACGAATACAACGGGACTAACTATACGCAAAATGGACATCATTAAAAAAATACTAAATATTTCGGGCTATATTTCATAGATATACATATACACGTACAACAAACAACCCAACCTATTAGATATATTAAGTACCAAACAATGTATATCCAAATTCGATCGCGCGTTGAATACAAATGCAGCAACACGTGGTCGAATTTTTTTTCTAGTTTACACTATTGATCTAAAACTTAGGAGGGCCACTGCCCCTTTTGGCCTCAACTATGTTCCGCCCTTGGGTTTAGTAATGACTTGACTTTTCATAAAAAATGTCAGGGGTTCGATCCTTTTGAGCTGCAAAATATTTACTTGAAGTAACCCGCCCTTTTGATCGGCGTCGAAAGTTGCAGACGCCCACCAATGATTCGCATGTTGTCACACACACACACACACACACACACACACATACACACACACACACACATATATATATATATATATATATATATATATATATATATATATATATATATATATATATATATATATATATATATATATATATATATCAAATTTGACTAAAACTCTTTGTAATGAATTGTAAAAAAAAAACTAAATACTCATGTATTTGGTATGAACTAATCATCGTCATATAAATAATGTTAATTAAGAAAAACTTGGTTATTTATGTTATTTATTATATTTATCTAATGAGATTTTAGCCAGATTTGGTACCGATGAAAGAACGCACGAACTTGGATTACCTACTGTTGGAACTTGGATCCAGTTAGACTCGGATCCAATCTGCTCACTAACCTCCTTAGTACTTAGTCCCATTATATTGGTATTTATTTGTATTAAGTACCCATTAGTTAATTAGTATTAACTAATAATTAATATATTGAATATTGAGTAAGGAGATGACCTTTGAGATGCTTGGAGGTTTCATATGTATGACTTTATAAATAGTGGTCATATATGTTTTTGTTGAAATACAAAAAGATGAGCACATCAACTAGTGAGTTGGGAGAAACTATGAGTGATCTTTTAGTACATGGCAAACACGTTAAGGGAATCATAGGTTGTGAACTGTGGAAGTTTTCCATTTGTGATTGCTTTCCTCGGCCGGGGATCTAAATGATGTTCCTTTCCACTTCCGCTACTAGTTTTCGGGTATGTCTCGAATCCATTTTATTTACTACATTGATATCAGAGCTATAAGTTTATTTCCCGGTTCAATGTTAATCTTGTTCTTCATTGATTGATATTGCATGTGTTGTAAATTATTATGTTTTGTTTTTTTTTTTTTATGCTAAATTCAATCAACTTAATAACAATGATAATTAGCAATACAAAATTAATTAAATAATTAAAAACTGAAATTCGATCAGCATTCTGTTGTTTAAAATAATCAATTATATTAAGAATTGATAGGTTTTCCTTCAAATATGTTTTGCTCATTTTGCACACATATAGCGATATACTTCGTATAATGTTAGATGATTTTAAAATAAACGTATCACTATCTTGTTGAGTTTTATATGTGGTTATGGAGCATGAAAATATTTGTTCGAGGTGAATGGAAAAGTAACACGATAATTCAAATTCCATACTATAGAGTTGAAAGTTACGGAGTATATAAAAAGTATTAATAAGGTGATAGTATTCTGCCATAATTAAATGTTACATCGACCTTTTTCTTTTATACGGAGTAATATTTAGATTTAGATCTAGATGAAAGAAATTTTAGTTTTTCTTTCAATATTTCTAACTATTTTATTTTAAATACATTCATTCATATAATAATGATGAGTTACATTGTTGAATGAGTCTTTACATTAGATCAAAATAAGTGATTACATTATTCCTTGTAAACGTGTACATTATTTTTGTGTGTGGCTTGAACATGTACTTTAGTTGGTGTGACTATGTACAATTGTATATAAATTATTCAATGTGTTACACTTTGAGTTTTTTTGTAACTCTGAACATTCATATTAAAGAGTAGTTGTTTTAATAAGTTGTTATGATTATGAATTAAGTGAGTTATGAAACTCATTAATTTATAATGAAATCGAAATTAATACACCAACAATGTAATAGTTATATTGGAAATAATTCATATTTTGTGTTAAATCTAAATAAATAAACCGTACTTGTAGTTTAAAGGCACTCGTTTTTTGACTACATAATCATAAAGTTATGTGCATTTGCGGTGATTTGTTAAACGAACTTGTAACGATTCAAATAATAGTTTTTTGGTCAAATTAGTTATCTATGTGATGAGACGACCCGTCCTAATCCATAAGGACGAATACAATAACATATGGTTACATTGCGAGGTATTTGACCTCTATATGATACATTTTACAAACATAGCATTCGTTCTATAAGACAAACTTTCATTTCATCGAAAGTTGACAGGCATGCATACCTTTTCATAATATCCAAACTATAAATGACCTAATCTGTCATTTGCTTAATCATAATCTTTAATGAACTTAACGACTTGAATGCAACGTCTTTTGAAATATGTCATGAATGACTTTAAGTAATATCTTTAACATGAGCAAATGCACAGCGGAAGATTTCTTTCAATTCTGAGAATAAACATGCTTTAAAGTGTCAACCAAAAGGTTGGTGAGTTCATTAGTTTATCATCAATATTCATTTCCATCATTTTTAATAGACCACAAGATTTCATATTTTTCATTTCTCATAAACATCATGCATGCATATAGCCATCTGCATAAATAATCATTCATATGGATTGAACACCTGGTAACCGACATTAACCATAATGCATAGAATATTCCCACAGACATCGACTTCTGTATAATAATAATCTCGAAGTACTAAAGCCATCCATAGACATGAATGAGGGTTGTTAGGCCCAATAGATCTATCTTAAGGATTCGCATCAATTATGAGCCATTTCCCTAATTCTTAGGTTACCAGACATGAAGGGCGATATTCGATTTCGATAATCCAACCATATAATGTAGTTTCGATTACTTTTGTATATTTCGTCAAACATTTATAAAAGAAGCACATGTATTCTCAGTCCCAAAAACATATATTGCAAAAGCATTTGAAAAGGGAGCAAATGAAACTCACAATACTTTATTTCGTAGTACAAATACATATGACGGCATTGAACATGTGCAAAGTTGGCCTCGGATTCACGAACCTATATTAGTATATGTTGGTCAAATAAATGTCTAACAATTTGGGTCAGGTCATAGTGTATCACAATCCTAATGCTCGAGACTGATATGCAAAAGTCAACAAAAGTCAACTTAACCCAAAATGACTTCCAAAATCTATACCTGATTATTATATAACTTAAATATAGTCGTGTTATATATTTAAATATATTTAACAGATTTTATTAGAGTAAATAATATAAATCATTTATTTATTTATATTAAAATTTATATATAATAAAAATATACTTTTATATATCTTAAGTAATAAAATTTATAAAGTTCATTTAATATCATAAAAATATAGTGGTATGTATTATTAATGTAATTATATTACATGTGGTAAATTATCTTTGTATCACATATTCATTTGATAAAATAATATCGATAATAACAATAATAAGTAAAAGTTGTATTATTTTGTAATAATAATAATAATAATTATTATTTTACTAATAATAATAACAATATTTATATTTACTACAGATGATATTAATTATGATAAAATGATATTTCTAATCATGATAATCATAATAATAACAAGTGTTGCAAAAGTCGGCCGACTTGACCGACGCGTCGGCCGATGCATCGTTTTTTTGGGTTCTCCATCCCGTTTTTTCTGAAAACGACTCAAAAGACGATCAAAGCTAAAAGTTCGTTCAAAGACGGTCAAAGTTGGTCAAAAACGGTTAAAATCATTCAAATTTTTGTCAAGATGTGATATGTTTTAAAATTAGGGTACGTTTTCATTTTTTTGGGCCGCTCTTTTCTCTGTGTCCTTACTGATTATGTACTCGGTAACATTAATTAAGTTTGAAGTTTGATTGTATTTAATTTCAAGTTCTTATTTAAGAAATTTATGGTACAGAATCAACTATTTTATACATATATAAATATATATTTAAGAAATTATCAATAAAGTCAATATTGTTCAACGACCGATGCGTCCCCGACTCGGGCGACGCGTCCTTTTTAGGTCTCGACCGATGCTTTCCCGACTTGCGACTTTTACAACCTTGATAATAACGATACTTTTTAATATTACTGTAATAATAATATTTTATAATAATTCTATTCAAAATGATAGTTTTTTTTATAATAATACTAAAATGATAATAATAATGATATTTTATAGTAACAATGATATTTCTATTAAAAATAATAATTTTAGTAAAAATGATAGTTTTTAATATTAATAATAATTTTTAATAATAATAATAATAATGATAAAAAATAATAAAAATGATATTTTTATCTAAATCAATATCTTACCATATTTTAATTTCATCATGATACTCATACTTGTTATTTAATAATCGATTTGTTTAATAGCTTTTAGTCCTCTTTTATATCACATTCATAATAATGATATTAATAACAATCATAATAATTAGATGATACTAATATTAGTTTTAGTGTTAATGATACTAATAAATATTATAATAATATTAATGATAATACTAATAATTATAATAATAATACTAATGATAATATTAATAATAACATTAATGATAATAACGATAATAATAATAATAACAATAACAATTTTTAATAATAATAGTTATATTAATAATGATAATGATAATAATAATAATATAAATAATAATAATAATAATAATAATAATAATAATAATAATAATAATAATAATAATAATAATAATAATAATAATAATAATAATAATAATAATTATTATTATTGGACAATAATAATAACGATGACGATAGTAACAATAATCATTTTAACAATAATAATACTAAAATCAATAATAATTCAGTTGACCGTATCTTTTAATCCGTTCATCGAAATCACACGATTTTTAAATGAAAAGTTATTGATTTTTCGCCAGTTTTCCAACGACATGCATATCATATACCTTATCTCAATCGCATATGTATCAAATTCGTGATTTGTCATAACTATCTAATGATAAAAATTAAACATACAAGCATGGATAATCATATATACTCGAGCACTAGTCATGGATACATTATTAATATATAAAAGTTAAGTTATGAGTGCTCACGTATCAATATTGTGATTCAATATTGCAGGAAAGTACGTAGACGCAACAGAGATGATAAACACTAGATTGACCTCACGAGCATACCCCCGAACCATACCCATAACCTCCATAGCTATAACCCATAATTTCTTTAGCTATATCCCTCTCAAAAACTCGTTTTGGAAACATGTGAGCAGAACCTCGTCGTAGTATTTTATGTATAATAATAATAATAATACTCCTAAGCATAAGATTAATAATAATATATTAATCTTAATAAAAATAATAATAATAATAATAATAATAATAATAATAATAATAATAATAATAATAATAATAATAATAATAATAATAATAATAATAATAATAATATTAATATAAATCTTACGGAGTATGAATGTGTGCAAACTGAATCAAATTCGTTTGATATTTAAAGGCTACCTTCACCACCTACCCCCCACCCCATGAGAGTGCATGGAGTTTGAGTGGTAAAACCATGCGAGTGCATGGGTGCCAAAAAACAGCTCACATTCTATAACATCACGTTGCCGACACATTATATTTATATATTTAATATATAATATATTTAATATTTAGAATTAATTAAATATTATATTATATTCTCGTGTGTAACGACCCGGAATTTTCCAACGTTTATTTATTAATATTTATTATTAATGCTTGCGTTTTAATAAATAAATTTATGTACATTTACTTGTTACCATACTTGACTATACATGGCCCGACTCGTTTTTGCGACACACGTACTTTTCACGAATAATATTTTAAATATTATTTACATTCATGATTAATTATTATTAATCATTTTAATTAACCAAGGTTAGTAGTTAATTACTTGGGCTTTATTTGATTAATTGTTACTTACTTGCTTAAGACTTGGGCTTTTGTAATTGGATATATGTTAATGGACTTGGAAGCCCACCCTACTTCTCTTGATGGACTACTAGGAGCCCATATTATGCTAATTACTAGTTAATAATAAACTTGGAATAATTAACTTAGGTGGAAGATAAATTACTTACAAGCATGATAGTAACCTTTCCCCCATATATTTAACTTTTACCATTCAACACTAACACCACACCCCAATACAAGAATATAGCATGTTGACCACCCCCATTGGGTGGCCAAAACCTTCGGCCAAGGGGAGCCTTGGGAGGGGGTTTTGTTTTAAATTTTGACTACATAGTATCTAGTATCATCACACTTTTACTTACACATACTTGCACACTTTCATTTGCTCTCATTTTTCTCTCTACTTGGTAAGTAACAAGGCTTATTTCCTCTTCTTTTTCTCTCTTAAAAACCGCCACCATCATCATTCTTTTACTTGTTCTTGTTGTTGTTTAATTACTTGTTCTTGTTGTTGATTACTTTCTTGTAGTTATTTGTTGTTTTTAAGAATCAAACTTCCTAGTTTGTTCTTCATATTATCTTGTTATTTCAAGAACAAGCAAGAATCTAAACTTTCTAGTTTATGGTTCTACAATTAATGTTTTAAAGATTTAAAGCTCATGAGTTCTAAAAATCATACATGCATTCATGTTGGTGAACTTAAGGTTTACTTTCTTAAGGATCAAAACCTTGGCTTGAATCTTTAAAGTATGAATAACCATGAACTTATTACTTGTACATTTAGTTTATTTCTTCATTTCATACACTTTTAATTTCGTGATTCTTGTTATAATGGTCAAAGTGTTACTAGTTAACCTTGATCTCATTTATCTTGAACTAAAGTTAACTTTACAAGTTCAAGAACATGCAAATGAAACTTTTTAAATTATAACTTTGTACACTTATGTTTGATCTAGACTTTTGGGTCTAGGATCTTTAAGATCTAACTAAGAACTATGTTCTACAACTTAAGATCTTGATTTTATAAGTTTACTCTCAAGTTTGTAGCGTAATATTACTTTTATAATTCATGCATGTGTTGAATCTATGATCTTGATGCAACTTTGGTTCATCAAACTTCATACAACTCTTAAGTGAGTTGTTCTTCATATCATAGACTTACACTAGTGTTATGATTGTCAAACCTTGGTTGAGATGATGCAAACACATCAACGAGTTGTACACTTGAAGTTATATGCATCAAGGATGAGAACCGTGATGAGCATCAAGCACCAAGAACCCACCAGAACACTTAACCTACTGTTTTTAGGGTCTGATCAGAATACCTGGGCTACTGTAAAGTTGATTTTCAGTTATAACTGTTCGAGTAGATAATTTTTTGTTTAAGACTCATCTTAATCCGAGTTACGGTTTAGGATCTATGGCCCTCCGAGTGTCACTATGTCCTTTTAACGTTGTGCTGAAAATTCTGACCTACTCACACTTAAACCGTCACCACGGTCAAACGAAGACGAGTTTGATTCTAGAAATTGGTCAGTACCTAGGCGACTCATATACGGATCCATGGCCACTGGTCTCACCTCATTTCAGTTTTTATAGAGGCTGTGGCGACTAAACGAAGTCAGCCTTTGTTTTAAACCCTAATCTTGACTTAAAACTTACTTTACCCTTTCGACTTAATAATGAATGATGATGATACTTAAGACCTAATTTGCATACATTTACACTTTTGGGAACAACCTACTGACTTAGTACCTTTTTACCTAGGTTGAGGACTTTCGGACCAACAACTTTGCTTACTATACCTCGTAACGACTTTTACTACTTTATCATTGTGAGTTATAGCATCCCTTTTTACTTTAACTATTTTGAGACTGAGAATGCATGCGTGTTTTACGTTTTACATACTAGGAACGAGTACTTAAACTTTATATATGTTTGGGTTATACAACGGCATAAACATTCCCTTTAGCTCGGTAACGTTTAGTCATTGGTTTTTGAACCGGTGAACGCGAATCTTAGATATGGATCCATAGGGTTTGACATCCCCACTCGGGCTAGTAGCGCTAGCATTTAATGGGTGTTTAATACTTCGTAAACATACGCACTCGCTAAGTGTACTTTCAGGGGGTTATAAACGTTAAGTTAGTTACCAAGTGCCCACGGTTAAACATATACTTTATCATACTATTTTGAAACGCTTGTTGAAGCACTGAAATCTCGTGGCCTACATTACTTTACTGTTATACTTAAACTATAGCTCACCAACCTTTGTGTTGACGTTTTTAAGCATGTTGTAGGGAATTAGGTTGCATTAGTGAGTCTGGACCGACCCGAGTAGGATTCACTAATAGGACTAATCTACAACTTGCTAGTTTACTTGTTTTCGCTGAACTTGCTGCATGCTGCTGCTTACTTTTACTACTATATGCCGCATGCTATTACATGATTTCACTACTGCATGCTATTATCTGCTTTCTATTGCATGATACTTGTCGTTATTGCCATGCTACTTACTGTTACAGATGATCTAGACTGTCGTAGTTACTTGGCCTAATACATGCTTGCTTTATGACTTACTTACATGGAAAGTTATTTTCCTTGTTCAGATGTCGGATATTCCACCTGCTATCATTTTGGGCAGCGACACAGACTCATTAACCACTGTTGTTGATCCTCAGATCCCGTCGGCGACACCCTCTAGTGACCCAGGCGCTTCGTCCTCCGGAGCTAGTAGTCATGCACCTGGCCCGATGGTTACCTCCGACGGAGCCGAGGACCTCCCGGAGATTCCAGCTCCTCTAGCCCCAGTACCTCAGGAGCCACAGCACCATCCTGGTGGTTTTGTGATTCCCGAGGAATTTGGGGAAGGCCCATTCCGTAATCAGTATCGTCATTGGTTCCGACGCGCTCCTGATGGACGTCTCGTGCCGATCGGACCCGCCCAATACCGACAGATGATGGTTGCCCGAGGAGAGCCAGTACAGCCACCCGTGCAGCCACCTCCACATGATTCAGATGACCCGTCATCTGACGACTCATCCACAGATGACTCTAGTGACGATGACTCCGACGAGGAGGGCCCTGATGATGCACCTGTACAGCCACCCTCCACCCCGTCGAAGAACCGGTACCGTTTCGATGGTACCGTCATTCCAGGGATCAACGGAGGTCGAGCATTCACTGACGCATATGGTCGGCGTCATAGGGTTACCGCCCGTAAGCGGCTTGTGCCGTATCCAGCTGATCCCTTCATCCGTAAGCCTTACCGCTTCGCAGCCTCTACTTCTGGAGCCGGACCATCTGCACCACCAGCTCCACCAGCAGCACCCGTATCGACTGTACCGCCTGCCCCACCATCTCCCTCTGTCAAGGAACTGATGAGGGAGGTGGAGATCCTCCGTGCTCGCGTAATTGAGCTCGAGGACCAGATGTACCACTTATTGGGCATCCTACACCCACCGTCACCGTAGGGCTTTTGTAGTAGATTTCATTATGTAATCTAGTTGTAGTTTTATGTTTTACTTATGTATTGTACGAACCTATACAGATGTATGCAACTTATTATTAATGAATGGAAACCTTGTGTTATTTAATTTTTGCACGATGTTCTATTTACGTTACTGTATGATGATTCTGTGGTATTTGTACCTGGTTGCATTACTTAATTAACATATGATGTGTCGATTCCATGTTGGTTACCATATACTGTATTATTACTATTTGAATACTGAATTTTGACTTGAGTCAAAAGTTTTGTTTAGAACACCATGGCCAACGGATGATCAACACCTACCGTAGCCCAAATCGAGGAGATGATCAATGAACGGGTTGCCGCAGCTTTAGCAGAAAGAAACCTCCAAGCTCCACCGCCACCGGTTAACCAGCCCATTCGTAATGGGTGCACATACAAAGAGTTTCAAAGCTGCAAACCTCATAACTTTAGTGGAACAGAGGGGCCGGTTGGTCTCACTAGATGGTTTGAGAAGTTAGAATCTGTATTTCGAGTTAATAATTGTTCAGAGGCGAATAAAACCAAGTTTGCTTCATGTACGCTGTATGACGGCGCACTAACATGGTGGAACACGTTGGCTCAAGCAATGGGTATTGATGAGGCATTTGCTACCCCATGGGAGGAGTTCAAAGGGGCCCTGATTGAGGAATATTGCCCTAGGACCGAGATCCAGAAGATGGAGATTGAATTTATGCAACTAAAGGCTGTTGGGAATGACCTTGATAGTTACAACCAGAGGTTTTTGGAACTAGCCCTGATGTGTCCGACGATGGTTACCCCGGAGTTTAAGCGAATGGAAAGGTACTTCTGGGGACTTCCTAAGAGCATTAAGGGAAATGTCACCTCGTCTAAGCCACCCAACGTCCCGAAAGCAATGCGCATGGCGCATACCTTAATGAACCAAATCATCATCGATGAACCAGAGAAGGCTAAATCCGAAGCGGGTAGTAGTGATAAGCGTAAGTGGGATAACAACAAGGGTAGAGCCTATGATTAAAACTCGGCGAAGCTACATGAGGGTTTTAAAGGAAACAACAACGGTGGGAATCCCAACCTAAACACAAGCTCAAACCCGAACTACAAAGGTACCCTACCACAGTGCAAAAGGTGCTACAAGCACCATACCGGGTATTGTAATGTAGTTTGTGAAAAGTGCCAACGTACTAGGCATATCGGTAAGGACTGTAAGGTCACCACCCTGAATGTGAAGGCGAACCTCAATGGACCAAAAAAGTGCTACGAATGCGGACAGACGGGCCACTTCAGAAATGCGTGTCCCAACAAAAGAAAGGACGGCGGACCACCGCGTGGCAGAGCTTTCAACGTTAATGCAAGGGATGCACGTGAGAACCCCGACTTGGTGATAGATATATTCACTATCAACAATTTATTAGCTTCTGTCCTATTTTATACTGGTGCCGATAGAAGTTATGTATGTAGAAACTTTTGCGATAAGATTAATTGGTCGTTAGTCCCTTTAAAAGAGAGTATGCTTGTTGAGGTCGCCAATGGAAAACTTGAGAAAGTTGACCATATTAGTAGAGGAGCTATTATCAACATAGTTGGTGTAGATTTCGAGATTGACTTGATACCCATTAAGTTGGGAAGCTTTGATGTTATTGTCGGTATGGACTGGTTAGCCAAGATAAAGGCTGACATTATCTGTGGAGATAAAGCTCTTCGTATACCACACGGAGAGGGCGAGCCACTGGTTATTTACGGGGAGAGATGTACCTCGAAGCTGAACCTCATTAGTTGCTTGAAAGCGCAAAACATCATGAAGAAGGGACGTCTTGCTGTCCTAGCACATGTGAAAACATTAGAAATCGAGGTGAAGGGTGTGAACGATGTTCGAATTGTGAACGAATTTTCCGATGTCTTTCCTGAAGAATTGCCTGGATTACCGCCGCCGAGAGCAGTAGAGTTTCAGATCGATTTTATACCAGGAGCTGCACCTGTATCTCATGCACCTTATCGACTCGCACCTTCTGAAATGCAAGAGTTGCAGAGCCAATTACAAGAACTGCTAGACCGTGGATTCATCCAACCAAGTTCCTCGCCTTGGGGCGCACCTGTTTTATTTGTGAAGAAGAAGGATGGATCCTTCCGTATGTGTATCGGCTATCGTGAACTCAACAAATTGACAATCAAGAATCGGTATCCTCTTCCCCGAATTGACGATCTTTTTGATCAACTACAAGGATCAAGCGTTTATTCTAAGATCGATTTGCGATCCGGTTATCACCAGTTGAGGGTAAAAGAAAGCGATGTAATGAAGACTGCATTCAGAACTCGTTATCGTCATTATGAGTTCCTCGTGATGCCATTCGGATTAACCAATGCACCTGCCGTGTTCACGGACCTCATGAATCGTGTCTGCAAGCCGTACCTGGATAAGTTCGTTATCGTATTCATAGATGATATCCTCATCTACTCCAAGAGCAAAGAAGAGCATGAGCAACATCTTCGATTAGTGCTTGAACTCTTAAGACAAGAGCAACTTTATGTGAAATTCTCCAAGTGTGAATTTTGGTTGAAGGAAGTCCAATTTCTAGGTCATGTGGTGAGTGACTAGGGTATCAAAGTTGATCCCACCAAAATTGAAGCTAGCAGCAAGTGGGAGACCCCCACTACTCCGACTCATATCCGCCAATTTCTAGGTCTCGCCGGTTACTACCGAAGATTTATTGAAGGTTTCTCTTTCATTGCGCGTCCTTTGACCGCGCTGACTCACAAAGGGAAGAAGTTCATCTGGGAACCCGCACACGAATCAGCATTTCAAACCTTGAAGAAGAAGTTAACCACCGCACCTATCTTATCACTTCCTAAAGGCAGTGACGATTTCGTCGTTTATTGCGATGCTTCGAAAAGTGGTTTTGGTTGCATATTGATGCAAAGATCGAAGGTTATTGCCTATGCTTCTCGTCAACTGAAGATTCACGAACTGAACTACACTACTCACGATCTCGAACTTGGAGCCGTTGTCTTTGTGCTCAAATTGTGGAGACACTATTTGTATGGGGCTAAGAGCACTATCTTCACCGACCACAAGAGTCTCCAACACATATTCGATCAAAAACAACTGAACATGCGACAGCGACGATGGATCGAGACATTGAACGACTATGATTGTGAACTTCGTTATCATCCTGGCAAGGCCAATTTTGTAGCTGACGCTTTAAGCCGAAAGGAGAGGACGACACCTCTTCGTGTTAGGGCTCTGAACATCACCATCCATTCAAATCTCAACAGCCAGATCCGAGAAACTCAAGATGAGGCTCTCATAGAGGAAAATATATCTCATGAACACTTGAACATACTTGTCTCTCGATTCGAGGTTAGGGAGACTAGACTCCGATGTTATGCCGGACGAATTTGGGTACCTTGTTATGGAGATCTATGGAACCTTATACTAAATGAAACCTACAAATCGAGATATTCGATTCATCCCGGAACGGGCAAAATGTACCATGATCTTAAGGAACAGTATTGGTGGCCTAATCTTAAGAAGGACGTTGCAACTTATGTTGGTAAGTGTTTGACTTGCTCGAAGGTTAAAGCCGAGCATCAGAGGCCCTCTGGATTACTTCAACAATCGGAAATCCTGCAATGGAAGTGGGAAAGAATAACAATTGATTTCATTACCAAGCTACCAAAGACGGTGAACGGATACGATACCATATGGGTTATTGTTGACCGTCTTACCAAATCTGCACACTTCTTAGCGATGAAAGAAACGGATACGATGGAGAGACTCGCCCAACTATACATCAAAGAGGTTGTATCTCGTCATGGTGTACCTTTATCGATCATCTCAGATCGCGATCCCCGTTTTGCTTCTAGATTTTGGCGTTCTTTGCAAGAAGCCATGGGAACCCGTCTCGACATGAGCACTGCCTATCACCCACAGACCGACGGTCAGAGCGAACGAACAATTCAGACTTTGGAGGACATGTTGCGGGCATGTGTCATTGATTTTGGAAAGGCCTGGGAAAGGCATTTGCCACTATCTGAATTCTCATACAACAACAGTTATCATTCGAGTATTAACGCCGCACCTTTTGAAGCACTGTATGACCACAAGTGCCGATCTTCTATTTGTTGGGCCGAAGTAGGCGAAAAGCAAATCACCAGAACCGAGGTAGTCCACAAAACAACGGAGAAGATTGCTCAAATTCAAGCGAGACTTAAGACAGCCCGTGATCGCCAAAAGAGTTATGCCGACCTGAAACGTAAAGACTTTGAATTCAACGTGGGTAACCGTGTAATGTTAAAGGTTGCACCTTGGAAAGGTGTGATCCGTTTTGGAAAACGTGGAAAGTTAAACCCACGTTACATTGATCCTTTTGAAATCTTAGAACGTGTTGGACCCGTTGCTTACCGTTTGGATCTTCCGACTCAATTGAGTTCCGTTCATCCTACTTTTCACGTATCGAATTTGAAGAAGTGTCTTGCTGAACCGGAACTTGTCATACCACTAGAAGAACTTACGATTGATGACAAGATCCACTTCGTGGAGGAACCTGTTGAAATTATGGACCGCGAGGTCAAAACTTTGAAAAGCAACAAGATTCCAATCGTCCGAGTTCGATGGAATGCCAAGCGAGGGCTCGATTTTACCTGGGAACGAGAGGATCAAATGATGCAGAATTATCCTCACCTTTTCCCAACTCCTTCATCTCCCTCAGCTTAAAATTTCGGGACGAAATTTTCTTTAACAGGTGGGTAATGTAACGACCCGGAATTTTCCAACGTTTATTTATTAATAATTATTATTAATCCTTGCGTTTTAATAAATGTATTTATGTATATTTACTTGTTACCATACTTGACTATACATGGCCTGACTCGTTTTTGCGACACACGTACTTTTCACGAATAATATTTTAAATATTATTTACATTCATGATTAATTATTATTAATCATTTTAATTAACCAAGGTTAGTAGTTAATTACTTGGGCTTTATTTGATTAATTGTTACTTACTTGCTTAAGACTTGGGCTTTTGTAATTGGATACATGTTAATGGACTTGGAAGCCCACCCTACTTCTCTTGATGGACTACTAGGAGCCCATATTATGCTAATTACTAGTTAATAATAAACTTGAAATAATTAACTTAGGTGGAAGACAAATTACTTACAAGCATGCTAGTAACCTTTCCCCCATATATTTAACTTTTACCATTCAACACTAACACCACACCCCAATACAAGAATATTGCATGTTGACCACCCCCATTGGGTAGCCAAAATCGTTGGCCAAGGGGAGCCTTGGGAGGGGGTTTTGTTTTAAATTTTGACTACATAATCTCTAGTATCATCTCACTTTTACTTACACATACTTGCACACTTTCATTTGTTCTCATTTTTCTCTCTAATTGGTAAGTAACAAGGCTTATTTCCTCTTCTTTTTCTCTCTTAAAAACCGCCACCATCATCATTCTTTTACTTGTTCTTGTTGTGTTTAATTACTTGTTCTTGTTGTGGATTACTTTCTTGTAGTTATTTGTTGTTTTAAGAATCAAACTTCCTAGTTTGTTCTTCATATTATCTTGTTATTTCAAGAACAAGCAAGAATCTAAACTTTCTAGTTTATGGTTCTACAATTAATATTTTAAAGATTTAAAGCTCATGAGTTCTAAAAATCATACATGCATTCATGTTGGTGAACTTAAGGTTTACTTTCTTAAGGATCAAAGCCTTGGCTTGAATCTTTAAAGTATGAATAACCATGAACTTATTACTTGTAAATTTAGTTTATTTCTTCATTTCATACACTTTTAATTTTGTGATTCTTGTTATAATGGTCAAAGTGTTACTAGTTAACCTTGATCTCATTTATCTTGAACTAAAGTTAACTTTACAAGTTTAAGAACATGCAAATGAAACTTTTTAAATTATAACTTTGTACACTTATGTTTGATCTAGACTTTTGGGTCTAGAATCTTCAAGATCTAACTAAGAACTATGTTCTACAACTTAAGATCTTGATTTTATAAGTTTACTCTCAAGTTTGTAGCTTAATATTACTTTTATAATTCATGCATGTGTTGAATCTATGATCTTGATGCAACTTTGGTTCATCAAACTTCATACAACTCTTAAGTGAGTTGTGCTTCATATCATAGACTTACACTAGTGTTATGATGGTCAAACCTTGGTTGAGATGATGCAAACACATCAACGAGTTGTACACTTGAAGTTATATGCATCAAGGATGAGAACCGTGATGAGCATCAAGCACCAAGAACCCACCAGAACACTTAACCTACTATTTTTCGGGTCTGATCAGAATACCTGGGCTACTGTAAAGTTGATTTTCAGTTAGCACTGTTCGAGTAGATAATTTTTCGTTTAAGACTCGTCTTAATCCGAGTTACGATTTAGGATCTATGGCCCTCCGAGTGTCACTATGTCCTTTTAACGTTGTGCTGAAAATTCTGACCTACTCGCACTTAAACCGTCACCACGGTCAAACGAAGACGAGTTTGGTTCTGAAATTGGTCAGTACCTAGGGGACTCATATATGGAGCCATGGCCACTGGTCTCAGCTCATTTCAGTTTGTATAGAGGTTGTGGCAACTAAACGAAGTCAGCCTTTGTTTTAAACCCTAATCTTGACTTAAAACTTACTTTACCCTTTCGACTTAATAATGAATGATGATGATACTTAAGACCTAATTTGCATACATTTACACTTTTGGGAACAACCTACTAACTTAGTACCTTTTTACCTAGGTTGAGGACTTTCGGACCAACAACTTTGCTTACTATACCGCGTAACGACTTTTACTACTTTATCATTGTGAGTTATAGCATCCCTTTTTACTTTAACTATTTTAGGACTGAGAATGCATGCGTGTTTTACATTTTACATACTAGGCACGAGTACTTAAACTTTATATATGTGTGAGTTATACAATGGCATAAACATTCCCTTTAGCTCGGTAACGTTTAGTCATTGGTTTTTGAACCGGTGAACGCGTATCTTAGATATGGATCCATAGGGTTTGACATCCCCACTTGGGCTAGTAGCACTAGCATTTAACGGGTGTTTAATACTTCGTAAACATACGCACTCACCAAGTGTACTTTCAGGTGGTTATAAACGTTAAGTTAGTTACCAAGTGCCCACGGTTAAACATATACTTTATCATACTATTTTGATACGCTTGTTGAAGCACTGAAATCTCGTGGCCTACATTACTTTACTGTTAAACTTAAACTATAGTTCCCAACCTTTGTGTTGACGTTTTTAAGCATGTTTTTCTCAGGTGCTTAAGGTTAGCCGCTTCCGCTGTTGTACTAGTCTTGCTGTAGACACCTGCTGCTTTAGAGATGTCGCCGCATGAACGTTTATCTTGCATTCATAAACATTATTTCTTTTGAAACTATGATTTGTAATGGCCTATGGGTCACATACTATTATCCTTGCTTCTATTCATTGAAGCATACTTTTGATGTAAAACATTCAACGTTAGTTATGACGTCACCTTTTATCATGAATGCAACTTGTTTTGAAATAGCATATAGTGTTTGACCTTGTAATGATCCTGTTGTTGATGGTCCGTACATGATGATTTAGTACGGGGCGTCACATCGTGCATAGTTGATTTGTAATTTTTACATCGATGCGTTGTACGTTGACCCTCGACTTAAGTACCAGTTCCGGTTTTTTGAATGCATTTTCGTACGCTTAGAAAATTGGTACTTTACGTTTCGTGTAATGTACCTTTATCAATAACAAGACACAAATCAATAAAAAATTATTCTACTCAAAGTGTAACTTATTCATTTGAGTGTTTTGGTCATTTGCTTCTATAAATCGACGTCTCGTTATTTACCAATATATATTATAATAATACTATTTTAAATCCAAAACGTTTTACGACCAAATTAATATTATATTTTATCACTTTGTAAAATAATGATATTATCATTTAAAAATATATACTTTTATATTTTAGAAATATTTATTTACTAATATAATATTTAGTTTGTTTTTCAAAAACTAATTATATTTCAAAGTTTAATATATTTAAAATCGTTTAAATGTTAGATATTATTATATCACCTAACGTTTATGCTCTAGAACTTAATTTGATATAATTCATTTATGCGCCAACGTTTATTTTAACTTCTCAAACGTTCTAAAAATCAATCGAATCGAATAACCAAATGTTACTATCGTTTACTGAATAAATTTTGAATTCATATATATTCAATATTCATAAACACGTTTTAAATACACTTTGCGAGTTATTTATATATTTAATTCTAATAATTAATATTAAATCGTATATATTCAAATTATGTTACTTAACGAAAACATTTTTAATTATCAAGTTCTATTATATCGAAAAACATTTTCGTACGTTTGAAGTTAAATCAATAGAATATTATGAACTTTAGTTCTCCACTAACTTTTGTCTAACTTTTGTTAATTGACACATTCGTTCTTTCATGTAAATCACTTTACCATATTCCAAATATTGTTAAAAATAACAGATTTCTCAAATCATAGTGGACCTCATAACAGAGACTCGTAATCATAATCACATTGTATCTGATAATTCAATTATTTGATATTATCTTTTAATTCCGTTGATAATTATATTAAATATATATTGAAATAAATACGTTTATGTAAAGTATTATTCATTTAATACTTTGTTAACATTCTCAAGTCATATAATAGACTTCATAACTTATTTTCATACCAATCAAACCGTTTAATGTTTTATCAATATTTCTCAATTTAATATTCACACGTATATATATATATATATATATATATATATATATATATATATATATATATATATATATATATATATATATATATATATATATATATATATATATATATATATCTATATATATTCATGCATATCTATCTACACATAATCGTTCGTGAATCGTCGGGAACAGTCGAAGGGTAAATGAATACATGAACACAGTTCAAAGTTTTTGAGATTTCAACATTACAGACTTTGCTTATCGTATCAAAAACATATAAAGATTTAAGTTTAAATTTGGTTGGAAATTTCCGGGTTGTCACAGTACCTACCAGTTAAAGAAATTTAGTCCCGAAATTTGAGTGGGATGGTCATGGCTAACAATAAACATGTTTTCATGACGTATACGCTCTGAAAATAAGAGTTTTATCATCAGTGATAAAACAACTTGTTTATGTGAAGAGTACAAGCGAAGTTATCACAATAGAGTGAAATGAGTAAATGTAGATTCGTCATATCTTTTGACGTAGACAGGATTGATTTCCAGAGTTTAAGGGATTTGGAGAAAATCTTTGTAATAAGATTTGATTCTTCGGTAATTAAGAAATTAGGATCCTCTTCGGTTAAATGCGATGATCTGTCTCGATTGCTCTGTCTGATATTTCACTATAAATCCACCCTCTTCGTTTCCTTATTTCCACAGCTCATACTTTAAAGCATTCATCAATATGCTTCATCCAGTTCTGATTCTTGATATACTCCTAACTTTTATATCCATCATTCTTCTTTTTCATTTACCGCCGGAAGAATCTATTCACTTCTACTATACTCTTGATTTTATAGTGTTTCTAGTTCTCCCGTGTCTTTATATTGCTATATGCATCGATATATATAGTTTGTAATTTTTGAGTTGTTGTTGGGCTTTATATCTTCCCTTATATTTCAAGGTCCTTGCTTCTGTCTTTCATCATCATTGTCATCCATAGTTAATGTTCTCTCCTCTTTGCTGCGATTTCTACTCACATTTTTATTTCAGAATTCATTCTTTTGTTTTCTCTTCCCGACTTTAAATCAGGCGAATAATGGTCCAGAATTCGTAGGTATGAATTTTGGAATGAATATAATTAATGTTCTAAGAAGGAAATTGTAATGGCACGATCTTGATTTGTCAAATTACCAGAATACCTCGAAAAAGGCCGAATCATCAAAAAAAATATTTTCTTGATATGTTTAGAGTTTAAGTAGAATACAAGAGTCGTGTAACATGGCACATGATGACGTTATGGTCTGTGAATCGTCACATTTTATTTAGAAACTCAACATGTGTTACTGTAATATAATCACGTTGATCAAGTGTCATTATATTATACTAACTCATGCTTCAGTTCCCAACACTTTTTCAAAAACATTCATATTTTAAACTCAAAGGTTTTAAGAATATAGAAACTAAACAGTTTCCTATATAATGTAATACAGATAGCGTGAAGAGATAATTGATTTCAGATTATAAAAATATCTTCAGAAACATCGAAGATATTTATAATGAAAGATACAACGATATCTTAGAATTTCTAATATCGATGTACGATGATGAAGATTTGTCCATAAAGGTTTAGAGTCAGGAGTAAGGTATTCGTTAATGACTTCAGCAGGCACTGAATCATTTGGATTCTTTGAAGGCAGATTTATTCTTTGTGATTTGTCCACAACCTCCTTCATGGTTTGCTCAATTCGTTTCTCAGTACCAAATATTCTCTTTTTTTTTTGCCAACACACTATTCTTTATCATCAAACTTTTGGCTGTTAAGGTCATTTCACAGGTTTTGCTGCTTCATCAGCATTTTTCAAAATTTCGAGAACTAGTTCGCAGTTTGGGTTATTTTTCAGAAACT
The DNA here is from genome assembly GCF_046630445.1 of Rutidosis leptorrhynchoides. Taxonomy (NCBI): domain Eukaryota; kingdom Viridiplantae; phylum Streptophyta; class Magnoliopsida; order Asterales; family Asteraceae; genus Rutidosis; species Rutidosis leptorrhynchoides. Next base: position 273,672,476 of record NC_092337.1, on the reverse strand, counting down.
TCACATTCGAAGTATGTAAGTCTAGGAGATAGATGTTATATATATATATATATATATATATATATATATATATATATATATATATATATATATATATATATATATATATATAACTGTTGGCGTAGAAATGTTGCGAGATTCAAAATACTGATTGCTAATTTCCGGTAGTTGGTATGGCAATTATTGTTACAATATGTAGATGAGTACTTGATAGAGTTTCAATGAGTATAATGATTTTTCGGAAAGTCAAAGATCAATAAAGTTGTTGATAAGTTTACTGCTAATGTGGCAAGATATGAAAGGTTCCCCGGTAACAATGATGAAGGGGTAATCATTATAATAAGGCTTATTCGAATGAAAAATTGAAGTTGATTTGCTGGAGCCGTGACAAACTGTTTACTGTGAAAGGGATTGAAAGGTTATTTTTGCTAATAAATGCCAAAGGGTCTGACACAGATACGTGTTGAACTATGACTTTGGTTTCGAGAGTTTTTCAGGTACATGACTGTGGGTAACATGTGGTTGGATAATCATCTTAATTGTTCATCATTTGAAGTATCTCTAGAAATTTTGAAGGGTTTTAAATGCAACATATTAATTGTACCAGAATGTAACATGTGGTTGAAGGGTTTTGAATAATGTAACATATTAATTGTGAATTTAAATACCTCTCGGGTGTTACCTATCCGTTAAAAGTTTCACAGTAATATTATACCAGAAAATTTTTTATTACAGTCTTTATGAAAATATATGTATATTTTTTCATGTGTAATACAGATTTGATGTGTTAATACCAAATTAAGCTCATTTGATCTTAGACTGGAATGAGAAATGAATAATCTCTAACATTGGAGATTACATAGTCTTCACAGAGTATTTCACTACTGTGATCAATACTTCATTATTTATTCTTATGAATATTTCCTTAGTGAATCATGTTGATGCTCATAGAACTCTTGCTAACTTCACAAGGTACGAATGATGTTTTCTAGAAAGTTTCGAGTATATCGAAAGTGTAAAATCAAACATGTAATTGAATAATACACTTAGTTATTATGAAACGGAAGTCATTGAGTTGAAACAGAGATTGTAGTTAACGATGGTTAAGTTGTTAAGGAATGATGTACATCTTAGCATATTAGCAATATGAATTTAATCGAGTAGTATCTACCCTTATTTAATTCATACATAATAGCTTAGTACGAAAAGATTTATTTTGATCTCAAAATTCATATATATATATATATATATATATATATATATATATATATATATATATATATATATATATATATATATATATATATATATATATATATATAAAATATACATATAATTTCTTCAGAAGGAATGAGTTAATACTTCATAACTCGTTGATACAATATACGCGTTGTTGATTAGTGATGATGTCCACGGTGATTCTTGAACTGACGGAGCTTGTGATGTTATAGGTGCTGCTGATTCTGACGATGCTGATGGCACTGACTGTGCTGGTGATGCTGACGATACTGTTGATGCTGCTGGTAAAACAAGCCTAGCTTGTAATTCGTGCACTATCCTTGTCAGAGTTTTTAGTTCACTCATCTGATTTATGGTTAAGGCTAGAACATATAATCTCTAAGACTTTGGAGATTACATAATCGCCACAGAACGTTCCTCGAATGAAGTTATAGATTAATACTTCATCGGTTATTGTTGTTAGTACTCCTTGGTATCTATGGTATGTATGACGTTGATGCTCGAGGTACAAATTGTGATGTTGAGGTGTGGGATGCGGATGTTGTTGTTGGTGGTGGTAATGGTACTGTTGGTGTTGTTGATGGTGGTACTATTGCTACCGGTGCTGTTACTGGTGCTTATAACCATTGCACCATGTTCTCCAAGGCCACTAAAATGACCCGTTCATATACATTATAAACGATTCACAATGGTTGATTACATCGGGAGGTATTTGACCTCTATATGATACGTTTTACCAACATTGCATTCGTTTTTAAAAGACAAACTTTCTTTACATCTAAAGTTGACAGCATGCATACCATTTCATATTATATCAAACTATCAATGACTTAATAATAATCTTGTTGAACTCGACAACTCGAATGCAACGTCTTTTGAAATATGCCATGAATGACTCCAAGTAATATCCTTAAAATGAGCTAATGCACAGCGGAAGATTTCCTTAATACCCGAGAATAAACATACTTTAAAATGTCAACCAAAAGGTTGGTGAGTTCATTAGTTTATTATAAACAATCATTTCCATTATTTTAATAGACCACAAAATTTTCATTTCCATTTCTCATAAATAAACATCCCATACATAGAGATAAAAATCATTCATATGGATTGAACACCTGGTAATCGACCTTAACAAGATGCATATAGAATATCCCCATCATTCCGGGACTCCCTTCGGACATGATAAATTCGAAGTACTAAAGCATCCGGTACTTTGGATGGAGCTCGTTGGGCCCAATAGATCTATCTTTAGGATTCACGTCAATTAGGGTGTCTGTTCCCTAATTCTTAGATTGCCAGACTAAAAAGGGGGCATATTCGATTCAATAATTTAACCATAGAATGTAGTTTCGATTACTTGTGTCTATTTCGTAAAACAGTTATAAAAGCAGCGCATGTATTCTTAGTCCCAAAAATATATATTGCAAAAGCATTTAAAAAGGGAGCAAATGAAACACACTATTCAATATTTTGTATTAAAAATATTCATACGACGAAACTGAACAATGCAGGGTTAGCCTCGGATTCACGAACCTATATCATATATATATATATATATATATATATATATATATATATATATATATATATATATATATATATATATATATATTAACACATATAATTATCATGTAATAATAATCAAACCAGTTTATATATATTAATTATATAATATATTACTTATTTAAAATAGTAATGTATTTATTATTTCAACTATTATATATCTATATATGTTATTTTTATATTAAAATAGTACATTAGATATACTTATGATATATATAATAACTTTATTTTTATATAAATATCTTTTGTTATTAATAATAATTTTTAAAAATGATAATTTTAATGATAATACTAATAATAATTTTTACAATAATAATAATAATAATAATAATAATAATAATAATAATAATAATAATAATAATAATAATAATAATAATAATAATAATAATAAAAATTATAATAGAGTACAACCTTTGAAGAAACATGCTCCTAAAAATAAAATGCCACTGCCCAGACTCGAACCCGAGACCTCTCGATTAACAACCACACTACTAACCATTGATCGGCCCGTTTATTTTTGAATTAAGCCCCTAACTTAATTGTTTTAACACGATGATACCTGAAGCCCAAAGAAAAACCCAATTACTTATTGCCTAGTCCCTTAACCTTTCTAATCTGCAACAGTTCTTGATTAAAGATCGATCATAGCAACCTACCAATTAACAAGCTGGTGTTGATTAATAGAATATTAATATGGTTAATTCAATTTTGATGGCTCATCATCATCATAATTGTTCAGTCATCATCATCGTTATTTTATCATAATTCTGTCCCCATCTTCCCGCATACAATCATTATCCATTATCATAATCATTCATCATCGTATCTCATCATTTATCATAATCATAATCGTGTTATCATCATCGATTATTATTATATGATAATTCATCATCAGCTTGTGCATCATCATCATCGTATATTATCATAGCAGCCCATCATCAACTTCATAATCGTATCCCATCATCATGATTATTATCTAAACATCATCATAATCATTTCCGTTCCTATATCATCATATTCATGATCATACATATCTATTCTTCCTCGTCTCTGTAGCAGGAACACCGAAGGGGAAAACAAGAAAAAAATATAGCAGCCCTATCGAACAGGAGGGTGATACGGTTCTAATGGAAGTAGCCCAATAACACAGCTCAACAATGATTAAGGTGAAATGTCTCGTTCATATACATTATAAACGATTCACAATAGTTGATTACATTGCGAGGTATTTGACCTCTATATGATACATTTTACAAACATTGCATTCGTTTTTAAAAGACAAACTTTCTTGCATCGAAAGTTGACAGCATGCATACCATTTCATAATACATCCAACTATAATTGACTTAATAATAATCTTGATGAACTCAACGACTCGAATGCAACGTCTTTCGAAATATGCTATGAATGACTCCAAGTAATATCCTTAAAATGAGCTAATGCACAGCGGAAGATTTCTTTAATACCTGAGAATAAACATGCTTTAAAGTGTCAACCAAAAGGTTGGTGAGTTCATTAGTTTATCGTACTCAATCATTTCCATAATTTTAATAGACCACAAGATTTCATTTAATTAATAATCATACACTCGCAAGTGTTTAAAATTCATTCGTATGGATTGAACACCTGGTAACCGACATTAATAAAATGCATCTAGAATATCCCCAAACATATAAACATCGAAGTACTAAAGCAGTTCAAATTCTCTGACTGGGGCGTGTCAAAGCTCATAGATCTATCTTTAGGATTCGCGTCAATTGGTTGCAATTATAATAAACACCAATTCTTAGGCTACCAAGTTCAACAAGGGCGATATCTGGTATAACAATTCGACCATAGAATGTAGTTTCAATTACTTGTGTCTATTTTGTCAAACATTTATAAAAGTGCATGTATTCTCAGTCCCAAAAATGTATATTGCAAAAGTATTTAAAAAGGAAGCAAATGAAACTCACTATACGGTATTTCGTAGCAATTATGCAAATGACGGCACTGAACAAGTGCAGGGTTGGCCTCGGATTCACGAACCTATATTAAGTATATATATTAATATATTGGTCAATATCTGTCTAACAAATTCAGGTCAAGTCGTAGTGTATCACAATCCTAATGCTCGAGATTATCATGCAAAAGTCAACAAAAATTAATTTGACCCAAAATGACTTCCAAAAATTCATACGTATTTATTATATAGCTTAAATATAGTTGTTTTATATATTTAAATATATTTATCAAATTTTATTAGAGTAAATAGTAATACAAGTCATTTATTAATAAATAAAAATTTATATTAAAATTTATATATAAAAATATACTTTTATATATTTTAAGTAATAAAATTTATACAGTTCACTCAATATTATAAAAACATGATGGTATGTATTATTAATGTAATTATATTACGTGTGGTAAAAATATCTTTGTATCACATATTTGTTTGACAAAATAATATTGATAATAATAATAATAAGTAACAGTTGTATTATTTTGTAATAATAATAATAATAATAATAATAATAATAATAATAATAATAATAATAATAAAAATAATAATAATAATAATAATAATAATAATAATTATTCTACTAATAATAATAACAATATTTATATTTACAAATGATGATATTAATTATGATAAAATGATAATTCTAATCTTGATAATTATAACGATACTTTTTAATATTAACTGTAATAATAATAATATTATTATATTATTAATAATAATAATATCTTATATAATAGTAATTCTATTCAAAATGATAATTTTTAATATACTAAAATGATATTTTATAATAACAATGACATTTCTATTAAAAATGATAATTTTAATAAAATTGATAGTTTTAATATAAATGATACTTTTAATAATAATAATAATGATAAAAAATAATGAAAAAGGATATTTTTTTCTTAAATCAATATCATACAATATTTTAATTTCATCATGATACTTATACTCGTTATTTCCTAATCGATTTGTTTAATAGCTTTTAGTCCTCTTTTAAATCGCATTCATAATAATGATAATAATATTAGTCATAATAATTAGATGATACTAATATTAATTTTTAATGATAATGATACTAATAATAATAAATATTATAATAACATTAATGATAATACTAATAACTATTTTAATGATAATAAATAAAATAATATTAATAATAATGATAATGTTATTAATAATCTTGATGATAATAACGATAGTAATACTAATATAAATGACAATTTTTAATGATAACATTTATAACGATAATGATAATAATAATAATAATAATAATAATAATAATAATAATAATAATAATAATAATAATAATAATAAGAATAATAATAATAATTAGTTAATAATAATAACGACGATAATAACGACGATAGTAATAATAATAATTATTTTAACAATAATACTTAAAATTATAGATAATTCAATTGACTACATCTTTTAATCCGTTCATCGAAACTATTCGATATCTAAATGAAAAGTTATTGATTTTTCGCCAGCTTTCCAACGACATGCATATCATATACCTTATCTCAGTAGTATGTGTATTAAACTCATGATCTATCATAAACTATTTAACGACGAAATTAAACATACAAGCATGCATAATCATATATACTCGAGCACTAGTCAGGGATACATTACTAATATATAAAAGTTAAGTTATGAGTGCTCACGTATCAATATTGTGATTCAATATTGCAGGAAAGTACGTAGACGCAACGGAGATGATAAACACTAGTTTGACCTCATGAGCATACTCCGAACATTATCCATAACCTCCATAGCTATAACCCATAATTTTCTTAGCCCTATCCCGCTCGCAAAACCCATTTTGAAAACATGCGAGCAGAACCTCGTCGTAGTATTTTATGTATACTAATAATATCTTGAAATAATACAGAGTATATATATATATATATATATATATATATATATATATATATATATATATATATATATAAATCGATTGAGAGAGTTTAGAGAAATATATTTTCAAGTTTCTATGAAATAATGAAATCTAATGAATTCTATTTATAATAGATTTTTGAATTATTAAAGTGATTTATTAAAGTATGAATTATTAAAGTTAAAGTAAAGGAAAAGTAAAGTAAAGGTAAAGTTAAAGTATAGTAAAAGTATAAAACTATGTACGTATAATACGCGTATAAATATATATAATATTAATTTAATTTGTTATATATATTTAATAAAATAAAATATAAATATCGTAATCTTTATCATACTGGTTAAGTAATGAGTTGTCAAAAATGGTTCTAGATATGTATAAAAGTTATATACATTTTACTAATAAATAAGTTCTTTTTAAACTGAAAATGTTTTTGTACGTCTGAAACTAAATCAAATAAATATGATAATTTTGTTTTCCAAAACTAAATATATTTAAGAATCATTTTGTTAAAAGGTTAAAATAATGGAAATCGTTATATCATAAAACGTTTTAGAAAAGCAGAATTATATATATTCATAATATGTTTCAAGTTTTTAAATTATAGTCTGTTGGTGAAGCATGGGATAAAGTTCAAAGGTTAAATAAACGTATGAAATCATCTTAATGAAAAATGTCGAGTTACTTAACTTGTCGATATCCAACATCTAAGTTATTTACACTCTACGTTCTTACTTTCATATTAAAGAAAATGAAAGTTAGCATAGTTATCTTATCAAAGTCACGAGGAAAATATTATAAAACATGAATTGAAAATTAAATAGGAATCTCTACTAACCCTTGTCTAGTTTCCATTAATTGACATATTTGTTCTTACTTATAAATCACTTTACCATTTTCTGAATGTTATCAAAAAGAATAGATTTCTTAAATCACAGTGGACCTCATAACATAGACCCGTAATCATATCACAATGTATCTGATATTTCAATAATTTAATATTATCTTTTAATTCCGTTGATAAATATATTAAACATATATTGAAACAAATACGTTCATGTAAAGAATAATACATCTAATACTTTGTTAACATTTTCAATTAATATAACTATATATTATATATACATATCAATATACACATAAACGTCCGTGAATCGTCGAGCACAGTCAAAGGTAATTGATTACATGAATATAGTTTCAAAACTTTTTGAGACTCAACATTACAGACTTTGCTTATCGTGTCGAAATAATATAAAGATTAAGTTTAAATTTGGTCGGAAATTTCCGGGTTGTTGATGTTATGCGAGGTGTATATAAAATAGCTTTAAATTTTAGTAGGAAATACTATTAAATACGATACAATTTTACACAAGATATTTATTTATTTAGAGAATGGATATACTTAAACCTTGCTACAACACTTATAGGCAGTGTACCTAATCGTACAGTAGTGTAGTTTTTAGTAAGTCCGGTTTGTTCCACAGGGAAAATCTTTAAACAAAGCTTAACGCTATATTAGTTTACTTTTATAAAAATACAAATATATATATATAAGTAATATTATTATTATAAAGGGGGGTTTTTACCGTTTAATGACCGATTTGTCGATTTTAAAACTTTAGTCGCAGTTAAAACCAAATGTAAAATAATAAATACAAGACTTAATTTAAAGCGTAAAGTAAATAACGATAATGAAATTGCGAATAATAAAAATGCGATAAAATAAACTTGCGATAATTAAAAAGTACGATAATTAAAAGTGCAATTAAATACAATAACAATAAAAATGCGATAATTAGAAGTGCAATTAAATATAAAATAAAGGAAATTAAATATGAAATAAAAGAATTATGCTTATTTAAACTTTCGTAATCATGATGTTTGACGTGTTGATTTTAGTTTTATGCCCATGGGTTAATTGTCCTTTGTCCTGGATTATTTAATATGTCCGTCTGGTTTTTGTCCATAACAGTCCATCAGTCATAAATATAAAGTGCGAGTGTCCTCGTCAAATTATCCTTATACCCGAAGTTAAATATTCCTACTAATTGGGGACTTAAACTGTAACAAGATTTTAATACTTTGTTTAATAATTACACCAGGATGTCGACTGAGTGTAACCCAAGGTTTTAATATTTTGTTATCAATTATACCAAGTGTCCTTGTACATAATTTCACCCCTGTTTTAATTATTCTAGTGGCTATTAATCCATTCCCGTGTCCGGTTAAATGAACGATTATTCGTACATATAAATACCCTGCCCATCGTGTCCGATCGAGTGTATATGGTGATTTATAGGGACGCCCAATTGTAAATCTTTATATTAACATTAACAAACTATCATTTAGTTAAACAAATATAAAGCCCATTAATAGCCCATAGTCTAATTTCCACAAGTGTCGTTCTTTTGTCCAAACCCCAATTATGGTACAAAGCCCAATTACCCAATTTTAGTAATTAGCCCAACATCATGATTACTTCGGATTAAATAAGCATAATAATAACTTAGCTACGAGACATTAAATTAAAAAGGTTGAACATAACTTACAATGATTAAAAATAGCGTAGCGTTACACGGACAGAATTTCGACTTACACGCTTACAACATTCGCTAACATACCCTTATTATTAGGATTTAAAATTAAAATATAAATTATATATATATATTTACGTATATATTGAGAGAGAGATAGATTATGGATATGAAAATGATCAGAATTCGGTTGGCTTTATAGGGAATTGAGTTCAGGGGTACTCCGCGACTCGCGGCAACTTTTGCCTTCAAACTCCGCGAGTCGCGGAGTTTGAAAATACAGCTCACCCTCCTTTGGCTTCTTTCTTACCGACGATTTATAAATATATTATAATATATATATTAATTTTAAGAATTAATTATATATTATATTATATTTATGTGCATAGTTGACTCGTAATTTTTAGTCTATTGCGTCGAGCGTTGAGAGTTGACTCATGTCCCGGTTCCGGATTTTCGAACGTCCTTGCGTACAATTTAATATCTTGTACTTTGCGTTTTGAATCTTGTACTCTTGTAATTTCGAGACGTTTCTTATCAATAATTGGAACCTCTTTGATTGTATTTTGTACTTTTGAGCTTTTTGGTCGTTTGCGTCTTCAATTAGTCGAATCTGTCTTTTGTCTTCACCTTTTATTATTTAAATGAATATCACTTTTAAATAGAACAATTGCAACTAAAAGCTTGTCTTTTTTGAGGAATAATGCTATGAAATATATGTTCATTTTTAGCATTATCAAATATTCCCACACTTGAGCGTTGCTTGTCCTCAAGCAATATCGTCTTGAAATACTAGAATCACTTCTTTATTCTTCACACTTTATACATCAGTGATTTCTATACGGCGGTATAAACAATGGTAGTAACGATATGGTTTACAGTCCCACATGACTATAAAAATTTAGATCCATTAAGGAAATTGGATCTTTATGAAAACATTTGATCCTTTGAAAATTAAATCTAGTTTTTACCCTAGATAAGTTTTCCGGAATAACCCTTCACCGGTGTTTGCAAAATATTTTTGTGGGTTTGGTGGGTTTCAGATTTGAAAATTTTAGCTCAAAACTTGCGGTTTTGTGTCACCCACTTGCTAACCTTGTATTAGGAAAGCAACACGTCCAGTTTACTTGTCCCGCATATTACCTTTCGGTAAACTACCGTCCGGTTGTAAAGGAAAGCGTTGAACAAGCAACTGTTAAGGCAATGTCCCCTGACATGCTTTTAATTATGGTCTATAACGTGTCGGACGCAATTACTATCCTTGGTAGGAGCAATAGTAAAGCTCACCCTTATAATTTTTCAGTTTGGCACAAGGTCCTGTCTTTGACTACTATGCAACCACCGTTCTTACGGTTGACACCCGATTTGGTTCAGGTGACCTAATGAATTCCAGGTGAATTCCTAGGATTTTATGTTCAATGGTAATGAACGCATTGAAAATGGGTTTTTAGAAAATAAATCGGTTTGTAATTTTATCAAAATATTTTCTCGTTCAAGCTCGAGTTTAGATATCATTGAATTCCATGAGTTTGAATTCTCAATCTTTAAGGTCAATCTCTAGGATTGAGTAATATCAGGCTTAAAAGCTGATTTTTAATCTTTAAGGAGATTATCCTTTCTGGGGATCTGATTCATCAGTCTTATTCAGCTAATTTGCACGGTGCCCCCCATTGTACGAGATAAATCCTTCTCATGGTTAGGATAAATCTGACCACTTGGCGACCCTGTTTAATGCTGAGGTCCGTGGATTTCCTGCTGATTTTAGTGATGACTTTTCTAGATTTTTTGTCAACCTACAGCTGGTCTGGACGACAACTTCTTGACCTAAATCAAGAAGCGCGTTTCTTTTTCGGAAGACTTTACTTCCTTTTAATGATGGAATTGATTCATCGTGTAGATCTATCTCTTCTTTTCTTTCATCGGGTAAAACAGTTTAGTTTGGTCCAAAGCAAAAGTATTTTCAGTTATTTGTACAAAAATATGTGACATATGTTTTGAATAACTTGGAGAATTTTCCCACACTTGGCTTTTATTTTCCTTTTTATTGTCCTCTATTCCATTTTAAATGAATTTTAACATTTTGGTTTATTTATCAATTTATGTCCTTTCCGAGGTAACAATAATTTCGGTGTTAAAACCTAGTTTTATGGTTCATAAATATGTATAAACATGATTTTGAGTTCATTTAATTAAAAATTTTGAAAAATTTTACTAGAATTGGGTAGTCAGTATATAAGACTAGGGCTGTTCTTTATTATTAGAGAGCACTAGATTCTAATACAACTACTACTTTACTAGTATTTCTAATGGTAACCAAGTGTATAAAGTAAAAATTTTAAAATTCCGAAAGAATTTAACCCTTCCCACACTTAAGATCTTGCAATGCCCTCATTTGCAAGAAATCAGTAACAATTTAAATTATTGAGGGTGATTTGTGTGAAAATGATTAAATTTTACCAAAGTTTCCAAACATATTTGTGTTTGCTTGCTGAATGATAAATGGTGCATATCATTTGTTCATTCCGTCTTGTTGTTATTTCACATATATTTTACATCTTGTCGTCAAAATTAGTTGCTTTTGCTGAACTTAATGCCAGTCTTTGAAAATGCGTTGTTTTACCCTGTTGTGTACATAAGATAAACTGCAAACATATATACATATTTTTGAAGTTTGGTATATTACCCCACATTCAAAAATTATTAAAATCTAAGAATAAAAGTTAGAAAATTATAACAACTATTACAATATTAACATAAGTATTAAACGTATCAACATTACAAATTACAAAATAAATAAAACTAAGTAGATTAGGGATGATACTGATACCAGTAGGGGTTCCATGCATAACCATAGGTGCTATAAAATGCTTCGGCTGGGTTATACGTAGGATACGGTGGTTGAATCTCTATAGACCATGGAGGGAATATGGGCTTTGTAGTAGGAATATAGTTTCTACCTATATGTTGGCAATAAGCTATGATTTGGTTTTGATGAACTTGCCAATATTCAAATGCTCTATGTCTAGCATTTTCGTACTCCTGTGAAGCTATAAACCTTTGCATTTCTTGCATTTCATTTCCCCCTCCTACATTACCTTGATGTTGGTTTCTCTCAACCTGTGGATGTCTACCATGGTATTGTACTGCGGCGTTATTTCGCCTCTTCAAAACTTTCGCACCATGGTATACATTTAAACCTATTGTATCGCGAAGTTCTGGTTCTTCAACTAATAATCCCCCCCGACTTATATCCACACCGAGATATTCTGCAATCAAAGTAATAAATATACCACCTCCTATTATGCTATGTGGTCTCATCCCCCTAACCATAGCTGATAAATAATAACCCACACAATAAGGTATACTTACAGCGCTTTGTGGGTCTCGAATACACATATGGTAAAACAAATCCTGTTCATTTACCTTTTCCTTGTTCTTACCTCTTTGTGTAATCGAATTAGCTAAAAACCTATGAATTACTCTTAATTCAGCTCTATCTATATCCAAATAAGAGTAATTTCCCCCTTTGAATCGGTGATGGCTTGTCATTTGACTCCATACACCATGTGTATCAAAATTTTCATCTATCTTTCTACCATTTAGTATCAACCCTCTACAATCGGCAGATGCTAACTCCTCAGGCGTATATATACGTAAAGCCTGAGCCATGTCTAGTAAAGACATGTGGCGCATCGAACCTCCTAACAAAAATCTAATAAAAGATCGATCGGTTAAACTAGCTACCCGATCATTTAATTCTATACTACACAACAATTCTTCACACCATACTTTATATACAGGTCTACGCATGGTGAATAAACGTACCCAGTCATTAAAAGTAGAATTACCATACCTCTGTGCAAGTAATTCCCTAATTGGCCCGACCAATTCTACAGCTTCTAATGGTTCCCATTCTATGACCCTAGGTACCTCAACAACTTTAGAATGAAGAGTATGCAAACCCCTTTGGTATTTTGGATAATCTATCCAAAGTCTGTCAAATCTCAGGTTCGGGTGCAAATCTTCCAAGTGCATATCAGAAAATGTCATGACTGGATGAGGTATATCTTGTTTGTAGTAGTTATCCACCTCCTGTTATTCCACATTCTCAGCAGGAGCATTGCGAGCTTGGGATGAAGATTCACCCCTTTCAGTCTGCAAAACACATCAAACACAATTTTTGTGCATCCAAATATGCATTAGTGTCAGCAAAATCATCAATAAAAATAATTACAATGACATGATCAATTTATATCAAACTTAAGCTCATTTTCATATTTTTATCAAATCTACACATTTTCAAATAAGCATATACGAAAATGTTCGCCAAGTTCATAAGCATTTAACTCAAATAACATGTCAAAATAATCATTACTAGCAATTAAACAAGTTTCAAATGACATTATCTCTCAAAAATTAAGTTCATGAATTTTTAGACTTGAAAAAGTCCACTTTAATTCTCAAAATCATGTTTAGGCTCAAAGTTTGGATCATTTAACTACCTAAACATGTTACACTACTTAATTTAGCAACAATTCATGATAAAAATCGGCCATAACCTATTTATATCAAAAAGCCCCAAATTTGCTCAAGAACACAAACCCTAGATTACTCAAAATTTGAAGTTTAAGGCTTCTAATCACGTTAAATAGCATCAATCTAGGTTATACAAGCATAATACATAAACAATTTAAGCATAATTACACTAAAAAGCATCAAAATCGAATTGGGTATAAAATTGCTCAAGAACACTAATTTTCGGATTAAATGGTGTTTAGGTGTAGAAATTTACCGTTTTTCTTGAGTAATTCCTTGATAGCATCCTTCTCAACATGATTTTAGTAAAAGATTTAATGATTAACGGTGAAAAATTGTGAATTTGGGAGGTCTTTTTCGGGTTTATTTTCGCTGTATGTGTGGTGTGGGTTGGGGACTGATCAGTTCTTGCGTTTTATTTTTTTTTGTAATTCGGTCCCTCCGCGAGTCGCGTTGTTTGACCCTTCAAACTCTGCGAGTCGCGGAGTTTGTATTTTTTTTTTATTTATATCTTATACTAATTAAAACAATTAAGTAATTAATTTTAAAATTTTGTTTCCCTTGTTATTTAGGACGAGGTCGTTTCGGATCGATGTCCTAGTCCGTCCCTCGACAAAATTTTAAAATTTGTCTTTTTCAAGCGATTGTTTTTAAAAGCTTAGATTTTTTTTTTAGTTTTTTTATGTTTTTGACATACTTTAATTCAATAAGATTAAAAATAATGATAATAAAAGTTATCGTCCCTCCCTCGGGTAAAGCAATTTCGGTTCAACGACCTAGTCTTCAACTTACGACGAATTTTAAAAATCATATTTTTAACTTAATGAGATAAAGTAAATTTTTGTTTTTAAATTCACACAATTTAAATATAAAATTCAAAATTAATATTAAAAATTCACACCAAACTTAGAATTTAAAATGCATAAAAATAAAATTCATATTTTAAAAATTAAAAATTCACACCAAACTTAATTTAAAAATTCATATTATAAATTCACATCAAACTTATATTAATTTTTCAAATATTTACAATTTTAAATATATTGTTTTTACAAAGTTTACAATATTAATTTAAGATTTATATATTAATTTTAAAAACATGGTAAAAACAAAATTAAAAATCTTTTTGGCTTTTTATCCCACTTTAATCAATCAAATATTATCAAAAATATGCGCCCCTCTTTTCGGTAAAGTAATTTCGGTTCCAAGACCTAATTTAACTCATGACGAATTTTTGAAATATTTTGGGTTGATTGATTAAAGATATTTATACCTTAAGAATAAACGTTAAATTTCGCAGTGATGTAATAAATTTTTGAATGATATCAATAATTTCGGTCGCCAAACCTAATTTTATTCAATACCAATTTAATACTTTATAGTGAACAAATTAGCGTTTATTATCAAAAGGTTAAAAATAAAAATAAAAAATAAAAATAAAAACTGTACAAACATACCTGTGAAAAAGATTTCTTAGTTATATGATCTATCCCATTCATAAGATAGTCGGTTTAATTGGTTTTCCATGGCTACATAGGCGTAACCTCGAGCATTCAGTGTTTTTTCTTCTAAACATATGAACGGTCCATCTCTGCATAAAGTAACAAATTCGGTGTTTGAATAGGTTTGATTATTTGAACATCTACCTCCATGTGACCATTTTCTGCATTTGTGACATCTTTCTAGGTGTCGTGCTCTTCTTTTCGCTGCGGATTTTGATTTTCCTTTACCAAATTGTAACTTATTATCTTCGCATCTGGATTCTTTTCTAACTTATTATCACTCGGAAGTGTGTCATTATTACGTTTAGTGATCAAAGCGTGTAGCATTAGACCATGGTTTAGTTCACAGGCAGTCTTCATTTCCTAAAAAAAAAAAAAAATTCAGAATGGGGGGAGAAGACTAGTTCTTTAGGGTCTGCTAGGGAAAGACCATTCGGGTTCCATTTTCGAGAACTACACGAAAACAGACAATCTAACTCTAACAGAAATACATATTGTCCTTTAAAGACTTGATTCTCCCCACACTTAGTTAGCTGTGGTGTCGAAATTGTGATTAACTTCGTTGTCGACTTCCATCGGACTATCTATGTAGTGTTTAACTCTGTGACCATTAACTTTAAATTCAATCCCATTTGAATTTATCAATTCTACTGTTCCGTATGGAAAAACTCTTTTAACTATGAATGGTCCAGACCATCTTGATTTCAATTTTCCAGAAAATAGCTTGAATCGTGAATTGAAAAGAAGAACTCTGTCTCCTTCCTTAAATTCTTTTGAACTTTTGATTCTTTTATCATGCCATTTCTTCGTTCTTTCTTTATAGATTAATGAATTTTCGTATGCTTCATGTCTTAATTCTTCTAATTCATTTAGTTGACTTAATCGTAGACGTCCGGCTTCATGTAAATCAAGATTACATGTCTTCAAAGCCCAAAATGCTTTGTGTTCAATTTCTACTGGAAGATGACATGCTTTTCCATAAACAAGTCTAAAAGGTGTGGTTCCAATTGGAGTTTTGTAGGCTGTTCTAAAAGCCCAGAGTGCATCCTCCAATTTAATGGACCATTCCTTCGGATTTGATCCTACGGTTTTCTCTAGAATACGTTTTAAAGCTCGGTTGGTATTTTCAACTTGTCCACTTGTTTGTTGATGATATGCGGTGGAGATTTTATGAGTTACTCCATATCTTTTAAGAACTTTCTCAAGTTGATTATTACAGAAATGAGTACCCCGATCACTTATTAAAGCTTTCGGTGTTCCAAACCTTGCAAAAAGACGTTTTAAAAAGTTGACAACAACTCGTGCATCGTTAGTTGGGAGAGCTTGTGCTTCCGCCCATTTAGATACATAATCAATGGCTACGAGTATATATAGATTATTATGAGATTTTGGAAATGGACCCATAAAGTCAATACCCCAAATGTCAAATACTTCACATACTTGGATGACATTTTGTGGCATTTCATCACGTTGACTTATTTTTCCGGCCCTTTGACAAGCATCATAGGATTTGCAAAGAAGGTGTGCGTCTTTGTAAATTGTAGGCCAATAGAATCCAGCATCATAAACTTTTCTTGCTGTTAGTTGAGGTCCATAATGCCCTCCTGTTGGTCCTGTGTGACAATGGTTTAAAATTTTACTAGCTTCATTTCCAAATACACATCGGCGTATTATTCCATCGGGACAACTTGTAAACAGATGCGGATCTTCCCAAAAATAGTGTTTTATATCACTGAAGAATTTCTTTCGTTTTTGGTACGATAATCCTTTTTCAAGGAATCCACATACTAAATAGTTTGCATAGTCTGCAAACCATGGGATTTCATTATAATCTATCTTCAATAGATATTCATCAGGAAAGTTTTCTTGTATGGCCGATTCATTTAGAACTTCTAATTCAGGATTTTCAAGACGAGAAAGATGATCAGCGGCGAGATTTTCTGCTCCTCTTTTATCTCGGATTTCAATATCAAACTCTTGTAAGAGTAAGATCCAACGGATTAATCTTGGTTTAGCATCTTGTTTTGAAAATAGGTATCTAAGAGCAAAATGGTCGGTATAGACCACCGTTTTTGCTAGAACGAGATATGATCGAAATTTGTCAAAAGCAAAGACAATAGCAAGGAGTTCTTTTTCAGTAGTTGTATAGTTCGTTTGTGCTCCTTGTAACGTCTTACTAGCATAATATATAGGTTGAAATCGTTTTTCAATCCTTTGTCCTAAAACGGCTCCCATTGCAAAATCACTTGCATCGCACATTAGTTCAAATGGTAGATTCCAATTTGGTGTTATCATGATCGGCGCATTAGTGAGTTTCTCTTTAAGAATATTAAAAGATTTGATACATTCATCTGAAAAGATGAATGGAGCATCTTTTTCTAGGAGTTTATTCATAGGAGTGGCAATTTTAGAAAAATCTTTTATGAAATGTCGGTAAAAACCGGCATGCCCTAGAAAACTCCTAACTCCTCTAACATTGGTGGGATGTGGAAGTTTAGCAATTACATCTACTTTAGCTCTATCCACTTCAATTCCTTCTTTTGAAATTTTTTGTCCAAGAACGATGCCCTCTTTAACCATGAAATGGCATTTCTCCCAATTAAGTACTAAATTTGATTGTTCGCATCTAATAAGCATTCGTTCAAGATTAGCTAGACATGTTTCAAATGTATCACCGAAGACTGAAAAGTCATCCATGAAAACTTCCATGCATTCTTCTATCATGTCGTGAAAAATCGCCATCATACACCTTTGAAAGGTTGCACGGGCGTTGCAAAGTCCAAATGGCATGCGTTTGTAAGCAAAAGTACCATAAGGGCACGTGAATGTGGTTTTCTCTTGATCTTCGGGTGCTATTGGAATTTGAAAATATCCGGAAAATCCATCTAGAAAACAATAGTAACTATTTCCGGCTAATCTTTCCAACATTTGATCTATAAAAGGTAAGGGAAAGTGATCTTTTCTGGTGGCGTCATTTAATTTTCTATAATCAATACACAAACGCCATCCTGTTACAGTCCTAGTAGGAATAAGCTCATTTTTCTCATTTGTAATGACAGTCATGCCACCCTTCTTAGGCACGCATTGAACTGGGCTTACCCGTGGACTATCAGAAATTGGATAAATTAGACCTGCGTCTAACAGTTTAATAATTTCTTTTTTAACTACATCTTGCATATTAGGATTTAGTCTTCGTTGGCGTTGCACATACGTTTTATGACCTTCTTCCATAAGGATTTTATGTGTGCAATACGAAGGACTTATTCCTTTAATATCATGAATCTTCCATGCAATGGCTGGTTTATGAGCTTTCAACACAGAAATGAGTTGTGATTTCTCATTTTCAGTAAGAGAAGACGATATTATTATAGGTAATTCAGATTCACCATGTAAATAAGCGTATTCCAAATGGTTTGGAAGTGGCTTTAACTCTAATTTCGTAGGTTCTTCTATCGATGATTTGTATCGATATCTGTCTTCTTCTTTTAGCATTTGAATTTCTTCTGTTGTTGGTTCATATCCATTAGCTATAAGTGTAGCTAACATTTCAGCTTCATCAATTGGTTCATTACCTTCTCCTAAAGAACATTCTCCCGTTCCTTGTAATTCTGGAAATTCTTCTAATAATTCTGCATGTGCATCTATAGTTTGAATATAATAACATGTATCATCTGCAGATTGTGGTTGTTGCATTGCTCTATCAACTGAAAAGGTAACACTCTCATCCTCTATACTTATGGTCAATTTCTTACCGAACACGTCTATCATTGCTTTAGCCGTGTTTAAGAATGGTCTTCCTAATATGAGAGGAACTTGAGAATCTTCTTCCATGTCCAGAACAACAAAATCTACTAGAAATACTAAAGTACCAACTTTAACTAGCATGTTCTCCATTATCCCTCTAGGATATTTTATTGATCTATCGGCTAGTTGTATGCTTATTCTTGTTGGTTTTAATTCTCCAAGGTCTAGTTTAGCGTATAGTGAATACGACATTAAATTTATACTAGCACCTAAGTCTGCCAATGCTTCTATTGAACTAAGACTACCCAGAAAACATGGAATTGTGAAACTTCCTGGATCAGATAATTTTTCTGGTATCTTATTCAACAGCACTGCTGAACAATTAGCATTCATGGTAACAGCCAAGAGTTCTTCCATTTTCTTTCTATTTGAGATTAGATCTTTCAAGAATTTAGCATATCTAGGCATTCCTGAAATCACATCAATGAAAGGAAGATTTACATTTATCTGTTTAAACATATCCAAGAATTTGGATTGCTCGGCTTCAAGTTTCTCTTTCTTCATTTTACTAGGGTAAGGAAGTGGTGGTTGGTATGGTTTAACATAAGGTTTAGCCTTAACTGTGTTATCTTCATTAACCTTTTCAACTACCGGTTCTTTTTCCTTATCTTGATTAGGTTGTGGTTCTTGTGGAGTAGGAATAGCTTCATCAGAAGTTACAAGTATTTCAGGTGGTTTAAGTGTTGTACCACTTCTTGTGATAATGGCTTTAGCTGTTTCATTCCGGGGGTTAGCATTTGTATCACTAGGTAGACTTCCCGGTTTTCTTTCACCTAATAACCTTGCTAGGTTACTTACTTCTTGTTCCAGATTTTGAATAGAAGCTTGTTGATTTCTAAATGCTTGAGCATTTTGTTCATTAGTTTGTTTCTGAGATGTGAAAAACTGCGTTTGAGTTTTAACTAGCTTCGTCATCATATCTTCTAAATTAGGCTTTTTATCATCGATTTGTTGTGGTGGTTTGTTTTGAAAATTAGGTCTTTGCTGGTTGTAAGTATTATTGGATACTTGTTGATTGCTAGGACCTTGTTGGTTATTGTATGGAATATTTCGGTTATAATTCTGGTTTTGATTGTAAATCGGTCTTGGCGGTTGATAATTATTCTGATAATTATTTCCAGGCCTTTAGTTTATGTATGAAATATTCTCTCTTTGTTCCATTGTTAATTCAATACTGAGACAATCTTTTGTCAAATGTGGTCCTCCACACTGCTCACAACTAATTCGTATTGAGTGAATATCTTTAGTCATCTTTTCCATTCGTCTCTCCACAGCATCTATCTTTGCGGAAATGGAATCTAAGTCATGGCTAGAATCGGCTCTAGCTGTTTTAGATGATCTAACGATATCTTTTTATTGGTGCCACTCATGTGAGTGGGAAGCAGTGTTATCAATAATTTTGTAAGCATCAGTTTCGGTTTTCTTCATAATAGAACCACCAGCTGCTATATCTTTGTCTTTCCTTGTAGTGATGTCGCATCCTTGGTAGAATATTTGTACTATTTGACAGGTGTCTAAACCATGTTGCGGACATCCTCTTAACAACTTTCCAAATCTAGTCCATGCCTCATATAGAGTTTCATTTGGCTTCTGTGTAAACGTAACAATTTCTGCTTGAAGTCTTACGGCTTTAGATGCAGGAAAGAATTGTTTAAGAAATTTTTTTAACTAAAACGTCCCATGTATCAATCGCCCCTTCAGGTAACGATTCCAATCAATCTTTGGCTTCTCCCTTTAAAGTCCAAGGAAATAACATGAGATATATCTATTCATCCTCTACTTCTCGGATTTTAAATAGTGTGCAGATCCGATTAAAGGTACGTAGATGTTCATTTGGATCTTCTTTCGGCGCACCACTAAATTGGCATTGATTAGTCACCATGTGTAGAATTTGTCCTTTGATTTCATAATCTGGCGCATTAATGTCTGGATGAGTAATTGCGTGACCTTGGCCAGTGCGTTTAGCTCTCATTCGGTCTTCCATACTTAAAGGTTCCAGATTCTCCATAATTGAATTTGTTGAATCGGAATCACTAGAGGATTCTGATTTAATGGTTCGTTCCTCAACAATCTCTGTTTGAATGATTGGTGGTTCCGGAGGAAAGTTTAGTGGTTCAGGATCTACGAATCGTCCCTGAATATTCTCCGGATTCTCAATTGTGAGGTCGAGTACAAAAAATGGATTATCGGAAATTTGAACTGGAGTACTTGGTCGACTGGATGACGATTCTAAAGAAAAATCAACGGCAGTAATATTTGCTAAATGTCTTGATCTAGTTACAGGTGGTGAACGTACAAAAGGTGGTGAACGTCTTGCTCGGTGCATTCACTGAATATCCTATTAGTTTTTAAAAGGAAAGAAAAATTATAATAAGTTATCCAATCAATAGACTTTTCTAATTTTGCCCATGTTTCGAATAGCCAAAAGATGCAGCAGAGGGGCAGGATTCGTTTGGTCTCAATATAATTGAGGACTGTTTGGCTCCAATAACCCGGTCCACGTACAAATCCAACTATTACTACGAACCAGAAAATTTTGTTGTCTATCAATTTAACCACTTAAAATAAATTTTCGTAATTTTAAGAAATTTAGATAAGAAGTAGAAAAAAAAATTCTAAGTCCTAAAAACTAGAATGACGAGAAATAAGAAAGAAAAAGAGCGCGTCGGAAAAAGGTCGAAAAAGAAAAATGGTTGAAAAATAAAAGATGACGGAAAAATAAAAGAAACTTATAACACTTAAAAACACTTGACTAACCTAACCTTATTACTACAACTAACTTAAAATTATAATCGCAAATTGAGATTACTAATTGGAATGATAATTGATACATAGGTAAAAGTCGTCTAAAAATATTAAAGCTTACAAGAAAAACTATATCCCAAATGGAAATAACTTAAAAAGAAACTAAAACTTAAAAAGGCATCGCAAAATTCTAAAGCACTTAAATCTTAGTCTAAAGAAAAAGCACTTAAGGAATTCTTCGGCAAAGCCTAAAAATCTAGAAATAAAAATAATTATGGCAAAAACTATGAATTAAAACTAAATACGAGCGAAAAATACAAATATTACGCTAAAACAATTAAAAAGGGACAAAATATAAAAATATACAAAAAGTTGTAAAAAGTTACAAATTTTTATAAAAATATTATTTTTATATTAGTTATTTATTAAAAATATTAATTTTATATTTTATTTAAACTAATTTAACTAAATAAAAACTAAACTAAACAATATAATATAAATAAACTAATTAGGGTTTAAAATTAATTAAAATTAATAAAACCCTTAATTAATGCGAAAGGGTCTGACACAGATACGTGTTGAACTATGACTTTGGTTTCGAGAGTTTTTCAGGTACATGACTGTGGGTAACATGTGGTTGGATAATCATCTTAATTGTTCATCATTTGAAGTATCTCTAGAAATTTTGAAGGGTTTTAAATGCAACATATTAATTGTACCAGAATGTAACATGTGGTTGAAGGGTTTTGAAGAATGTAACATATTAATTGTGAATTTAAATACCTCTCGGGTGTTACCTATCCGTTAAAAGTTTCACAGTAATATTGTACCAGAAAATTTTTTATTACAGTCTTTATGAAAATATATGTATATTTTTTCATGTGTAATACAGATTTGATGAGTTAATACCAAATTAAGCTCATTTGATCTTAGACTGGAATGAGAAATGAATAATCTCTAACATTGGAGATTACATAGTCTTCACAGAGTATTTCACTACTGTGATCAATACTTCATTATTTATTCTTATGAATATTTCCTTAGTGAATCATGTTGATGCTCATAGAACTCTTGCTAACTTCACAAGGTACGAATGATGTTTTCTAGAAAGTTTCGAGTATATCGAAAGTGTAAAATCAAACATGTAATTGAATAATACACTTAGTTATTATGAAACGGAAGTCATTGAGTTGAAACAGAGATTGTAGTTAACGATGGTTAAGTTGTTAAGGAATGATGTACATCTTAGCATATTAGTAATATGAATTTAATCGAGTAGTATCTACCCTTATTTAATTCATACATAATAGCTTAGTACGAAAAGATTTATTTTGATCTCAAAATTCATACATATATATATATATATATATATATATATATATATATATATATATATATATATATATATATATATATATATATATATATATATAAAATATACATATAATTTCTTCAGAAGGAATGAGTTAATACTTCATAACTCGTTGACACAATATACGCGTTGTTGATTAGTGATGATGTCCACGGTGATTCTTGAACTAACGGAGCTTGTAATGTTATAGGTGCTGCTGATTCTGATGATGCTGATGGCACTGACTGTGCTGGTGATGCTGACGATACTGTTGATGCTGCTGGTAAAACAAGCCTAGCTTGTAATTCGTGCACTATCCTTGTCAGAGTTTTTAGTTCACTCATCTGATTTATGGTTAAGGCTAGAACATATAATCTCTAAGACTTTGGAGATTACATAATCGCCACAGAACGTTCCTCGAATGAAGTTATAGATTAATACTTCATCGGTTATTGTTGTTAGTACTCCTTGGTATCTATGGTATGTATGACGTTGATGCTCGAGGTACAAATTGTGATGTTGAGGTGTGGGATGCGGATGTTGTTGTTGGTGGTGGTAATGGTACTGTTGGTGTTGTTCATGGTGGTACTATTGCTACCGGTGCTGTTACTGGTGCTTATAACCATTGCACCATGTTCTCCAAGGCCACTGAAATGACCCGTTCATATACATTATAAACGATTCATAATGGTTGATTACATCGGGAGGTATTTGACCTCTATATGATACGTTTTACCAACATTGCATTCGTTTTTAAAAGACAAACTTTCTTTACATCGAAAGTTGACAGCATGCATACCATTTCATATTATATCAAACTATCAATGACTTAATAATAATCTTGTTGAACTCGACAACTCGAATGCAACGTCTTTTGAAATATGCCATGAATGACTCCAAGTAATATCCTTAAAATGAGCTAATGCACAGCGGAAGATTTCCTTAATACCTGAGAATAAACATACTTTAAAATGTCAACCAAAAGGTTGGTGAGTTCATTAGTTTATTATAAACAATCATTTCCATTATTTTAATAGACCACAAAATTTTCATTTCCATTTCTCATAAATAAACATCCCATACATAGAGATAAAAATCATTCATATGGATTGAACACCTGGTAATCGACCTTAACAAGATGCATATAGAATATCCCCATCATTCCGGGACTCCCTTCGGACATGATAAATTCGAAGTACTAAAGCATCCGGTACTTTGGATGGAGCTCGTTGGGCCCAATAGATCTATCTTTAGGATTCACGTCAATTAGGGTGTATGTTCCCTAATTCTTAGATTGCCAGACTAAAAAGGGGGCATATTCGATTCAATAATTCAACCATAGAATGTAGTTTCGATTACTTGTGTCTATTTCGTAAAACAGTTATAAAAGCAGCGCATGTATTCTCAGTCCCAAAAATATATATTGCAAAAGCATTTAAAAAGGGAGCAAATGAAACTCACTATTCGATATTTTGTATTAAAAATATTCATACGACGAAACTGAACAATGCAGGGTTGGCCTCGGATTCACGAACCTATATCATTTATATATATATATATATTAACACATATAATTATCATGTAATAATAATCAAACCAGTTTATATATATTAATTATATAATATATTACTTATTTAAAATAGTAATGTATTTCTTATTTCAACTATTATATATCTATATATGTTATTTTTATATTAAAATAGTACATTAGATATACTTATGATATATATAATAACTTTATTTTTATATAAATATCTTTTGTTATTAATAATAATTTTTAAAAATGATAATTTTAATGATAATACTAATAATAATTTTTACAATAATAATAATAATAATAATAATAATAATAATAATAATAATAATAATAATAATAATAATAATAATAATAATAATAATAATAATAAAAATTATAATAGAGTACAACCTTTGAAGAAACATGCTCCTAAAAATAAAATGCCACTGCCCAGACTCGAACCCGAGACCTCTCGATTAACAACCACACTACTAACCATTGATCGGCCTGTTTATTTTTGAATTAAGCCCCTAACTTAATTGTTTTAACACGATGATACCTGAAGCCCAAAGAAAAACCCAATTACTTATTGCCTAGTCCCTTAACCTTTCTAATCTGCAACAGTTCTTGATTAAAGATCGATCATAGCAACCTACCAATTAACAAGCTGGTGTTGATTAATAGAATATTAATATGGTTAATTCAATTTTGATGGCTCATCATCATCATAATTGTTCAGTCATCATCATCGTTATTTTATCATAATTATGGCCCCATCTTCCCGCATACAATCATTATCCATTATCATAATCATTCATCATCGTATCTCATCATTTATCATAATCATAATCGTGTTATCATCATCGATTATTATTATATGATAATTCATCATCAGCTTGTGCATCATCATCATCGTATATTATCATAGCAGCCCATCATCAACTTCATAATCGTATCCCATCATCATGATTATTATCTAAACATCATCATAATCATTTTCGTTCCTATATCATCATATTCATGATCATACATATCTATTCTTCCTCGTCTCTGTAGCAGGAACACCGAAGGGGAAAACAAGAAAAAAAATATAGCAGCCCTATCGAACAGGAGGGTGATACGGTTCTAATGGAAGTAGCCCAATAACACAGCTCAACAATGATTAAGATGAAATGCCTCGTTCATATACATTATAAACGATTCACAATAGTTGATTACATTGCGAGGTATTTGACCTCTATATGATACATTTTACAAACATTGCATTCGTTTTTAAAAGACAAACTTTCTTGCATCGAAAGTTGACAGCATGCATACCATTTCATAATACATCCAACTATAATTGACTTAATAATAATCTTGATGAACTCAACGACTCGAATGCAACGTCTTTCGAAATATGCTATGAATGACTCCAAGTAATATCCTTAAAATGAGCTAATGCACAGCGGAAGATTTCTTTAATACCTGAGAATAAACATGCTTTAAAGTGTCAACCAAAAGGTTGGTGAGTTCATTAGTTTATCGTACTCAATCATTTCCATAATTTTAATAGACCACAAGATTTCATTTAATCAATAATCATACACTCGCAAGTGTTTAAAATTCATTCGTATGGATTGAACAACTGGTAACCGACATTAATAAAATGCATCTAGAATATCCCCAAACATATAAACATCGAAGTACTAAAGCAGTTCAAATTCTCTGACTGGGGCGTGTCAAAGCTCATAGATCTATCTTTAGGATTCACGTCAATTGGTTGCAATTATAATAAACACCAATTCTTAGGCTACCAAGTTCAACAAGGGCGATATCTGGTATAACAATTCGACCATAGAATGTAGTTTCGATTACTTGTGTCTATTTTGTCAAACATTTATAAAAGTGCATGTATTCTCAGTCCCAAAAATGTATATTGCAAAAGTATTTAAAAAGGAAGCAAATGAAACTCACTATACGGTATTTCGTAGCAATTATGCAAATGACGGCACTGAACAAGTGCAGGGTTGGCCTCGGATTCACGAACCTATATTAAGTATATATATTAATATATTGGTCAATATCTGTCTAACAAATTCAGGTCAAGTCGTAGTGTATCACAATCCTAATGCTCGAGATTATCATGCAAAAGTCAACAAAAATTAATTTGACCCAAAATGACTTCCAAAAATTCATATGTATTTATTATATAGCTTAAATATAGTTGTTTTATATATTTAAATATATTTATCAAATTTTATTAGAGTAAATAGTAATACAAGTCATTTATTAATAAATAAAAATTTATATTAAAATTTATATATAAAAATATACTTTTATATATTTTAAGTAATAAAATTTATACAGTTCACTCAATATTATAAAAACATGATGGTATGTATTATTAATGTAATTATATTACGTGTGGTAAAAATATCTTTGTATCACATATTTGTTTGACAAAATAATATTGATAATAATAATAAGTAACAGTTGTATTATTTTGTAATAATAATAATAATAATAATAATAATAATAATAATAATAATAATAATAATAATAATAATAATAATAATAATAATAATAATAATAATAATAATAATTATTATTCTACTAATAATAATAACAATATTTATATTTACAAATGATGATATTAATTATGATAAAATGATAATTCTAATCTTGATAATTATAACGATACTTTTTAATATTAACTGTAATAATAATAATATTATTATATTATTAATAATAATAATATCTTATATAATAGTAATTCTATTCAAAATGATAATTTTTAATATACTAAAATGATATTTTATAATAACAATGACATTTCTATTAAAAATGATAATTTTAATAAAATTGATAGTTTTAATATAAATGATACTTTTAATAATAATAATAATGATAAAAAATAATGAAAAAGGATATTTTTTTCTTAAATCAATATCATACAATATTTTAATTTCATCATGATACTTATACTCGTTATTTCCTAATCGATTTGTTTAATAGCTTTTAGTCCTCTTTTAAATCTCATTCATAATAATGATAATAATATTAGTCATAATAATTAGATGATACTAATATTAATTTTTAATGATAATGATACTAATAATAATAAATATTATAATAACATTAATGATAATACTAATAACTATTTTAATGATAATAAATAAAATAATAATAATAATAATGATAATGTTATTAATAATCTTGATGATAATAACGATAGTAATACTAATATAAATGACAATTTTTAATGATAACATTTATAACGATAATGATAATAATAATAATAATAATAATAATAATAATAATAATAATAATAATAATAATAATAATAATAATAATAATAAGAATAATAATAATAATTAGTTAATAATAATAACGACGATAATAACGACGATAGTAATAATAATAATTATTTTAACAATAATACTTAAAATTATAGATAATTCAATTGACTACATCTTTTAATCCGTTCATCGAAACTATTCGATATCTAAATGAAAAGTTATTGATTTTTCGCCAGCTTTCCAACGACATGCATATCATATACCTTATCTCAGTAGTATGTGTATTAAACTCATGATCTATCATAAACTATTTAACGACGAAATTAAACATACAAGCATGCATAATCATATATACTCGAGCACTAGTCAGGGATACATTACTAATATATAAAAGTTAAGTTATGAGTGCTCACGTATCAATATTGTGATTCAATATTGCAGGAAAGTACGTAGACGCAACGGAGATGATAAACACTAGTTTGACCTCATGAGCATACTCCGAACATTATCCATAACCTCCATAGCTATAACCCATAATTTTCTTAGCCCTATCCCGCTCGCAAAACCCATTTTGAAAACATGCGAGCAGAACCTCGTCGTAGTATTTTATGTATACTAATAATATCTTGAAATAATACAGAGTATATATATATATATATATATATATATATATATATATATATATATAAATCGATTGAAAGAGTTTAGAGAAATATATTTTCAAGTTTCTATGAAATAATGAAATCTAATGAATTCTATTTATAATAGATTTTTGAATTATTAAAGTGATTTATTAAAGTATGAATTATTAAAGTTAAAGTAAAGGAAAAGTAAAATAAAGGTAAAGTTAAAGTATAGTAAAAGTATAAAACTATGTACGTATAATACGCGTATAAATATATATAATATTAATTTAATTCGTTATATATATTTAATAAAATAAAATATAAATATCGTAATCTTTATCATACTGGTTAAGTAATGAGTTGTCAAAAGTGGTTCTAGATATGTATAAAAGTTATATACGTTTTACTAATAAATAAGTTCTTTTTAAACTGAAAATGTTTTTGTACGTCTGAAACTAAATCAAATAAATATGATAATTTTGTTTTCCAAAACTAAATATATTTAAGAATCATTTTGTTAAAAGGTTAAAATAATGGAAATCGTTATATCATAAAACGTTTTAGAAAAGCAGAAATATATATTCATAATAGGTTTCAAGTTTTTAAATTATAGTCTGTTGGTGAAGCATGGGATAAAGTTCAAAGGTTAAATAAACGTATGAAATCATCTTAATGAAAAATGTCGAGTTACTTAACTTGTCGATATCCAACATCTAAGTTATTTACACTCTACGTTCTTACTTTCATATTAAAGAAAATGAAAGTTAACATAGTTATCTTATCAAAGTCACGAGGAAAATATTATAAAACATGAATTGAAAATTAAATAGGAATCTCTACTAACCCTTGTCTAGTTTCCGTTAATTGACATATTTGTTCTTACTTATAAATCACTTTACCATTTTCTGAATGTTATCAAAAAGAATAGATTTCTTAAATCACAGTGGACCTCATAACATAGACCCGTAATCATATCACAATGTATCTGATATTTCAATAATTTAATATTATCTTTTAATTCCGTTGATAAATATATTAAACATATATTGAAACAAATACGTTCATGTAAAGTATTATACATCTAATACTTTGTTAACATTTTCAATTAATATAACTATATATTATATATACATATCTATATACACATAAATGTTCGTGAATCGTCGAGCACAGTCAAAGGTAATTGATTACATGAATATAGTTTCAAAACTTTTTGAGACTCAACATTACAGACTTTGCTTATCGTGTCGAAATAATATAAAGATTAAGTTTAAATTTGGTCGGAAATTTCCGGGTTGTTGATGTTATGCGAGGTGTATATAAAATAGCTTTAAATTTTAGCAGGAAATACTATTAAATACGATACAATTTTACACAAGATATTTATTTATTTAGAGAATGGATATACTTAAACCTTGCTACAACACTTATAGGCAGTGTACCTAATCGTACAGTAGTGTAGTTTTTAGTAAGTCCGGTTCGTTCCACAGGGAAAATCTTTAAACAAAGCTTAACGCTATATTAGTTTACTTTTATAAAAATACAAATATATATATAAGTAATATTATTATTATAAAGGGGGGGTTTTTACCGTTTAATGACCGGTTTGTCGATTTTAAAACTTTAGTCGCAGTTAAAACCAAATGTAAAATAATAAATACAAGACTTAATTTAAAGCGTAAAGTAAATAACGATAATGAAATTGCGAATAAGAAAAATGCGATAAAATAAACTTGCGATAATTAAAAAGTACGATAATTAAAAGTGCAATTAAATACAATAACAATAAAAATGCGATAATTAGAAGTGCAATTAAATATAAAATAAAGGAAATTAAATATGAAATAAAAGAATTATGCTTATTTAAACTTCCGTAATCATGATGTTTGACGTGTTGATTTTAGTTTTATGCCCATGGGTTAATTGTCCTTTGTCCTGGATTATTTAATATGTCCGTCTGGTTTTTGTCCATAACAGTCCATCAGTCATAAATATAAAGTGCGAGTGTCCTCGTCAAATTATCCTTATACCCGAAGTTAAATATTCCAACTAATTGGGGACTTAAACTGTAACAAGATTTTAATACTTTGTTTAATAATTACACCAGGATGTCGACTGAGTGTAACCCAAGGTTTTAATATTTTGTTATCAATTATACCAAGTGTCCTTGTACATAATTTCACCCCTGTTTTAATTATTCTAGTGGCTATTAATCCATTCCCGTGTCCGGTTAAATGAACGATTATTCGTACATATAAATACCCTGCCCATCGTATCCGATCGAGTGTATATGGTAATTTATAGGGACGCCCAATTGTAAATCTTTATATTAACATTAACAAACTATCATTTAGTTAAACAAATATAAAGCCCATTAATAGCCCATAGTCTAATTTACACAAGTGTCGTTCTTTTGTCCAAACCCCAATTATGGTACAAAGCCCAATTACCCAATTTTAGTAATTAGCCCAACATCATGATTACTTCGGATTAAATAAGCATAATAATAACTTAGCTACGAGACATTAAATTAAAAAGGTTGAACATAACTTACAATAATTAAAAATAGCGTAGCGTTACACGGACAGAATTTCGACTTACACCCTTACAACATTCGCTAACATACCCTTATTATTAGGATTTAAAATTAAAATATAAATTATATATATATATATATTTACGTATATATTGAGAGAGAGATAGATTATGGATATGAAAATGATCAGAATTCGGTTGGCTTTATAGGAAATTGAGTTCAGGGGTACTCCGCGACTCGCGGCAACTTTTGCCTTCAAACTCCGCGAGTCGCGGAGTTTGAAAATACAGCTCACCCTCCTTTGGCTTCTTTTTTACCGACGATTTATAAATATATTATAATATATATTAATTTTAAGAATTAATTATATATTATATTATATTTATGTGCATAGTTGACTCGTAATTTTTAGTCCATTGCGTCGAGCGTTGAGAGTTGACTCATGTCCCGGTTCCGGATTTTCGAACATCCTTGCGTACAATTTAATATCTTGTACTTTGCGTTTTGAATCTTGTACTCTTGTAATTTCGAGACGTTTCTTATCAATAATTGGAACCTCTTTGATTGTATTTTGTACTTTTGAGCTTTTTGGTCGTTTGCGTCTTCAATTCGTCGAATCTGTCTTTTGTCTTCACCTTTTATTATTTAAACGAATATCACTTTTAAATAGAACAATTGCAACTAAAAGCTTGTCTTTCTTGAGGAATAATGCTATGAAATATATGTTCATTTTTAGCATTATCAGTTGTCACAGTACCTACCCGTTAAAGAAATTTCGTCCCGAAATTTGAGGCGAATGGTCATGGATGACAATAAGTATGTTTTCATGACGCATACGAGTTGGAAATTAGAGTTTTATCATCAGTGAGTAGTATGGAATAAACAATTCATTTATGTGAAGATTACGAGTGATACTATCACAAAAAAATGAAAATGAATAAATGCAGGTTTGACTTAACCAATGACGTAGTCACGGTTAATTTTCGAAATTCAAGGAATTTAGAAGAAAATCTTTATAATAAGATTTGGTTCTTCGGTAATTAAGGAAATTAGGATCCGCTTCGATTAAATGCGATAATCTGTTTTGATTGCTCTGTCGGATATTTTACTATATATCCACCCCTTCGTTTCCTTATTTCCACAACTCACACCTTCTATTCTTTCTCTCTCAATTCATACTTTAAAGCATTCTTCAATATGCTTCATCCAGTTCCGCTTCTTGATATATTTCTTACTTTCATATCTGTTATTCTTCTTTTTCATCTACCGCCAGAAGAATCTATTTACTTCTACTATACTCTTGGTTTTATAGTATTTTTAGTTCTCCCGTGTCTTTATATTGCTATATGCATCGATATATATGGTTTATAATTTCTGAGTTGTCGTTGGGCTTTATATCCTCCTTTATATTTCGAAGTCCCTGCTTCTGTCTTCTATAATCATTGTCATCCCCAGTTAATGCTCTCTTCTGTTTGCTGCGATTTATACTCCAATTTCTATTTTGGATCTTCATGCTCTGTATTCTCTTCTATTTATTAAACACAGCAAGTAATGGTCCAGAATTCGTATTTATGGAGTTTCGAATGAACATGGCTAATGTTCTAAGAAGAAAATTGTAATGGCACGATCTTAATTTATCAAATTACCAGAATCCCTCGGAAAAGACCGAATCATCAAGAAAATATTTTCTTGATATTTTTAGATGTTAAATAGAATACAAGAGTCGTGTAATATAGCACATGATGACATTATGATCTGTGAATCATCACGTTCCATTTAGAAACTCAGCATGACTTACTATAATATAATCACATTAATCAAGTGTCATTATATTATAATAATTCATGCTTCAGTTCCCAACACTTCTTCAAAAACATTCCTATTTTGAACTCGAAGATTTCAGAATTTAGAAACTAAAATAGTTTCTTTTATGATATAACATAGATAGCGCGAAGAAGTAAATGATTTCAGATAAGAATAATTATGGAAATATCTTTAGAAATATGGAGATATTTATAATGAAAGATACGATGATATCTTAGAATTTCTAATATCAGAGGATGATGAAAGATATTGTCCGCAAGGGTTTAGGGTCAGGAGCAAGATATTCGTTAATGACTTCAGCAGATACTGAATCATTTGGATTCTTTGAAGGCAGGTTCAGCCTTTGTGATTTGTCCACAGCCTCCTTCATACTTTGCTCAATCCATTTTCCAGTTCCAAAACTTCTCTTTTTCTGAGCTTTGCCAATACACTATTGTTTATCATCAACTTTTTACTGTTAAGGTCGTTTACAGTTTTTGCTGGTTCATCAGCATTTTTCAAAATTTCTAGAACTAGTTCGCAGTTTAGGGTGTTTTTCAGAAACTTCACATTCGCAGTATGTAAGTCCAGGAGATAGACGTTATATGTATAACTGTTGGCGTTGACATGCTGCGAGATTTCAAAATACCGATTGCTAATTCCCAATGATTCGTATGGCAATTCTTGTTACAATATGCAGATAAGTAAATGATGGTGTTTTGATAATTATAATGATTTTTCGGAAAATCAAAGATTAGTGAAATTGTTGGTAAGTTTATTGCTAATGTGATGGAACAGAAATGGTTCCTCGATAACGTTGGCGAAAGGGTAACGTATGTAACGAGGTTATAATAAGACTGTCTTGATTGAGAAGTCGAAGTTGACTTGCTGGAGCTGTGACAAAACTTTCTACTTTGAAACGGAATTGGAAAGTTATTTTAGCTAATAAATGCCAAAGGGTCTGACATAGATACGTATTAAACTATGACTTTGGTTTCAAAATTTTTTCAGGTGTATAATTGTGATTAACATGTGATTGGATCATCAGCTCGATTGTTCATTGTTTGAAGTGTATTCAAAAATTTTAGAGGGTTTGAACACAGATTGTAATCGTTAATATACATATGATGTTCTAGCACAGTTTTGAAGTCAAAGTATAACTTTGAAAGATATAGAAATCTAAGAGTGATGATACTGGTTATATTTTGAATTGAATTCTGCGATTTCAAGATCAGCATATGTAATTGAATTTGAATGAGTATGGTTGTTTTGATTTTTATAAAAGAATGTATATTGTTGAGAAAATAGTGAGTATAGTTGATGATTGTTGAATCAGATTCGAAGAATGTAACATATTAATTGTGAATTTATATCTCTCTCGGGTATTACCTACCCGTTAAAAAAATTTCACAATTAATATTTTGTACAACAGAATTTTGTTACAGTCTTTATGAAAATATATATGTGCATATTTTCTTCAGATTTAACATAGATTTAATGAGTTAATATTAAATTAAACTCATTTAATTTACGGTTGAAACTAGAATTGAATAATCCCTAAAGACTTTAGAAATTACATAACTTTTACGGAGTATTTATTCAATGAAATTAGAATTATGAATTAATACTTTGTTATCTGTTGATGCATGATGTTAGTGTTCGTGGAATTCTTGTGAACTTCGCAAGATGTGGAGGATATTTTCTTAGAAAGCTTCGAGTACATCGAAGATGAAAGTGTAAAATCAAATATATAATTGAATAATACACTTGGTTTATTATGAAATAGAATTCATTGAATTGAAACAGAAATTGTAGTTAACGATGGTTAAGTTGTTAACGAGGGATGGACATCATAGCATATTAGTAATATGAATTTATCCGAGTAATATCTACCATTTTTCAATTCATACATAATAGCTTAGTACGAGAAGATTTATTTTGATCTCAACATTCATATATATATATATATATATATATATATATATATATATATATATATATATATATATATATATATATATATATATATATATATATATATATATATATATATATAATATACATATAATTTTTTCAGGGGGAATAAGTTAATACTTCATAACTCGTTGATACAATATACGCGTTGTTGATTTGTGATGATGTTTGCGGTGATTATGGATTTGGCGGAGCTTGTGATGTTGTAGATGCTGCTGATTCTGATGATGCTGCTGGCACTGATGGTGCTGGTGATACTGACAGTACTGTTGATGCTGCTAGTAAAACAAGTATAGCTTGTAATTCGTGCACCATCCTTGTCAGGGTTTTACTCTTCCTTTTATCATCTCGGTCCACATATCTGATTTATGATTAAGGCTAGAATAGATAATCTTTGAGACTTTGGAGATTACATAATCATCACAGAATGTTTCTCCAATGAAGTTATAGATTAATACTTCATTGGTTATTGTTGTTGCTACTCCTTGGTATCTACGGAGCGTATGACATTGGTGCTCGTGGGACAGATTGTAAAGTTGAGGTTTACAATGCGGTTGTGGTTGGGGGTGGTACTATTGGCGTTGATGATGGTGGTACTGGTGCTGCTGTTGGTGCTTGTAATCTTTGCGCCATATTCTCTAAGGCCACTATCCGAGCGCGAAGTTCGTTGACTTCTTCTATTACTCCGGGATGATTGTCGGTTCGAACAAGCGGATAAATAAGATCTAGAATTTGATGTAATATATAATCGTGACGAGATACTCTGGAAATGAGAGAGAAAATGTTGTTTCAGACAGGTTCACCGGTAAGTGCTTCAGGTTCTTCGCCAAGAGGACAATGTGGTGGATGGAAAGGATTGCCTTCTTCTTGTCTCCAATGATTAAGGAGGCTAAGAACTCATCCCCAATTCATCCAGAATAGATGATGGCTGATTGGTTGATCCATTCCAGTCACACTGCTTTCGGAGCTTGAGAGGGATTCCATTTCGGAATCCGAGGGACTTAAACTAATGACGAATTCCATTGCGTATGATTGAATAAAGGATTTTTCGATATGAAATGATTTTCCGGCTATCGGGTGGTATTTGAATTATATAGGATATATATATATATATATATATATATATATATATATATATATATATATATATATATATATATATATATATATATATATATATATAGCAAAAGATTTCGTAGATTACAAAGGAATTTACCGAATATGTCAGGCAAAGTTTACAGTAACAGATACGCTAAGATATGAATTAGCAGATATGCTAAGATATGAATTTTGTCTATACAATATTCATGCAATCAATGCAATAAGATGTGTCTAGACTAAGAGCGATAAGCAGGCAATTTCCGACAAAAATGATAAGCAAAACTTTTGACATGCAGACACGGTCGTAGTCCAGACTCACTAATGCATCCTAACGACTATCAGTTAGACACACTAATGCAGACCTGGTTCGCTAAGACCACCGCTCTGATACCAACTGAAATGCCCGTTCATATACATTATAAATGATTCACAATAGTTGATTACATCGCGAGGTATTTGACCTCTATATGATACATTTTACAAACATTGCATTCATTTTTAAAAGATAAACTTTCTTTACATCGAAAGTTGACAGCATGCATACCATTTCATAATACATCCAACTATAATTGACTTAATAATAATCTTGATGAACTCAACAAGTCGTATGCAATGTCTTTCGAAATATTCTATGAATGACTCCAAGTAATATCCTTAAAATGAGCTAATGCACAATGGAAGATTTCTTTAATACCTGAGAATAAACATGCTTTAAAGTGTCAACCAAAAGGTTGATGAGTTCATTAGTTTATTGTACTCAATCATTTCCATAATTTTAATAGACCACAAGATTTCATTTAATCAATAATCATACACTCGCAAGTGTTTAAAATTTATTCATATGGATTGAACTCCTGGTAACCGACATTAACAAAATGCATCTAGAATATCCCCAAACCTATAAACATCGAAGTACTAAAGCAGTTCAAATTCTCTGACTGGGGCGTGTCAAAGCCCATAGATCTATCTTTAGGATTCGCGTCAATTGGTGACAATTATAATAAACACCAATTCTTAGGCTTCCAAGTTCAACAAGGGTGATATCCGGTATAACAATTCAACCATAGAATGTAGTTTCGATTACTTATGTCTATTTCGTCAAACATTTATAAAAGTGCATGTATTCTCAGTCCCAAAAATGTATATTGCAAAAGTATTAAAAGAGGGAGCAAATGAAACTCACTATACGGTATTTCGTAGCAATTATGCATATGACGGCACTGAACAAGTGCAGGGTTGGCTTCGGATTCACGAACCTATATTAGGTATATATATTTATATATTAGTCAATACCTGTCTAAGAAATTCAGGTCAACTCGTAGTGTCTCACAATCCTAATGCTCGAGATTATCATGCAAAAGTCAACAAAAATCAATTTGACCCAAAATGACTTCCAAAAATTCATACGTGTTTATTATATAGCTTAAATATAGTTGTTTTATATATTTAAATATATTTATCAAATTTTATTAGAGTAAATAATAATACAAGTCATTTATTAATAAATAATAATTTATATTAAAATTTTTATATAAAAATATACGTTTATATATTTTAAGTAATAAAATTTATACAGTTCACTCAATATTATAAAAACATGGTGGTATGTATTATTAATGTAATTATATTAAGTGTGGTAAAAATATCTTTGTATCACATATTTGTTTGATAAAATAATATTGATAATAATAATAATAATTAATAATAATAATAATAATAATAATAATAATAATAATAATAATAATAATAATAATAATAATAATAATAATAATAATAATAATAATAATAATAATAATAAGAAGTAACAGTTGTATTATTTTGTAATAATAATAATAATTATTATTATTATTCTACTAATAATAATAACAATATTTATATTTACAAATGATGATATTAATTATGATAAAATGATAATTCTAACCATGATAATTATAACGATACTTTTTAATATTAATTGTAATAATAATAATAATATCTTATATAATAGTAATTCTATTCAAAATGATAATTTTTAATATACTAAAATGATATTTTATAATAACAATGACATTTCTAATAAAAATGATAATTTTAATAAAAATGATAGTTTTAATATAAATGATACTTTTAATAATAATAATAATGATAAAAAAATAATGAAAAAGGATATTTTTTTCTTAAATCAATATCATACAATATTTTAATTTCATCATGATACTTATACCCATCGCTTTTTGTTCCCCGGCAGCGACGCCAAAAACTTGATGTGTACGAGGTGTAGTACGAAATAGTTTTATTTTTAATATGAAATACGGCTAAATATGATACTAGTTTTATTTAATTATATAGATGAATATACCTAAACCTTGCTACAACACTTATAGGTAGTGCACCTAATCGTAGAGTAGTGTAGTTTTTAGTAAGTCCGGTTCGTTCCACAGGGAGCTAGCTGAGTTTAACGCTATATTTTTAACAACTATATTTATATAAAATATATATAATTATATATAGTAATATTATTATAAAAGGGGGGTTTACCGTTTAATGACCGGTTTGTCGATTTTATATTTTAAGCGCAAAGATATATGATGATGATATAAATGACAGAATTTAAATTGCGATAAAGTAAATTGCAGTAATTAAAATGACAGTGAATAAAGGTAAGATGAAATATGAAATAAAAGTATTATGCTTATTTAAACTTCCGTAATCATGATGTTTGACGTTTTGATTTTAATTTATTTATCTGGGTTAATTGTCCTTTGTCCTGGATTTATTTGATACCTATCTGGTTTCTGTCCATAATAGTCCATCGGTCATAATTATAAAATGCTCCTCAAATTAACCTTATTCCCGAAGTCAAATATTCCAAATAATTAGGGATTCGAACTGTAACAAGGTTTTAATACTTTGTTTAATGATTACACCAGGTTATCGACTGTGTATAATCCAAGGTTTTATTACTTTGTTAACAATTACACCAATTATCCTTGTATGTAATCCACCCCTGTTTTAATGAGATATTAATATTAATTTACCCACTTGATCAGAATGAATAATCAATTACCCAACCCGAATAATTAATTAAATGATCGTAAAAGATGTCGTATAAACGTCACTAAATAGGACATACATAATCATTTTAATAATTATTAGATTGACTAATTTGAAGATAAGTTTGACAGGTTCCAATGAGTTGTCATTCGATTAGATAATACCACCTACCTATTAATAGTCAATAGTCCAATATTCACAAGTGTCGGTCTTTTGTCCAAACCTTAATTATGGTACAAAATCCAATAACCCCATCTTAATATTTAGTCTAACATCACGATTACTTCAGCTCAAATAAGCATAATAATAACTTAGTTACGATACATTAATTTAAAAAGAAAGAACATAGCTTACAGTGATTATTTATCGCGTAACGTTATACGGACAGAGTTCCGACTTTAAAACTCGTAAAACATTTCTTACAATAACCTTATTATTATTATTATTATTATTATTATTATTATTAAATTAAACTTAAAATTATAAATATTAATATATATATATATATATATATATATATATATATATATCAATAGATTGAAAGAAAGAAAAAGGTGTAAGGAAATCGATCAGAATACGCGGCCTTTTATAGGCCCACTTTGAACTGCACAGCTCCACGAGTGTGGAGGTTTTGTGCTTCACAGCTTCGCGAGTTGCGAGCTTCGAATTCCAGCTAACAAAATGAATTAAACGTGGGCTGCTTTGATTAAAATAATA
The DNA here is from genome assembly GCF_046630445.1 of Rutidosis leptorrhynchoides. Lineage (NCBI taxonomy): Eukaryota > Viridiplantae > Streptophyta > Magnoliopsida > Asterales > Asteraceae > Rutidosis > Rutidosis leptorrhynchoides. The sequence goes on along the minus strand of NC_092337.1, from coordinate 273,632,704 downwards.
TATAATATATATATATAATTAATTATATATAATATTATATTCTTGTGCATAGTTGACTTTTAATTTTAGCTCCGTTGGGTCGCACGTTTATAGTTGGTTCATGTCTCAGTTCCGGATTTTCGAACGCCTTTTCGTATAATTTAATATCTTGTACTTTGTATTTTGCGGCTTGTACTCTTATAATTTCTAGACGTTCCTCATCAATAATTTGAACCACTTGGATTGTACTTTGTACTTTTTAGCTTTTTGGTCGTTTGCGTCTTCAAATCTTCGTTTTCTTCTTTTGTCTTCGCACTTATTTATTTTAACGATTATTACATAAAAATAGAACAATAGTAACTAAAAGCTTTACATATTGGAAAGATATTGATACTAAATATATGTTCCTTTTTAGCATTATCAAATATCCCCACACTTGAACGTTACTTATCCTCAAGCAATACAGAAGTTGAAATTAAATCACACTTCACTCGAATCACTTTTTTATTCTCACACTTTATACATCAGTGATTTTAATACGACAGTATAAATAATGATAGTAACGATGTGGTTTACAGTCCTACATGACTATGAAAATTTAGATCCTTTAAGGAATTTGGATCTTTATGAAAACATTTGATCTTTTGAAAATTCATTCTAGCTTTTACCCTAGATAAGTTTTCCAGAATAACCCTTCACCGGTGTTTGCAAAATATTTTTGTGGGTTGCGTGGGTTTCATATTTTAAAATTTTAGCTCAAAACTTGCAGTTTTGTGTCACCCACTTGCTAACCTTGTATTAGGAAAGCAACACGTCCAGTATACTTTCTCCGTATATTACCTTTTGGTAAACTACCGTCCGGTTGTAAAGGAAAGCGATGAACAAGCAACTGTTAAGGCAATGTCCAATAACATGCAGATAATTATGGTCAAAAACGTGTCGGATGCAATTACTAACCTTTGTAGGAGAAATAGTAAAGATCACCCTATATCTTTTCAGTCTGGCACAAGGTCTTGTCTTCGACCATGCTATGCAACCACCGTTCTTACAGTTGACACTCGATTTGGTTCAGGTGACCTAATGAATTCCAGGTGAATTCCTAGGATTTTACGTTCAATGGTAATGAACGCATTGAAAATAGGTTTTCAGAAAACAAATCGGTTTTAATTTGATCAAAATATTTTCTCGTTCAAGCTCGAGTTTAGATATCATCGAATTCCATGAGTTTGTAATTCTCAATCTTTAAGGTCAATCTCAAGGATTGAGTAATATCAGTCTTAAAAGCTGATTTTTGATCTTTAAGGAGATTATCCTTTCTGGGGGTCTGATTCATTAGTCTTATCAAGCTAATTTGAATGGCGCCCTCCCCATTTTATGAGACAGATCCTCTCATGCTTAGGATAAGTATGACCACATAGCGACCCTGTTTGATGCTGAGGTCCGTGGATTTCCGGCTGATTTAAGAGATGACTTTTCTAGATTTTTCGTCAACCTACAGCTGGTCTGGACGACAACTTGTTGACCTAAATCAAGAAGAGCGTGTCTTTTTTGGAAGACTTTACTTCCTTTTAATGATGGAATTGATTCATCGTGTAGATCCATCTTTCTTTCAAATATATTACAGTAATTCGGGTAAAAATGATTAGTTTAGTCCAAAGCAAAAATACCTGCAATAATCTTGTACAAATATGTGATATATGTTTTGAAGAATTTGGTAAATTCTTCCCACACTTAGCTTTTATTTATTCTTTTCTTTGCCTTTTTATTCTCCTTTATTCTATTTTAAATGAATTCAAGCGTTTTGGGTTGTTTCTCCATTATGTTCTCTCCGAGGTAACAATAATTTCGGTATTATAACCTAGTTTTATCGTTCATAAATATGTATAAACACGATTTTGAATTCATTTAATTGAAAAATTTTCAAATTTTCATAAAATTTGGCAATTACACTAAGTGTAAACCTGAGAGAATTTATAACCATTCCCCACACTTGAGATTATGCAATGCCCTCATTTCCATGAAATCAGACTATAATTATAAATTCATGAGGGTGATTGGTGTAGAAAAGTGATTAAAAATACCGAGTTTGCAAACATATTATTTTATATCACATTTAATATTTTGCGTCTTGTCATCAAAATTATTAGCTTTTGCTAAACTTTAATGTCAGTCTTTGAAAATGCGCTGTTTTACCCTGTTTTGTACATAAGATAAACTACAAACATATATAATATATATATATATATATATATATATATATATATATATATATATATACATATATATATACATATATATATTTGTAAAACCTTTATTTATTAAAACAATTTAAATGAATAATTTTTTAAAATTTTGTTTCCTTTTACTTTATGTAGTTTCGGTATGTTTACCTAGTCCATCCCTCGACAAAATTTAAAATTTGTCGTTTTTAAAGCGATTGTTTTAAAAGCAAAGATTTTTGGGTTTTTTAATTTTTTTGGTATACTTTAGATCAATAAAATTAAAAATAATGATAACAAAATTTTTCGCCCCTCCCTCGGGTAAAGCATTTTCGATTCTATGATCTAGTCTTTAACTTACGACGGATTTTAGAAATCATTTTTTAAACTTAAAGAAATAAAGTAAATTTAGTTTTTAAATTCACACAAAACTTAAATTTAAAAAGCGTATTAATTTCATACAAACCTAGAAAAAAAAAGAAAAAAAATTCAGAATGGAGGGAGAAAACTAGTTCTTTAGTGTCTGCTAGCGGAAAAGACCAATCGGATTCCATTCTCGGAACTACACAAGAACAGAACAACTAACTCTAGACAACATTTTATTTTTAGAACATTTGAATCTTCTCACTCTTAGGTAGCTGTGGTGTTGAAATTGTGATTTACTTCATTGTCAATTTCTCTTAGACCAAAATCAACTTGCATATTTGTGACTTTTGCTTTAAGCAATTGGCCGAATTCATGTGTAATATCCACAAATTCAACTAGTTTTGCCTTTTCTTTAGGCGATAGATTGGATACTAACTGGTTACATAACTTAAAGTTCCCCTTGGTTCTAGCATCGTGAATCCGTTTAATAAGTTTCTTAATTGAACTGTTAATAACAGGGTCATTTAATTTTGTATCAACAACGGGGTTTTTTTTATCAGCTCATCATTAGGTGTTACTTCATCTTCCCCACACTTAGGTGTTTTATTATTGTTAAACACTACCGTTGGAGTTGGTAAAACAATATGGTTTTTACCAATCGTTTTTGGTTCAACGGTTTTGGTTCGTGGAGATTTAGACTTTCGAATCACAAAGGTGATCGATTTTTCACCATCACTAAGTGTCATTCTACCCTCTCTTACATTAATGAACGCCTCGGTGGACGCTAAGAATGGTCGTCCTAAAATTAGAGGAACGTTTGAGTCCTCTTCTATGTCGATGACAATAAATTCAACTAAAAAGGTTAAATTACCCACTTGAACGGGTAAGTTGTCAGCAATTCCAACTGAATGCCTAATGGTTTGATCAAAGAGTCGAACACTCATCTCTGTTGGACTTAACTCACCTACTCCTAATCTCTTATATAATGAAAGAGGCATAACACTCACACTCGCACCTAAATCTGCTAGTGCATCATACATGACACAATCACTAAGTAGACAAGGAACAATAAATTCACCCGGATCACCCGACCTTGGTGGAGGTTTTGGTGGAACTGTCTTCACCGAGTTTACTTTTACGGTTTTTGTTTCTTGCACTTTCTTATTCTCCTTCTTCTTTCCAGAGGTATCACAAACTTTATTACCTATCACTTGCTTATACTCAACTCCTTTTCTTGGAAACGGGATGGGTGGTATGTATGTTTCCACCACTGGCTTTACATACTCGGGTGGTGGTGGTGTTGTAACTTCTTCATTGTTACTCACATCTAAAACCTTCCCATATTCTGATGATGGTTTTTCAGAATTTTTTGACACCATATTAACATTCTCATTTCGAGGATTTACTTCAATATTACTCGGTAGCTTTCCTTGTTCCCTCTCACTCATCATGCTAGCAAGAGTACCTACGTGTTTTTCTAGATTCAAATAGAAGCTTGTTGAGTTCTTAATGATTGATGAAACCTCTCATTTGTTTAGGTTTGAGATGTAATAAATTGTGTTTGAGATTCCATTAGATTTGCCATCATTTCTTCCAGATTTGGCTTTTTCTCTTCGTTTTGTTGTGGTGGTTTATAGAAGCTAGGTATTTGTTGATTGAAAGTGTTGTTTTGAGTTGGTTGGTTATTCGGACCTTGTTGGTTGTACGAGTTATTGTTGGGTCCATTTGGATTTTAAAGAATGTTTTGATTTCGATTAAATTTTGGCCTTGGCGGTTGATAATTATTTCCCGGCCTTTGGTTCATGTAGGAAACATTCTCTCGTTGTTCCATCGTTTGTTCGATGTGACAATATTTTGTTAAGTGTGGTCCACCGCATTGCTCACAACTGATTCGTATTGCGTGAATATCTTTAGTCATATTTTCCATTCGTCTTTCAAAAGCATATATTTTTGCGGAAACGGAATCAAAGTCATGGCTAGAATCGGCTCTAGCAGCTTTAGATGAACGAAAAATATCTTTTTCCTGATGCCACTCATGTGAGTGGGAGGCTGTGTTATCAATAATTTTATAAGCTTCAGTTGCGGTTTTCTTCATAATGGAACCACCAGCTGCTATGTCGATGTATTTTTGTGTAGTAATGTCGCATCCTTGGTAGAATATTTGTACTATTTGATAAGTTTCTAAACCGTGTTGAGGGCATCCTCTCAACAACTTTCCAAATCTTGTCCACACCTCATATAGAGTTTCATTTGGCTTTTGTGTGAACGTAACAATTTCTCCTTGAAGTCTCACGGCTTTAGATGCTGGAAAGAATCTTTTAAGAAATTTCTCAACTAAAACATCCCATGTGTCAATCGCCCCTTCAGGTAACGATTCTAACCAATCTTTGGCTTCTTCCTTTAAAGTCCAGGGAAACAACATGAGATAGATCTGTTCATCCTCAACTTCTCTGATATTGAATAGAGTACAAATCCTATTAAAGGTTCGAAGATGTTCATTTGGATCTTCTTTTGGCATACAACTATATTGGCATTGATTAGTTACCATGTGTATGATTTCTCTTTTGATTTCATTATCTGGCGCATTAATGTCTAGCTTAATAATGGCGTGACCTTGGCCAGTGCGTGTGGCTCTCATTCGATCTTCCATACTTAGAGGTTTCGTTATTTCCATATTTGAATTTGTTAAATACGAATCACTAGAATATTCTGATTTAACGATTTATGGTTCAGGAGGAATGATTATTGGTTCAGGATCTTGGAATTGTCCTTAAATATCCTCCGGGTTCTCAATTGTGAGGTCTGGTTCAAAAAATGGATTATCGGAATTTTGAATTGGAATACTTGGTCGACTTGATGATGATTCTAAAGAAAAATCAACAGCGACAATATTGGCTAGATGTCTTGATCGAGTTATTGGTAGTGAACGTATGAAAGGTGGTGAACGTTTGGCTCGGTGCATTCACCGAATATCCTATTAGTTATAAAAATAAAAATAAAAATATATAAGTTATCAAATTAATAGACTTTTCTGATTTTGGCCACGTTTCGAATAGCCAATAGATGCAGGAGGTAGCCAGGACCCTTTAAATCGGAAGCCCACAACTCGCCACTAACAAATCCAACTATTACTACGAACCAGAAAATTTGGATGTCTATCAATTTAACCGCTTAAAATAATTTTTCGTCGAAATTTTGAAATAAAAATCTATGTCCTAAAAACTAGAGCGTAGAAATGAGAAAGAAAAAGAGTGCGTCGAAAAACGTCGAAAAATAAAAATGAGAAAGTAGAGCGTCGAAACTTAAAAGTCTAAAAACTAAATATTAATACTTGCGTCTAAAGGTATTAAAGCTTAAAGGAATTCTAAACGGAAAACGGAAATTACTTAAAAGGCACTAAAATCTATTAAATATTAAAGCGATAAGTGATGTCGTAAAATTCTAAAGCGCTTAAATCTTAATCTAAAGAAAAAGCACTTAAGAAATTTTACAGCAAAGCCTAAAAACTAGAAATATAAAAATAAGTACGGCACAAACTAAGTTTAAAACTAATTAAAAACGATAAATATACAAATTACGAATTAAATGATAAAAAAAATATACAATTTATAAAAAGAAAATAAAAAAATGATCAAATTATTTAGTTTTATAAAAATATTATTTTTGTATTATTATTTTATAAAAGTATTATTTTTATAATTAATAAAACTAAATAAAACTTAAAAATACAAATTTAATTAAAACTAAAACTAATTAATATTTAATTAAACCCTAATTATAATTAATAATAATTAAATTATAACCCTAATTTCATAATAAATGCAGGCTGAGTGTTTGACCTGTCAGACGGCTCCGCGAGTGCGGAGTTACTGTAGTGACCCGAACTTTTACATGTTTATATATATATTTAATGAAATTGTTATTTACATTATTAAGTGTTTCCAACATATTAAGCAATCAAACTTGTTAAGACTTGATTAATTGAAATAGGTTTAATATAGACAATTGACCACCCAAGTTGACCGGTGATTCACGAACGTTAAAACTTGTAAAAACTATATGATGACATATATATGGTTATATATATAGTTAACATGATATTATGATAAGTAAACATATCATTAAGTATATTAATAATGAACTACATATGTAAAAACAAGACTACTAACTTAATGATTTTGAAACGAGACATATATGTAACGATTATCTTTGTAACGACATTTAATGTATATATATCATATTAAGATATATTCGTACATCATAATATCATGATAATATAATAATTTAAAATCTCATTTGATATTATAAACATTGGGTTAACAACATTTAACAAGATCGTTAACCTAAAGGTTTCAAAACAACACTTACATGTAACGACTAACGATGACTTAACGACTCAGTTAAAATGTATATACATGTATTGTTTTAATATGTATTCATACACTTTTGAAAGACTTCAATATACTTATAAAATTACTTCTACTTAACAAATATGCTTACAATTACATCCTCGTTCAGTTTCATCAACAATTCTACTCATATGCACCCGTATTCGTACTCGTACAATACAAAGCTTTTAGATGTATGTACTATTGGTATATACACTCAAATGATCAGCTCTTAGCAGCCCATGTGAGTCACCTAACACATGTGAGAACCATCATTTGGCAACTAGCATGAAATATCTCATAAAATTACAAAAATATGAGTAATCATTCATGACTTATTTACATGAAAACAAAATTACATATCCTTTATATCTAATCCATACACCAACGACCAAAAACACCTACAAACACATTCATTCTTCAATTTTCTTCATCTAATTGATCTCTCTCAAGTTCTATCTTCAAGTTCTAAGTGTTCTTCATAAATTCTACGAGTTCTAGTTTCATAAAATCAAGAATACTTCCAAGTTTGCTAGCTTACTTCCAATCTTGTAGAGTGATCATCCAACCTCAAGAAATCTTTCTTATTTATAGTAATATATCTTTCTAATACAAGGTAATACTCATATTCAAACTTTGATTCAATTTCTATAACTATAACAATCTTATTTCGAGTGAAAATCTTACTTGAACTGTTTTCGTGTCATGATTCTGCTTCAAGAACTTTCAAGCCATCCAAGGATCCTTTGAAGCTAGATCCATTTTTCTCATTTGTAGTAGCTTTATCCAGAAAACTTGAGGTAGTAATGATGTTCATAACATCATTCGATTCATACATATAAAGCTATCTTATTCGAAGGTTTAAACTTGTAATCACTAGAACATAGTTTAGTTAATTCTAAACTTGTTCGCAAACAAAAGTTAATCCTTCTAACTTGAATTTTAAAATAACTAAACACATGTTCTATATCTATATGATATGCTAACTTAATGATTTAAAACCTGGAAACACGAAAAACACCGTAAAACCGGATTTACGCCGTCGTAGTAACACCGCGGGCTGTTTTGGGTTAGTTAATTAAAAACTATGATAAACTTTTATTTAAAAGTTGTTCTTCTGGGAAAATAATTTTTCTTATGAACATGAAACTATATCCAAAAATCATGGTTAAACTCAAAGTGGAAGTACGTTTTCTAAAATGGTCATCTAGACGTCGTTCTTTCGACTGAAATGACTACCTTTACAAAAACGACTTGAAACTTATATTTCTGACTATAAATCTATACTTTTTCTGTTTAGATTCATATAATAGAGTTCAATATTAAACCATAGCAATTTGATTCACTAAAACGGATTTAAAATGAAGAAGTTATGGGTAAAACAAGATTGGATAATTTTTCTTGTTGTAGCAACGTGAAAATTGGTAACAAATCTATATTAATCATATCCTAGCTAACTTATATTGTATTATACATGTATTCTAATATATTATGTAATCTTGGGATACCATAGACACGTATGCAAATGTTTTGACATATCATATCGACCCATGTGTATATATTATTTGAAACAACCATAGACACTCTATATGCAGTAATGTGGGAGTTAGCTATACAGGGTTGAGGTTGATTCCAAAAATATATATACTTTAAGTTGTGATCTAGCCTGAGACGTGTATACACTGGGTCGTGGATTGATTCAAGATAATATATATCAATTTTTTTTCTGTACATCTAACGTTGGACAACTAGTTGTAGGTTACTAACGAGGACAGCTGACTTAATAAACTTAAAACATCAAAATGTATTAAAAGTGTTGTAAATATATTTTGAATATACTTTGATATATATGTACATATTTGTTATAGGTTCGTGAATCGACCAGTGACCAAGTCTTACTTCCCGACGAAGTAAAAAATCTGTGAAAGTGAGTTATAGTCCCACTTTTAAAATCAAATATTTTTGGGATGAGAATACATGCATGTTTTATAAATGATTTACAAAATAGACACAAGTACGTGAAACTACATTCTATGGTTGAATTATCGAAATCGAATATGCCCCTTTTTATTAAGTCTGGTAATCTAAGAATTAGGGAACATAAACCCTAATTGACGCGAATCCTAAAGATAGATCTATTGGGCCTAACAAACCCTATCCAAAGTACCGGATGCTTTAGTACTTCGAAATTTATATCATATCCGAAGGGTATCCCGGAATGATGGAGATATTCTTATATATGCATCTTGTTAATGTCGGTTACCAGGTGTTCACCATATGAATGATTTTTATCTCTATGTATGGGATGTATATTGAAATATGAAATCTTGTGGTCTATTGTTACGATTTGATATATATATGTTAAACCTATATCTCACCAACATTTTTGTTGACGTTTAAAGCATGTTTATTCTCAGGTGAATATTAAGAGCTTCCGTTGTTGCATACTAAAATAAGGACAAGATTTGGAGTCTATGTTTGTATGATATTATGTAAAAACTGCATTCAAGAAACATATGTCGATGTAATATATTTCTATTGTAAACCATTATGTAATCGTCGTGTGTAAATATTATATTTTAGATTATCATTATTTGATAATCTACGTAATGCTTTTGAAACCTTTATTGATAAAATAAAGGTTATGGTTGTTTTAAAAATGAATGAAAAACGTCTCATATAGAGGTCAAAACCTCGCAACGAAATCAATTAATATGGAACGTTTATAATCAATATGAACGAGACATTTCAGTTTGTATCCGAGCGTTGGTCTTAGAGAACCAGAATTTTGCATTAGTGTGTCTTATCGAGTTTGTTAGGATGCATTAGTGAGTCTGGACTTCGACCGTGTTTACTTGAAAAGTGATTGCTTAACAAATTTTGTTGGAAACTATATATTTTTAACATGTGAATATTATGTGATATATTAATCTCTTAACGTGTTTGATATTATGTGATAGATGTCTACCTCTAGAACAAGTCTCATTGACTCACCTAATAATAATGAAGAGTCAAATGTAAATTGGAATGATTCGTGGACTGATTCACAAGTTCCCGAAGAGGAACCGGAAGAAGAGTCGGAACCGAAAGAAGAATCGGAACCGGAAGAAGAAATAGAACCATTGGGGGAATAATAAAATGGTTAAGTAGAAGAAAATCCTCAACCAACCGACCAAAGTTAATTATGGTCAATGGTGTTTCCGCCAAGGAAGAAAAGTATTGGGAGGATTACCAATTCTCCGATGAATCGGATCCCGACAAGGATTCTGATGATGTTATAGAAATTACCCCAACACAATTTAATAAGGCAAAAGAGAACAATAAGAGAAAGGGCATAAAAATAGAGAAATTTGATTCCAAACCCGATGAACTTTATATGTATCGTCAACACCCGTATTTCTTAAGTTGTGACAATAACCCGGGAACCTCTAAACCACCAGGTTTTTCTAAACCAATGTGGAAAACGACGGCTCATATTAGGGGAACATCATATATCCCTAGAAACTTGGCAGAACGAACCAAAACCGAAGAAGAAGAAACGAGCGAGTCAGAATAAGATAGTTGTATTCGTGTGGTGTAATATATGTAATATAGTGTGCTTATGCTTTATGATATATGTAAAAATTGCTTGTATTAATAGGTATTTTTTTTATGAATCTAACTCTTGTCTATTTTACAGTATAAAAACACAAAATGGATAGACAACCCAATATTTTAAGAGACCTACCCGGAGACATGATTGATGAAATCTTGTCTAGAGTCGGTCAGAATTCCTCGGCACAACTATTTAAGGCGAGATCAGTTTGTTAGACATTCGAAGAACGTTCCAAGAATGCCTTGGTTTATAAAAGGCTTTCGTTCGAAAGATGGGGGATATCACATTGGTAAATCCATAAGTTACGATGTGTTTACTTTGACGCATATATTGCGGGGAACCCAAATGCTATTTTACGCAACGGGTTAAGAAATTATTTTGACTCAATATATCCGAATATAGGACTTCGTGATTTAGAAAAAGTGGCTAACATGCAACATAAAGAAGCATGTTATGCTTACGGGTTAGTAATGTTCGCTTCTCACCAAAGTGAGAACAAGAACATCGGGCTACAACTATTAAACAAAATGTTCCCACAAGTGACGGAGTCGGTAATTGGGGTAAGAAATGAGGTTTTTAGGTTATTACAAGACTGTTGGTCATTACGTAACATTCATCCTTTTGACGACGTTACAACACATTGTCTTACTATCGGTCACAACGGTTATGTTCCACAAAACCAAGGATGGGAAGTGGTATTAGTAAAACCAGAATGCATGACTTGTTTCTGGACGTAAGAATTAAGTGTCTTTATTGCCTTTGTTGAACGCCTTATTTATTAACTAGAATTATCTTTACAACTACTTTGTATCAAAGTTTTATGTGCTATATTTCATGCTATATGTAAAAAAAAGCGGTATTGTAAGTTTGCAAGTTATTGTATAAAGGTTTGAATATGATTTTTTTTTTTTTGTGATTAGTTTTTCATATAGAATTGTAGTAGTTGAAATGGTATGTTAGCTACTAAGTATGAACTTAACGGGTAGGTACTTCCCGAATTAAAGAGTATAAAACGCTAATATGAAGAAAGAGCTTTTATAAATAAGTTCATATTACGCTACGAAATGTAGTGACCCAAACTTTTCCATGTTTATATATATTAAATGAAATTATTATTTACATGATTAAGTGTTTCCAACATGTTATGTAATCAAACTTGTGAAGACTTGATTAATTGAAATAGGTTTCATATAGACAATTGACCACCCAAGTTGACCGGTGATTCACGAACGTCAAAACTTGTAAAAACTATATGATGACATATATATGGTTATATATATAGTTAACATGATATTATGATAAGTAAACATATCATTAAGTATATTAACAATGAACTACATATGTAAAAACAAGACTACTAACTTAATGATTTTGAAACGAGACATATATGTAACGATTATCGTTGTAACGACATTTAATGTATATATATCATATTAAGAGATATTCGTACATCATAATATCATGATAATATAATAATTTAAAATCTATTTTTATATTATAAACATTGGGTTAACAACATTTAACAAGATCGTTAACCTAAAGGTTTCAAAACAACACTTACATGTAACGACTAACGATGACTTAACGACTCAGTTAAAGTGTATATACATGTAGTGTTTTAATATGTATTCATACACTTTTGAAAGACTTCAAGACACTTATCAAAATACTTCTACTTAACAAAAATGCTTACAATTACATCCTCGTTCAGTTTCATCAACAATTCTACTCGTATGCACCCGTATTCGTACTCGTACAATACACAACTTTTAGATGTATGTACTATTTGTATATACACTCCAATGATCAGCTCTTAGCAGCCCATGTGAGTTACCTAACACATGTGGGAACCGTCATTTGGCAACTAGCATGAAATATCTCATAAAATTACAAAAATATGAGTAATCATTCATGACTTATTTACATGAAAACAAAATTACATATCCTTTATATCTAATCCATACACCAACGACTAAAAACACCTACAAACACTTTCATTCTTCAATTTTCTTTACCTAATTGATCTCTCTCAAGTTCTATCTTCAAGTTCTAAGTGTTCTTCATAAATTCCAAAAGTTCTAGTTTCATAAAATCAAGAATACTTCCAAGATTGCAAGTTTACTTCCAAGATTTCAAGTTTACTTCCAAGTTTTCTAAATCCATTCCAAGTAATCATCCAAGATCAAGAAACCTTTGTTACTTACAGTAGTTTATCTTTCTAATACAAGGTAATAATCATATTCAAACTTTAATTCAATTTCTATAACTATAACAATCTTATTTCGAGTGGAAATCTTACTTGAAATTGTTTTCGTGTCATGATTCTGCTTCAAGAACTTTCAAGCCATCCAAGGATCCTTTGAAGCTAGATCCATTTTTCTCATTTCTAGTAGGTTTATCCAAGGAACTTGAGGTAGTAATGATGTTCATAACATCATTCGATTCATACATAAAAAGCTGTCTTATTCAACGTTATAAACTTGTAATCACTAGAACATAGTTTAGTTAATCCTAAACTTGTTCGCAAATAAAGTTAATCCTTCTAACTAGATATTTAAAATCAACTAAACACATGTTCTATATCTATATGATATGCTATCTTAATGATTTAAAACCCAAAAACACGATAAACACCATAAAACTGGATATACGCCGTCGTAGTAAAACCGGGGGCTGTTTTGGTTGGGATAATTAAAAGATAAGAAGAACTTTGATTTAAAAGCTATACTTCTGGAAAAATGATTTTTCTTATGAACATGAAACTATATCCAAAAATCATGGTTAAACTCAAAGTGAAAGTATGTTTTTCAAAATGGTCATCAAGATGTCGTTCTTTCGACAGAAATGACTACCTCTTTCAAAAACGACTTGTAACTTGTATTTCTGACTATAAACTTATACATTTTCTGTTTAGATTCATAAAGTTAAGTTCAATACGAAATCGTGGCCACTGGAATCACATAAACGGATTAGAAACGAAGAAATGGCGAGTAAAACAAGATTGATAAAAACTACTCATTTTACCTACGTGAAAGTTAGTAATAAATCTATTCCAGCCATAACCTAATCAACTTATATTGTATATTATGTAATCTTGAGATACCATAGACACGTATACAATGTTTTGATCTATCATGTCGACCCATCTATATATATATATTGCGGAACAACCATAGACACTCTATATGTGAATGTTGGAGTTAGCTATACAGGGTTGAGGTTTATTCCAAAATATATATATAGTTTGAGTTGTGATCAATACTGAGATACGTATACACTGGGTCGTGGATTGATTCAAGATAATATTTATCGATTTATTTCTGTACATCTAACTGTGGACAACTAGTTGTAGGTTACTAACGAGGACAGCTGACTTAATAAACTTAAAACATCAAAATGTATTAAAAGTGTTGTAAATATATTTTGAACATACTTTGATATATATGTATAAATTGTTATAGGTTCGTGAATCAACCAGTAGCCAAGTCTTACTTCCCGACGAAGTAAAAATCTGTGAAAGTGAGTTATAGTCCCACTTTTAAAATCTAATATTTTTGGGATGAGAATACATGCAGGTTTTATAAATGATTTACAAAATAGACACAAGTACGTGAAACTACATTCTATGGTTGAATTATCGAAATCGAATATGCACCTTTTTATTAAGTCTGGTAATCTAAGAATTAGGGAACAGACACCCTAATTGACGCGAATCCTAAAGATAGATCTATTGGGCCTAACAAACCCCATCCAAAGTACCGGATGCTTTAGTACTTCGAAATTTATATCATATCCGAAGGGTGTCCCGGAATGATGGGGATATTCTTATATATGCATCTTGTTAATGTCGGTTACCAGGTGTTCACCATATGAGTGATTTTATCTCTATGTATGGGATGTGTATTGAAATATGAAATCTTGTGGTCTATTGTTACGATTTGATATATATAGGTTAAACCTATAACTCACCAACATTTTTGTTGACGTTTAAAGCATGTTTATTCTCAGGTGAATATTAAGAGCTTCCGCTGTTGCATACTAAAATAAGGACAAGATTTGGAGTCCATGTTTGTATGATATTGTGTAAAAACTGCATTCAAGAAACTGATTTCGATGTAACATATTTGTATTGTAAACCATTATGTAATGGTTGTGTGTAAACAGGATATTTTAGATTATCATTATTTGATAATCTACGTAAAGCTTTTTAAACCTTTATTTATGAAATAAAGGTTATGGTTTGTTTTAAAAATGAATGCAGTCTTTGAAAAACGTCTCATATAGAGGTCAAAACCTCACAACGAAATCAATTAATATGGAACATTTTTAATCAATAAGAACGGGACATTTCAGTTGGTATTCGAGCGTTGGTCTTAGAGAACCAGAATTTTGCATTAGTGTGTCTTATCAAGTTTGTTAGGATACATTAGTGAGTCTGGACTTCGACCGTGTTTACTTGAAAAATGATTGCTTAACAAATTTTGTTGGAAACTATATATTTTTAACATGTGAATATTATGTGATATATTAATCTCTTAACGCATTTGATATTATGTGATAGATGTCTACCTCTAGAACAAGTCCTATTGACTCACCTAATAATAATGAAGAGTCAAATGTAAATTGGAATGATTCGTGAACTGATTTACAAGTTCCCGAAGAGGAACCGGAAGAAGAGTCGGAACCGGAAGAAGAATCGGAACCGGAAGAAGAATCGGAACCTGAAGAAGAAATAGAACCAGTGGGGGAAATAATAAAACGGTTAAGTAGAAGAAAATCCTCAACCAACCGACCAAAGTTAATTATGGTCAATGGTGTTTCCGCCAAGGAAGCAAAGTATTGGGAGGATTACCAATTCTCCGATGAATCGGATCCCGACAAGGATTCCGATGATGTTATAGAAATTACCCCGACACAATTTAATAAGGCAAAAAAGAACAATAAGGGAAAGGGCATAAAAATAGATAAATTTGATTGCAAACCCGATGAACTTTATATGTATCATCAACACCCGTATTTCTTAAGTTGTGACAATAACCCGGGAACCTCTAAACCACCAGGTTTTTCTAAACCAATGTAGAAAATGACGGCTCGTATTAGGGGAACATCATATATCCCTAGAAACTTGGCAAAACGAACCAAAACTGAAGAAGAAGAAACGAGCGAGTCGGAATAAGATAGTTGTATTCGTGTGGTGTAATATATGTAATATAGTATGCTTATGCTTTATGATATATGTAAAAATTGCTTGTATTAATAAGTATTTTTTTTATGAATCTAACTCTTGTCTATTTTACAGTATAAAAACACAAAATGGATAGACAACCCAATATTTTAAGAGACCTACCCGAAGACATGATTGATGAAATCTTGTCTAGAGTCGGTCAGAATTCCTCGGCACAACTATTTAAGGCGAGATCAGTTTGTAAGACATTTGAAGAACGTTCCAAGAATGCCTTGATTTATAAAAGGCTTTCGTTGGAAAGATGGGGGATATCACATTGGGAAATCCATAAGTTACGATGTGTTTACTTTGACGCATATATTGCGGGGAACCAAAATGCTATTTTACGCAAAGGGTTAAGAAATTATTTTGACTCAATATATCCGAATATAGGACTTCGTGATTTAGAAAAAGCAGCTAACATGCAACATAAAGGAGCATGTTATGCTTACGAGTTAGTAATGTTCGCTTCTCACCAAAGTGAGAACAAGAACATCGGGCTACAACTATTAAACAAAACGTTCCCACAAGTGACGGAGTCGGTAATTGGGGTAAGAAATGAGGTTTTTAGGTTATTAAGAGACTGTTGGTCATTACGTAACCTTCATCCTTTTGACGACGTTACAACACATTGTCTTACTATCGGTCATAACGGTTATGTTCCACAAAACCAAGGATGGGAAGTGGTATTAGTAAAACCAGAATGCATGGCTTGTTTCTGGACGTATGAATTACGTGTCTTTATTGCCTTTGCTGAACGCCTTATTTATTAACTAGAATTATCTTCGCAACTACTTTGTATCAAAGTTTTATGTGTTATATTTCATGCTATATGTAAAAAAAAGTGGTATTGTAAGTTTGCAAGTTATTGTATAAAGGTTTGAATATGATATTTTTTTTTTGTGATTAGTTTTTCATATAGAATTGTAGTAGTTGAAATGGTATGTTAGCTACTAAGTATGAACTTAACGGGTAGGTACTACCCGAATTAAAGAGTATAAAACGGTAATATGAAGATAGAGCTTTTATAAATAAGTTCATATTACGCTACGAAATACTATTGACTACTCTTGATATTCTATATGATTAACTCGTTTCATTTTACTATTTTGAAGGAAATGGCACCGAATACTCGACACACCTTGAATATGAGCGAAGAGGAATTCCGTGCCTTTCTTGCTTCAAACATAGCCGCAGTACAGGCTGCGCTACATACCGACAATAACCTTGGATCAGCTCTTAGCAGCCCATGTGAGTCACCTAACACATGTGGGAACCATCATTTGGCAACTAGCATGAAATATCTCATAAAATTACAAAAATATGAGTATTCATTCATGACTTATTTACATGAAAACAAAATTACATATCCTTTATATCTAATCCATACACCAATGACCAAAAACACCTACAAACACTTTCATTCTTCAATTTTCTTCATCTAATTGATCTCTCTCAAGTTCTATCTTCAAGTTCTAAGTGTTCTTCATAAATTCTACGAGTTCTAGTTTCATAAAATTAAGAATACTTCCAAGTTTGCTAGCTTACTTCCAATCTTGTAGAGTGATCATCCAACCTCAAGAAATCTTTCTTATTTACAGTAAGATATATTTCTAATACAAGGTAATACTCATATTCAAACTTTGATTCAATTTCTATAACTATAACAATCTTATTTCGAGTGAAAATCTTAATTGAACTGTTTTCGTGTCATGATTCTGCTTCAAGAACTTTCAAGCCATCCAAGGATCCTTTGAAGCTAGATCCATTTTTCTCATTTCTAGTAGCTTTATCCAGAAAACTTGAGGTAGTAATGATGTTCATAACATCATTCGATTCATACATATAAAGCTATCTTATTCGAAGGTTTAAACTTGTAATCACTAGAACATAGTTTAGTTAATTCTAAAGTTGTTCGCAAACAAAAGTTAATCCTTCTAACTTGACTTTTAAAATCAACTAAACACATGTTCTATATCTATATGATATGCTAACTTAATGATTTAAAATCTGAAAACACGAAAAACACCGTAAAACCGAATTTACGCCATCGTAGTAACACTGCGGGCTGTTTTGGGTTAGTTAATTAAAAACTATGATAAACTTTGATTTAAAATTTGTTCTTCTGGGAAAATTATTTTTCTTATGAACATGAAACTATATCCAAAAATCATGGTTAAACTCAAAGTAGAAGTATGTTTTCTAAAATGGTCATCTAGACGTCGTTCTTTCGACTGAAATGACTAACTTTACAAAAACGACTTGTAACTTATATTTCCGACTATAAACCTATACTTTTTCTGTTTTGATTCATAAAATAGAGTTCAATATAAAACCATAGCAATTTGATTCACTCAAAACGGATTTAAAATGAAGAAGTTATGGGTAAAACAAGATTGGATAATTTTTCTTGTTGTAGCAACGTGAAAATTGGTAACAAATCTATATTAATCATATCCTAGCTAACTTATATTGTATTATACATGTATTCTAATATATTATGTAATCTTGGGATACCATAGACACGTATGCAAATGTCTTGACATATCATATCGACCCATGTGTATATATTATTTGGAACAACCATAGACACTCTATATGCAGTAATGTGGGAGTTAGCTATACAGGGTTGAGGTTGATTCCAAAATTTATATACTTTGAGTTGTGATCTAGCCTGAGACGTGTATACACTGGGTCGTTGATAGATTCAAGATAATATATATCAATTTTTTCTGTACATCTAACGTTGGACAACTAGTTGTAGGTTACTAACGAGGACAGCTGACTTAATAAACTTAAAACATCAAAATGTATAAAAAGTGTTGTAAATATATTTTGAATATACTTTGATATATATGTACATATTGAAATGTCCCGTTCTTATTGATTAAAAACGTTCCATATTAATTGATTTCTTTGCGAGGTTTTGACCTCTATATGAGACCTTTTTCAAAGACTGCATTCATTTTTAAAACAAACCATAACCTTTATTTCATAAATAAAGGTTTAAAAAGCTTTACGTAGATTATCAAATAATGATAATCTAAAATATCCTGTTTACACACGACCATTACATAATGGTTTACAATACAAATATGTTACATCGAAATCAGTTTCTTGAATGCAGTTTTTACACAATATCATACAAACATGGACTCCAAATCTTGTCCTTATTTTAGTATGCAACAGCGGAAGCTCTTAGTATTCACCTGAGAATAAACATGCTTTAAACGTCAACAAAAATGTTGGTGAGATATAGGTTTAACCTATATATATCAAATCGTAACAATAGACCACAAGATTTCATATTTCAATACACATCCCATACATAGAGATAAAAATCATTCATATGGTGAACACTTGGTAACCGACATTAACAAGATGCATATATATAAGAATATCCCCATCATTCCGAGACACCCTTCGGATATGATATAAATTTCAAAGTACTAAAGCATCCGGTACTTTGGATGGGGTTTGTTAGGCCCAATAGATCTATCTTTAGGATTCGGGTCAATTAGGGTGTCTGTTCCCTAATTCTTAGATTACCAGACTTAATAAAAAGGGGCATATTCGATTTCGATAATTCAACCATAGAATGTAGTTTCACGTACTTGTGTCTAATTTGTAAATCATTTATAAAACCTGCATGTATTCTCATCCCAAAAATATTAGATTTTAAAAGTGGGACTATAACTCACTTTCACAGATTTTTACTTCGTCGGGAAGTAAGACTTAGCCACTGGTTGATTCATGAACCTATAACAATATATACATATATATCAAAGTATGTTTAAAATATATTTACAACACTTTTAATATATTTTGATGTTTTAAGTTTATTAAGTCAGCTGTCCTCGTTAGTAACCTACAACTAGTTGTCCACAGTTAGATGTACAGAAATAAATCGATAAATATTATCTTGAATCAATCCACGACCCAGTGTATACGTATCTCAGTATTGATCACAACTCAAACTATATATATTTTGGAATCAACCTCAACCCTGTATAGCTAACTCCAACATTCACATATAGAGTGTCTATGGTTGTTCCGAAATATATATAGATGTGTCGACATGATAGGTCGAAACATTGTATACGTGTCTATGGTATCTCAAGATTACATAATATACAATACAAGTTGATTAAGTTATGGTTGGAATAGATTTGTTACCAATTTTCACGTAGCTAAAATGAGAAAAATTATCCAATCTTGTTTTACCCATAAATTCTTCATTTTAAATCCGTTTTGAGTGAATCAAATTGCTATGGTTTCATATTGAACTCTATTTTATGAATCTAAATAGAAAAGTATAGGTTTATAGTCGGAAAAATAAGTTACAAGTCGTTTTTGTAAAGGTAGTCATTTCAGTCGAAAGAACGACGTCTAGATGACCATTTTAGAAAACATACTTCCACTTTGAGTTTAACCATAATTTTTGGATATAGTTTCATGTTCATAATAAAAATCATTTTCTCAGAATAACAACTTTTAAATCAAAGTTTATCATAGTTTTTAATTAACTAACCCAAAACAGCCCGCGGTGTTACTACGACGGCGTAAATCCGGTTTTACGGTGTTTTTCGTGTTTCCAGGTTTTAAATCATTAAGTTAGCATATCATATAGATATAGAACATGTGTGTAGTTAATTTTAAAAGTCAAGTTAGAAGGATTAACTTTTGTTTGCGAACAAGTTTAGAATTAACTAAACTATGTTCTAGTGATTACGAGTTTAAACCTTCGAATAAGATAGTTTTATATATATGAATCGAATGATGTTATGAACATCATTACTACCTCAAGTTTACTAGGGAAACCTACTGGAAGTGACAAGAAATGATCTAGCTTCAAAGGATCTTGGATGGCTTGAAAGTTCTTGAAGTAGGATCATGACACAAAAACAAGTTCAAGTAAGATTTTTACTCGAATTAAGATAGTTTATAGTTATAGAAATTGAATCCAAGTTTGAATATGAATATTACCTTGAATAAGAAAGATAACCTACTGTATATAACAAAGGTTTCTTGATCTTAGATGATTACTTGGAATGGATTAGAAAGCTTGGAAGTAAATTAGTAAACTTGAAGGGATTTTTGAAGTGTTCTTGAAGTGTTCTTCCTATGATGATTATAGCTTGATTCTTGAAGTGGTTTTTGATGAAGATGATGATTAACTACAGGAAAAATACGTTCATAATAGTGTGTGTGTGTGTTGAGAGAGAATTAGAAAGAGAATTGGAAGTGAAATGGAGTGAATGATGAATGGTAATTGGTGAGTGGTGAGTGGGGTTAAAAGGAGTTCTAGTTAGTTGACTAGCTCATGGTAGAAGTTAAAATTGATTAGTCATACATGACATAATCAAGAGTGGAATCCCATACTAGTTCCTATTGGTATATACTCATAGTAAGTACGTTTTGAAGCTGTGTATAATACGAGTAAGAATACGACTAGAATTCTTGATGAAAGAAAAGAATGGAAAAGTAACTGTAACCATTTTCGTTAAGTATGAGTGTTTTGATATATGTCTTGAAGTCTTCCAAAAGTATTTTAATACATCTAAAGACACTACATGTATATACATTTTAACTGAGTCGTTAAGTCATCGTTAGTCGTTACATGTAAATGTTATTTTGAAACCTTTAAGTTAACGATCTCAATTAATGTTGTTAACCCATTGTTTATTATATCTAATGAGATGTTAAATTATTATATTATCATGATATTATGATATATTAATATATCTTAATATGATATATATACATTTAAATGTCGTTACAACGATAATCGTTACATATATGTCTCGTTTCGAAATCCTTAAGTTAGTAGTCTTGTTTATATGTATATAACTCATTGTTAATATACTTATGGAGATACTTACTTATCATAATCTCATGTTAACCATATGTATATCCATATATATATCTTCATGTCGTTTTTACAAGTTTTAACGTTCGTGAATCGCCGGTCAACTTGGGTGGTCAATTGTCTATATGAAACATATTTCAATTAATCAAGTCTTAACAAGTTTAATTGCTTAACATGTTGGAAACATTTAATCATGTAAATATCAATCTCAATTAATATATATAAACATGGAAAAGTTTGGGTCACTACAGTACCTACCCGTTAAATAAATTTCGTCCCGAAATTTTAAGCTGTTGAAGGTGTTGACGAATCTTCTGGAAATAGATGCGGGTATTTCTTCTTCATCTGATCTTCACGCTCCCAGGTGAACTCGGGTCCTCTACGAGCATTCCATCGAACCTTAACAATTGGTATCTTGTTTTTCTTAAGTCTTTTAACCTCACGATCCATTATTTCGACGGGTTCTTCGATGAATTGGAGTTTTTCGTTGATTTGGATTTCATTTAACGGAATAGTGAGATCTTCTTTAGCAAAACATTTCTTCAAATTCGAGACGTGGAAAGTGTTATGTACAGCCTCGAGTTGTTGAGGTAACTCAAGTCGGTAAGCTACTGGTCTGACACGATCAATAATCTTGAATGGTCCAATATACCTTGGATTTAATTTCCCTCGTTTACCAAATCGAACAACACCTTTCCAAGGTGCAACTTTAAGCATGACCATCTCTCCAATTTCAAATTCTATATCTTTTCTTTTAATGTCAGCGTAGCTCTTTTGTCGACTTTGGGCGGTTTTCAACCGTTGTTGAATTTGGATGATCTTCTCGGTAGTTTCTTGTATAATCTCCGGACCCGTAATCTGTCTATCCCCCACGTCACTCCAACAAATCGGAGACCTGCACTTTCTACCAGAAAGTACTTCAAACGGCGCCATCTCAATGCTTGAATGGTAGCTGTTGTTGTAGGAAAATTCTGCTAACGGTAGATGTCGATCCGAACTGTTTCCGAAATCAATAACACATGCTCGTAGCATGTCTTCAAGCGTTTGTATCGTCCTTTCGCTCTGCCCATCAGTTTGTGGATGATAGGCAGTACTCATGTCTAGACGAGTTCCTAATGCTTGCTGTAATGTCTGACAGAATCTTGAAATAAATCTGCCATCCCTATCAGAGATAATAGAGATTAGTATTCCATGTCTGGAGACGACTTCCTTCAAATACAGTCGTGCTAACTTCTCCATATTGTCATCTTCTCTTATTGGCAGGAAATGTGCTGATTTGGTGAGACGATCAACTATTACCCAAATAGTATCAAAACCACTTGCAGTCCTTGGCAATTTAGTGATGAAATCCATGGTAATGTTTTCCCATTTCCATTCTGGGATTTTGGGTTGTTGAAGTAGACCTGATGGTTTCTGATGCTCAGCTTTGACCTTAGAACACGTCAAACATTCTCCTACGTATTTAGCAACATCGGCTTTCATACCCGGCCACCAAAAATATTTCCTGAGATTCTTGTACATCTTCCCCGTTCCAGGATGTATTGAGTATCTGGTTTTATGAGCTTCTCTAAGTACCATTTCTCTCAAATCTCCAAATTTTGGTACCCAAATCCTTTCAGCCCTATACCGGGTTCCGTCTTCCCGAATATTAAGATGTTTCTCCGATTCTTTGGGTATTTCATCCTTTAAATTTCCCTCTTTTAAAACTCCTTGTTGCGCCTCCTTTATTTGAGTAGTAAGGTTATTATGAATCATTATATTCATAGATTTTACTCGAATGGGTTCTCTGTCCTTCCTGCTCAAGGCATCGGCTACCACATTTGCCTTCCCCGGGTGGTAACGAATCTCAAAGTCGTAATCATTCAATAATTCAATCCACCTACGCTGCCTCATATTCAGTTGTTTCTGATTAAATATGTGTTGAAGACTTTTGTGGTCGGTATATATAATACTTTTGACCCCATATAAGTAGTGCCTCCAAGTCTTTAATGCAAAAACAACTGAGATTAATTCCAAATCATGCGTCGTATAATTTTGTTCGCGAATCTTCAATTATCTAGACGCATAAGCAATCACCTTCGTTCGTTGCATTAATACACAACCGAGACCTTACTTTGATGCGTCACAATAAATCACAAAATCATCATTCCCTTCAGGCAATGACAATATAGGTGCCGTAGTTAGCTTTTTCTTCAATAACTGAAACGCTTTCTCTTGTTCATCATTCCATTCAAATTTCTTCCCTTTATGCGTTAATGCAGTCAAGGGTTTTGCTATTCTGGAAAAGTCTTGGATGAACCTTCTGTAGTAACCAGCTAGTCCTAAAAACTGGCGTATGTGTTTCGGAGTTTTCGGGGTTTCCCACTTTTCAACAGTTTCTATCTTTGCCGGATCCACCTTAATACCTTCTTTGTTCACTATGTGACCGAGGAATTGAACTTCTTCCAACCAAAATGCACACTTTGAAAACTTAGCGTACAATTCTTCCTTCCTCAATACTTCTAACACCTTTCTCAAATGTTCACCGTGTTCTTGGTCATTCTTTGAGTAAATAAGTATGTCATCAATGAAAACAATGACAAACTTGTCAAGGTATGGTCCACACACTCGGTTCATAAGGTCCATGAACACAGCTGGTGCATTAGTTAAACCAAACGGCATGACCATAAACTCGTAATGACCGTAACGTGTTCTGAAAGCAGACTTTGGAATATCATCTTCTTTCACCCGCATTTGATGATACCCGGAACGTAAGTCAATCTTTGAATAAACGGACGAGCCTTGTAGTTGATCAAATAAGTCGTCGATTCTCGGTAGTGGGTAGCGGTTCTTGATGGTAAGTTTGTTCAACTCTCGGTAGTCGATACACAACCTGAATGTACCATCTTTCTTCTTGACAAACAAAACAGGAGCTCCCCAAGGTGATGTACTTGGTCGAATGAAACCACGCTCTAAAAGTTCTTGTAATTGGCTTTGCAGTTCTTTCATCTCGATGGGTGCGAGTCTGTAAGGAGCACGAGCTATTGGTGCAGCTCCTGGTACAAGATCTATTTGAAATTCAACGGATCGCTGTGGGGGTAATCCCGGTAATTATTTCGGAAATACATCGGGAAATTCTTTTGCAATGGGAACATCATTGATGCTCTTTTCTTCAGTTTGTACTTTCTCGACGTGTGCTAGAACAGCATAGCAACCTTTTCTTATTAGTTTTTGTGCCTTCAAATTACTAATAATATGTAGCTTCGTGTTGCCCTTTTCTCCGTACACCATTAAGGGTTTTCCTTTTTCTCGTATAAATTGCATTTTTGTAACAAACGATCTCTGCTTTCACTTCTTTCAACCAGTCCATACCGATTATCACATCAAAACTCCCTAACTCTACTGGTATCAAATCAATCTTAAATGTTTCGCTAACCAGTTTAATTTCTCGATTCCGACATATATTATCTGCTGAAATTAATTTACCATTTGCTAATTCGAGTAAAAATTTACTATCCAAAGGCGTCAACGGACAACTTAATTTAGCACAAAAATCTCTACTCATATAGCTTCTATCCGCACCCGAATCAAATAAAACGTAAGCAGATTTATTGTCAATAAGAAACGTACCCGTAACAAGCTCCGGGTCTTCCTGTGCCTCTGCTGCATTAATATTGAAAACTCTTCCGCGGCCTTGTCCATTCGTGTTCTCCTGGTTCGGGCAATTTCTAATAATGTGGCCCGGTTTTCCACATTTATAACAAACTACATTGGCATAACTTTCTCCGACACTACTTGCTCCGCCATTACTCGTTCCGACACCATTTGTTTCTTTCGTTCTATTAACCCCTGGTCCGTAGACCTCACACTTCGCCGCGCTATGACCATTTCTTTTACACTTGTTGCAAAATTTGTTGCAGAACCCCGAGTGATACTTTTCACACCTTTGGCATAGCTGCTTCTGATTGTTGTTGTTGTTGCGGTTATTATTGTTGTTGGGATGATTGTTGTAGTTGCTGTTGTTGTTGTTGTTGTTGTTGTTGTTGTTGGGCCGTTTGTTGTAGTTGCGATTGATGTTGCGATTGTTGGGATAATTGTTGCGATTATTGTTGTAATTGCTGTTGTTGTTGTATTGGTGATTCTTATCACCGTTTTCCTCCCACTTTCTTTTGACTTGCTTTACATTGGCCTCTTCAGCAGTCTGTTCTTTAATTCTTTCTTTAATCTGGTTCACTAGTTTGTGAGCCATTCTACATGCCTGTTGTATGGAGGCGGGCTCGTGTGAACTTATATCTTCTTGGATTCTTTCCGGTAATCCTTTCACAAATGCGTCGATCTTCTCTTCCTCATCTTCTAATGCTCCCGGACACAATAGGCACAATTCTGTGAATCTTCTTTCGTACGTGGTAATATCAAATCCTTAGGTTCGTAACCCTCTAAGTTCTGTCTTGAGCTTATTGACCTCGGTTCTGGAACGGTACTTCTCGTTCATCAAGTGCTTGAATGCTGACCACGGTAGTGCGTACGCATCATCTTGTCCCACTTGCTCTAGATAGGTATTCCACCATGTTAACGCAGAACCTGTGAAGGTATGCGTAGCGTACTTCACTTTGTCCTCTTCAGTACACTTACTTATGGCAAACACCGATTCGCCCTTCTCGGTCCACCGTTTCAATCCGATCGGTCCTTCGGTTCCATCAAATTCTAAAGATTTGCAGGCAGTGAATTCTTTGTAGGTGCATCCTACACGATTTCCTGTACTACCAGATCCAAGGTTATTGTTGGTATGTAGCGCAGCCTGTACTGCGGCTATGTTTGAAGCTAGAAAAGTACGGAATTCCTCTTCATTCATATTCACGGTGTGTCGAGTAGTCGGTGCCATTTCCTTCAAAATAGTCAAATGGAACAAGTTAATCATACAGAATATTAAGAGTAGTTAATAGTATTTCGTAGCATAATATGAACTCATTTATAAAAGCTTTTTCTTCATATTAGCGTTTTATAAGTTTAAATTCGGGTAGTACCTACCCGTTAAGTTCATACTTAGTAGCTAATATACAATTCAACTACTACAATTCTATATGAAAAACTGATTGTAATAATATTTCGCGTTCAAACTTTTATACAATATTTTACAAACTTACAATACCGCTTATTTTACATAAAGCATGAAATATAGCACACAATAACTTTGATACAAGATAGTTGTTAAGATAATTCTAGCTAGTACACAAGTCGTTCTGCAAAGGCAATAAAGACACGTAATTCATACGTCCAGAAACAAGTCATGCATTCTGGTTTTACTAGGACTACTTCCCATCCTTGGTCTTTTGGAACATAACCGTTATGGCCGTTGATAAGACAGCGTGTTGTAATGTCGTCAAAGGGACGAGGGTTACATAATGACCAACAGTCTCGTAATAACCTAAAAACCTCATTTCTTACCCCAATTACCGACTCCGTCACTTGTGGGAACGTTTTGTTTAATAGTTGTAGCCCGATGTTCTTGTTCTCACTTTGGTGAGAAGCGAACATTACTAACCTGTAAGCATAACATGCTTCTTTATGCTGCATGTTAGCCGCTTTTTCTAAATCACGAAGTCCTATATTCAGATATACTGAGTCAAAATAATTTCTTAGCCCGTTGCGTAAAATAGCATTTGGGTTCCCCGCAATATATGCATCAAAGTAAACACATCGTAACTTATGGATTTCCCAATGTGATATCCCCCATCTTTTGAATGAAATCCTTTTATAAACCAAGGCATTCTTGGAACGTTCTTCGAATGTCTTACAAACTGATCTCGCCTTAAATAGTTGTGCCGAGGAATTCTGACCAACTCTAGACAAGATTTCATAAATCATGTCTCCGTGTAGGTCTCTTAAAATATTGGGTTGTCTATCCATTTTGTGTTTTTATACTGTAAAATAGACAAGAGTTAGATTCATAAAAAAATACTTATTAATACAAGCAATTTTTACATATATCATAAAGCATAAGCACACTATATTACATATATTACACCACACGAATACAACTATCTTATTCCGACTCGCTCGTTTCTTCTTGTTCGGTTTTGATTCGTTTTGCCAAGTTTCTAGGGATATATGATGTTCCCCTAATACGAGCCGTCGTTGTCCACATTGGTTTAGAAAAACCTGGTGGTTTAGAGGTTCCCGGGTCATTGTTACAACTTAAGGACTTCGGGGGTTGACGATACATATAAAGTTCATCGGGGTTGGAATTAGATTTCTCTATTTTTATGCCCTTTCCCTTATTATTTTCTTTTGCCTTTTTAAATTCAGTTGGGGTAATTTCAATAACATCATCGGAATTCTCGTCGGAATCCGATTCATCGGAGAATTGGTAATCCTCCCAATATTTTGCTTCCTTGGCGGAAACACCATTGACCATAATTAACCTTGGTCGGTTGGTTGAGGATTCTCTTTTACTTAACCGTTTTATTATTTCCCCCACCGGTTCTATTTCTTCTTCCGGTTCCGATTCTTCTTCCGGTTCCGATTCTTCTTTCGGTTCCGACTCTTCTTCCGGTTCCTCTTCGGTAACTTGTGAATCAGTCCACGAATCATTCCAATTTACATTTGACTCCTCATTATTATTAGGTAAGTCAATGGGACTTGTTCTAGAGGTAGACATCTATCACATAATATCAAACACGTTAAGAGATTAATATATCACATAATATTCATATGTTAAAAATATATAGTTTCCAACAAAAATGTTAAGCAATCATTTTTAAAGAAAACACGGTCGAAGTCCAGACTCACTAATGCATCCTAACAAACTCGATAAGACACACTAATGTAAATTTTCTGGTTCTCTAAGACCAACGCTCTGATACCAACTGAAATGTCCCGTTCTTATTGATTAAAAACGTTCCATATTAATTGATTTCGTTGCGAGGTTTTGACCTCTATATGAGACGATTTTCAAAGACTGCATTCATTTTTAAAACAAACCATAACCTTTATTTCATAAATAAAGGTTTAAAAAGCTTTACGTAGATTATCAAATAATGATAATCTAAAATATCTTGTTTACACACGACCATTACATAATGGTTTACAATACAAATATGTTACATCGAAATCAGTTTCTTGAATGCAGTTTTTATACAATATCATATAAACATGGACTCCAAATCTTGTCCTTATTTTAGTATGCAACAGCGGAAGCTCTTAGTATTCACCTGAGAATAAACATGCTTTAAACGTCAACAAAAATGTTGGTGAGTTATAGGTTTAACCTATATATATCAAATCATAACAATAGACCACAAGATTTCATATTTCAATACACATCCCATACATAGAGATAAAAATCATTCATATGGTGAACACCTGGTAACCGACATTAACAAGATGCATATATATAAGAATATCCCCATCATTCCGGGACACCCTTCGGATATGATATAAATTTCGAAGTACTAAAGCATCCGGTACTTTGGATGGGGTTAGTTAGGCCCAATAGATCTATCTTTAGGATTCGCGTCAATTAGGGTGTCTGTTCCCTAATTCTTAGATTACCAGACTTAATAAAAAGGGGCATATTCGATTTCGATAATTCTACCATAGAATGTAGTTTCACGTACTTGTGTCTATTTTGTAAATCATTTATAAAACCTGCATGTATTCTCATCCTAAAAATATTAGATTTTAAAAGTGGGACTATAACTCACTTTCACAGATTTTTACTTCGTCGGGAAGTAAGACTTGGCCACTGGTTGATTCACGAACCTATAACAATATATACATATATATCAAAGTATGTTTAAAATATATTTACAACACTTTTAATATATTTTGATGTTTTAAGTTTATTAAGTCAGCTGTCCTCGTTAGTAACCTACAACTAGTTGTCCACAGTTAGATGTACAAAAATAAATCGATAAATATTATCTTGAATCAATCCACGACCCAGTGTATACGTATCTCAGTATTGATCACAACTCAAACTATATATATTTTGGAATCAACCTCAACCCTGTATAGCTAACTCCAACATTCACATATAGAGTGTCTATGGTTGTTCCGAAATATATATAGATGTGTCGACATGATAGGCCGAAACATTGTATACGTGCCTATGGTATCTCAAGATTACATAATACACAATACAAGTTGATTAAGTTATGGTTGGAATAGATTTGTTACCAATTTTCACGTAGCTAAAATGAGAAAAATTATCCAATCTTGTTTTACCCATAACTTCTTCATTTTAAATCCGTTTTGAGTGAATCAAATTGCTATGGTTTCTTATTGAACTCTATTTTATGAATCTAAACAGAAAAGTATAGGTTTATAATCAGAAAAATAAGTTACAAGTCGTTTTTGTAAAGGTAGTCATTTCAGTCGAAAGAACGACGTCTAGATGACCATTTTAGAAAACATACTTCCACTTTGAGTTTAACCATAATTTTTGGATATAGTTTCATGTTCATAATAAAAATCATTTTCTCAGAATAACAACTTTTAAATCAAAGTTTATCAAAGTTTTTAATTAACTAACCCAAAACAGCCCGCGGTGTTACTACGACGGCGTAAATCCGGTTTTACGGTGTTTTTCGTGTTTCCAGGTTTTAAATCATTAAGTTAGCATATCATATAGATATAGAACATGTGTGTAGTTAATTTTAAAAGTCAAGTTAGAAGGATTAACTTTTATTTGCGAACAAGTTTAGAATTAACTAAACTATGTTCTAGTGATTACGAGTTTAAACCTTCGAATAAGATAGTTTTATATATATGAATCGAGTGATGTTATGAACATCATTACTACCTCAAGTTTAGTAGGTAAACCTACTGGAAGTGACAAGAAATGATCTAGCTTAAAAGGATCTTGGATGGCTTGAAAGTTCTTGAAGTAGGATCATGACACAAAAACAAGTTCAAGTAAGATTTTTACTCGAATTAAGATAGTTTATAGTTATAGAAATTGAATCAAAGTTTGAATATGAATATTACCTTGAATAAGAAAGATAACCTACTGTATATAACAAAGGTTTCTTGATCTTAGATGATTACTTGGAATGGATTAGAAAGCTTGGAAGTAAATTAGTAAACTTGAAGGGATTTTTGAAGTGTTCTTGAAGTGTTCTTCCTATGATGATTATAGCTTGATTCTTGAAGTGATTTTTGATGAACATGATGATTAACTACTGGAAAAATACGTTCATAATAGTGTGTGTGTGTTGAGAGAGAATTAGAAAGAGAATTGGAAGTGAAATGGAGTGAATGATGAGTGGTAATTGGTGAGTGGTGAGTGGGGTTAAAAGGAGTTCTAGTTAGTTGACTAGCTCATGGTAGAAGTTAAAATTGATTAGTCATAAATGACATAATCAAGAGTGGAATCCCATGCTAGTTCCTATTGGTATATACTCATAGTAAGTACGATTTGAAGCTGTGTATAATACGGGTAAGAATACGACTAGAATTCTTGATGAAAGAAAAGAATGGAAAAGTAACTGTAACCATTTTTGTTAAGTATGAGTATTTTGATATATGTCTTGAAGTCTTCCAAAAGTATTTTAATACATCTAAATACACTACATGTATATACATTTTAACTGAGTCATTAAGTCATCGTTAGTCGTTACATGTAAGTGTTGTTTTGAAACCTTTAAGTTAACGATCTCAATTAATGTTGTTAACCCATTGTTTATTATATCTAATGAGATGTTAAATTATTATATTATCATGATATTATGATATATTAAAATATCTTAATATGATATATATACATTTAAATGTCGTTACAACGATAATCGTTACATATATGTCTCGTTTCGAAATCCTTAAGTTAGTAGTCTTGTTTATATGTATATAACTCATTGTTAATATACTTATGGAGATACTTACTTATCATAATCTCATGTTAACCATATGTATATCCATATATATATCGTCATGTCGTTTTTACAAGTTTTAACGTTCGTGAATCGCCGGTCAACTTGGGTGGTCAATTGTCTATATGAAACATATTTCAATTAATCAAGTCTTAACAAGTTTGATTGCTTAACATGTTAGAAACATTTAATCATGTAAATATCAATCTCAATTAATATATATAAACATGGAAAAGTTCGGGTCACTACACATATTTGTTATAGGTTCGTGAATCGACCAGTGGCCAAGTCTTACTTCCCGACGAAGTAAAAAATCTGTGAAAGTGAGTTATAGTCCCACTTTTAAAATCTAATATTTTTGGGATGAGAATACATGCAGGTTTTATAAATGATTTACAAAATAGACACAAGTACGTGAAACTACATTCTATGGTTGAATTATCGAAATCGAATATGCCCCTTTTTATTAAGTCTGGTAATCTAAGAATTAGGGAACAGAAACCCTAATTGACGCGAATCCTAAAGATAGATCTATCGGGCCTAACAAACCCCAACCAAAGTACCGGATGCTTTAGTACTTCAAAATTTATATCATATCAGAAGGGTGTCCCGGAATGATGGGGATATTCTTATATATGCATCTTATTAATGTCGGTTACCAGGTGTTCACCATATGAATGATTTTTATCTCTATGTATGGGATGTATATTAAAATATGAAATCTTGTGGTCTATTGTTACGATTTGATATATATAGGTTAAACTTATAACTCACCAACATTTTTGTTGACGTTTAAAGCATGTTTATTCTCAGGTAAATATTAAAAGCTTCCGATGTTGCATACTAAAATAAGGACAAGATTTGAAGTCCATGTTTGTATGATATTATGTAAAAACTGCATTCAAGAAACATATGTCGATGTAATATATTTCTATTGTAAACCATTATGTAATGGTCGTGTGTAAACAGTATATTTTAGATTATCATTATTTGATAATCTACGTAATGCTTTTGAAACCTTTATTGATAAAATAAAGGTTATGGTTGTTTTAAGAATGAATGCAGTCTTTGAAAAATGTCTCATATAGAGGTCAAAACCTCGCAACGAAATCAATTAATATGGAACGTTTATAATCAATATGAATGGGACATTTCAGTTACGCAGTCTCAGATTGATGCAGGCCAAAATATGCAGGTTCAGTGTAATTTTTTTTTAAACGCTATTTCCGATTTTAATATATTTAAAATATAATTTAAATAAAACTTATATTTTAAAAATTACTTATTAGTTTTATAACTAAAAAAAATTACACTTTTTAATTTCGTACTTAGAAATATAGATATATATTTTTCTTTTTTATGTTTTTATATTTTTTAAAAACTTATATATTTTTAGAAAAATAGCTTAAAAACTTATTTTTTTTATATATAGCGTTTAGCTTTTTGTTCCCCGGTAGCGGCGCTAAAAACTTGATGTAGTACGAAATAGTATTATTTTTAATATGAAATACGGCGAAATATGATATAAGTTTTATTTATTTATATAGATGGATATACCTAAACCTTGCTACAACACTTATAGGCAGTGTACCTAATCGTAGAGTAGTGTAGTTTTTATTAAGTCCGGTTCGTTCCACAGGGAGCTAGCTGAGTTTAACGCTATATTTTTAACAACTATATTTATATAAAATATATATAATTATATATAGTAATATTATTATAAAAGGGGGGTTTACCGTTTAATGACCGGTTTGTCGATTTTATATTTTAAGGGTAAAGATAAATGACGATAATATAAATGACAGAATTTAAATTGCGATAAAGTAAATTGCAGTAATTAAAATGACAGTGAATAAAGGTACGATGAAATATGAAATAAAAGTATTATGCTTATTTAAACTTCCGTAATCATGATGTTTGACTTTTTGATTTTAATTTATTTATCTGGGTTAATTGTCCTTTGTCCTGGATTTATTTGATACCTATCTGGTTTTTGTCCATAATAGTCCATCGGTTATAATTATAAAATGCTCGTCAAATTAACCTTATTCCCGAAGTCAAATATTCCAACTAATTAGGGATTCGAACTGTAACAAGGTTTTAATACTTTGTTTAATGATTACACCAGGTTATCGACTGCTTATAATCCAAGGTTTTATTAGTTTGTTAACAATTACACCAATTATCCTTGTATGTAATCTACCCTGTTTTAATGAGATATGAATATTAATTTACCCACTTGATCAGAATGAATAATCAATTACCCAACCCGAATAATTAATTAAATGATCGTAAAATATGTCGTATAAACGTCACTAAATATGACATACATAATCATTTTAATAATTATTAGATTAACTAATTTGAAGATAGGTTCGATAGGTTCCAATGAGTTGTCATTCGATTAGACAATACCCCCTACCTATTAATAGTCAATAGTCCAATGTTCACAAGTGTCGGTCTATTGTCCAAACCTTAATTATAGTACAAAATCAAATAACCCCATCTTAATATTTAGTCTAACATCACGATTACTTCGGCTCAAATAAGCATAATAATAACTTAGTTACGATACATTAATTTAAAAAGGAAGAACATCGCTTACAGTGATTATTTATCGCGTAGCATTATACGGACAGAGTTCCGACTTTAAAACCCGTAAAACATTTCTTACAATAACCTTATTATTATTATTATTATTATTATTATTATTATTATTATTATTATTATTATTAAATTAAACTTAAAATTATATATATATATATATATATATATATATATATATATATATATATATATATATATATATATATATATATATATATATATCGATAGATTGAAAGAAAGAAAAAGGTGTAAGGAAATCGATCAGAATGCGCGGCCTTTTATAGGCCCACTTTAAACTGCACAGCTCCACGAGTGCGGAGGTTTTGTGCTTCAAAGCCCCGCGAGTGCGAAGCTTCGAATTCCAGCTCACCAAATGAATTAAACGTGGGCTGCTTTGATTAAAATAATATATAAATATATATAATTAATTATATATAATATTATATTCTTGTGTATAGTTGACTTGTAATTTTAGCTCCGTTGGGTCGCACGTTGATAGTTGGTTCATGTCTCGGTTCCGGATTTTCGAACGCCTTTTCGTATAATTTAATATCTTGTACTTTGCATTTTGCGGCTTGTACTCTTGTAATTTCTAGACGTTTCTCATCAATAATTTAAACCACTTGGATTGTACTTTGTACTTTTTAGCTTTTTGGTCGTTTGCGTCTTCAAATCTTCGTTTTCTTCTTTTGTCTTCGCACTTATTTATTTAAACCATTATTACATAAAAATAGAACAATAGTAACTAAAAGCTTTACATATTGGAAGGATATTGATACTAAATATATGTTCCTTTTTAGCATTATCAATAATGTTATTAATAATCTTTATGATAATAACGATAGTAATACTAATATAAATGACAATTTTTAATGATAACATTTATAACGATAACGATAATAATAATAATAATAATAATAATAATAATAATAATTATATTAATTATAATAATAATAATAATAATAATAATAATTATTATTATTATTATTATTATTATTATTATTATTAGTTAATAATAATAACGACGATAGTAATAATAATAATTATTTTAACAATAATACTTAAAATTATAGATAATTTAATTGACTACATCTTTTAATCCGTTCATCGAAACTATTCGATATCAAAATAAAAAGTTATTGATTTTTCTCCTGCTTTCCAACGACATGCATATCATATACCTTATCTCAATAGTATGTGTATTAAACTCATGATCTATCATAAACTATTTAACGACGAAATTAAACATACAAGCATGCATAATCATATATACTCGAGCACTAATCAGGGATACATTACTAATATATAAAAGTTAA
This sequence comes from Rutidosis leptorrhynchoides, assembly GCF_046630445.1. NCBI lineage: Eukaryota > Viridiplantae > Streptophyta > Magnoliopsida > Asterales > Asteraceae > Rutidosis > Rutidosis leptorrhynchoides. The sequence goes on along the minus strand of NC_092337.1, from coordinate 273,597,293 downwards.
GTTATGAGTACTCACGTATTAATATTGTGATTCAATAATGCAGGAAAGTACGTAGACGCAACGGAGATGATAAACACTAGTTTGACCTCATCAGCATTCTCCCGAAAATTATCCATAATCTCTATAGCTATAACCCATAATTTCCTTAGCCCTATCTAGCTCGCAAAACCCATTTTGAAAACATGTGAGCAGAACCTCGTCGTAGTATTTTATGTATACTAATAATATCTTGAAATAATACATAATATATATATATATATATATATATATATATATATATATCGATTGAGAGAGTTTAGAGAAATATATTTTCAAGTTTTTATGAAATAATGAAACCTATTGAATTCTATTTATAATAGATTTTTGAATTATTAAAGTGAATTATTAAAGTATGAATTCTTAAAGTGAATTATTAATGTATGAATTATTAAAGTGAATTATTAAAGTATTAATTATTAAAGTGAATTATTAAAGTATGAAATATTAAAGTGAATTATTAAAGTTAAAGTAAAGTAAAAGTAAAGTAATTGTAAGTTAAAGTATAGTAAAAGTATAAAACTATGTACGTATAATACGCGTATAAATATATATAATATTAATTTAATTCGTTATATATATTTAATAAAATAAAATATAAATATCGTTATCTCTAACATACTGGTTAAGTAATGAGTTGTCAAAAGTAGTTCTAGATATGTATAAAAGTTATATAGGTATTAATAATAAATAAGTTCTTTTTAAACTGAAAATGTTTTTGTACGTCTGAAATTAAATCAAATAAATATGATAATTTTGTTTTCCAAAACTAAATATATTTAAGAATCATTTTGTTAAAAGGTTAAAATAATGGAAATCGTTATATCATAAAACGTTTTAGAAAAGTTGAATTATATATATTCATAATAGGTTTCAAGTTTTTAAATTATAGTCTGTTGGTGACGCGTGAGATAAAGTCCAAAGGTTAAATAAACGTATGAAATCATCTAAATGAAAAATGTCAAGTTACTTAACTTGTCGATATCCAACATCTAAGTTATTTACACTCCACGTTCTTACTTTCATATTAAATAAAATGAAAGTTAACATAGTTATCTTATCAAAGTCACGAGGAAAATATTATAAAACATGAATTAAAAATTAAACAGGAATCTCTACTAACCCTTGTCTAGTTTCCGTTAATTGACATATTTGTTCTTACTTATAAATCACTATACCATTTTCCGAATGTTATCAAAAAGAATAGATTTCTTAAATCACAGTGGACCTCATAACATAGACCAGTAATCATATCACAATGTATCTGATAATTCAAAATTTTGATATTATCTTTTAATTCCGTCGATAAATATATTAAAAATAGATTGAAATAAATACGTTCATGTAAAGTATTATACATCTAATACTTTGTTAACATTTTCAATTAATATAACTATAAATTATATATACATATCTATATACATATAAATGTTCGTGAATCGTCGAGCACATTCAAAGGGTAATTTATTACATGAATATAGTTCCAAAACGTTTTGAGACTCAACATTACAGACTTTTCTTATTGTGTCGAAATAATATAAAGATTAAGTTTAAATTTGGTCGAAAATTTCCGGGTTGTCACATAAGGCCCAAGCAAGATAGGAGCTTGTAGCCTAAGAAAACAAATAAATGGATTTGACAGAACTTAGCCATCGAAATATTTAATCACAAGTGGGGGAGGTAGGGTTAATAGGTGTCGGCTAAAAATAGAAATAGAGAACACACACTAGCAGCTTCAATTCATTATCATCTCCTATTTGTAATCATCATCATACTTCTATTATCATCTTAATTATCATTATCTTGTCTTCATCATTACCATGATCAACTTTATTAACTGGGTTTCGTGAAATCAGAAAAACAACGGAAAAGTTGCAGTAGTAGTAGCTACAATAATGGGTTTATTTGGGTTATCGAACAAGAAACAGAAACAACAATGGGCTGTAGCAGTAGTAGTTACAACGCAAAGAAGAGAAGGAAAGAAATAAAAATGGTGGTTCGTGGGTTGTTGAATATGACGAGTTTATGTTGGTGTTCGATGATAATGGTTTCATCCAACAGTGTTTAAAACAAGTAGTAGGGTTTTGGGTATTGCTCGATATCAGAAGTAATAGGAAGGGTGTTTGATCGAAGGGGCAGAAAAAGAATAATTACAGTAGTCGGGTTCATGGAAAAACAAAACAAGCGAATTTCATTGTTGGGTTTCGTCTAACAGATACCGCATAGTGTAGAAGCAGAAGTTACTTACGTGGGTGTTGTATATGGTTCTATAAACAGTGAAAATAACAGAAGTATTGTAGCTGTAAAGGTAGGTGTTCGGTTATGATTAAAGTAGGAGAAAAGTTACGCAGTAGGTTTTGAGGAAAATCTTCGATGGTGATCTTTGTTCGCTAACTTGGAGAAGAAGCAAGGTGGTTATGAGTGGTGATAGGTGATGTATGGAGAAAAAATATTTATGAAGATGATGATGGTTGTCTTCAAGGTGATGGTGGTTATGGTGGATGGTTGAGGTGGAGATGTTCTTCGCTGTGTAGTAAACCGAAAGCGCAGTAGATGGTGTTCTATGAGTGGGTTTCATTCATAAATAGAATTAGAGACAGAAAGTGTAGCAAACAACAAGTGGATGTTATGATGTATCATATAATGCATATGTACATATATTCAATTAGTGAGATAAACCAATCAAACACAGTAACCTAATTAATCATTCAATTATGCACAGTATATCAAATTATAATATAATTAAAAATTAAAACGTGCGATAGAATTAGCAGCCATGAATTATTGATTTAAATTTCTCTTACGGACTGGATTTCATGCACCATTGATAATTAGTGGCGGATAAAAGTCCTCGGAAAAATCTCATAATTTTAAATTAACTATATTTATTTATTTTGATCATTATGGATAAAATTTGATCATTAATTTATTAAATAAAAAATACATTAATTATTCACTCCCAACCCCAAGTAAAATATAAAAACTTTTAAAATTTAACAAATAGTTCCTAAATATATTTTTAATAAGCCTATAATTTATAAAACTTATTTTCGGATCACCGTTTATTTTAAAATTACATAAGTTCCTTTTTAACTCGTTTACTATCAATTGAGTAACAATTTAGCGTTACCATTGTTTACTAAATAACTTCGAAATCACTAATTATATATTCTATACACTTTATTTATATGTATATATGCTTTCTGAATCATATTTATCATATATTATTATTATTATTTACATAACTAATTCTAATTCTAACAATTACAATATATAATATTTCATTTTATTATATATATATATATATATATATATATATATATATATATATATATATATATATATATATATATATATATATATATATATATATATATATATATGTTTAATTATATGCATATCTATTTATAATTAATTATTCGTGAATCGCCGGGAATAATCGAAGGGTAATTGAATATATGAACATAGTTTCAAAATTTTCGAGACTCCATATTATAGACTTTGTTTATCTTGTCGAAATCATATAAAGATTAAGTTTAATTTGGTCGAAAATTTCCGGGTCGTCACAGTACCTACTCGTTAAAGAAATTTCGTCTCGAAATTTGATTGGGATGGTCATGGTTGACAATAAATATGTTTTCATGACGCATACGAGTTAATAAATGGAGTTTTATCATCATTGAGTAATATGGATAAAACAATTTGATTATTTGAAGTGTATAAGTGAAGTTATCACTAAAGATTGAAATGAAGAAATACAGATTAGTCTTAATTTTTGACATTGTCTTGGTTGAATTCCGGATTTTAAGGGATTTAAAGAAAATCTTCATAATAAGATTTGATTCTTCGATAATTACAGAAATTAAAATTTTCTATGCTTAAATGCGATAATATGTCTCGATTGCTCGGTCTAACTTTTCAAATTATCAGATGTCACGAGAAGAGATAGAACTATCAGGAAGATATATTCTTGATATGTTTAGAGATTAGGTAGAATGTAAGAGTCATGTAACATGACACATGATGACGTTATGATCTATGAATCATCACGTTCCATTATAAACTCAGCATGACTTACTGTAATATAATCACATTGATCAAGTGTCACTATATTATACTTACTCATGCTTCAGTCCCTAGCATTACTTCAAAAACATTCATAATTTAAACTCGAAGGTTTACAGAATATAGAAACTAAACAGTTTCCTTTATGATTGTAATACAGATAACACGGAGAGATAAATAATATTGAACAAGAATATTTATGAAGATATCTTCAGAAATATTGAGGCTATTAATAATGAAAGATGCGATAATATCTCAGAATTTTAGAATTAAATTGTGATGAAGAAATTCATTCACGATGATTTAGAGCGATTAAGGAGCAAGGTATTCGCTAAAGATTTTATCAGAAACAGAATCATCAGGATTCTTTATGTACAAGTTTAGTCCTTGTGATTTGTTCAGAGTCTCCTTCATGGTTTACTCAATCCGTTTTTCAATTATCAAACTTTTGACTGTTAAAACAGTCTTCAGTTTTTCACTGATTCATCAGTTTTTTTTCTTTTCAAAATTTAAAGAACTGATTCGTAGATAAGAGTGTTTTTCAGAATGTCAGAATCAGAGATCATAATTCTAATAGATAAATGTTATATGTATACATATAACTATTGATGTAGAAATGCTACGAGATTCAGAATACTGATTGCTGATTCTCTGTAATTGGTATGGCAATTATCGTTACAAGATGCGGATAGGGTTTCGATAAATATAATGATTTATCGAAAAGTCAAAGATCAATGAAGTCGTTGGTAAGTTTACTGCAAATGCGGTGGGATATAAAAGATTCCCCAGTAATGATGGTGAAATGACAACATATATATCGAGGTTATAATAAGGCAAATTCAAATGAAAGTCGAAGTTGATTTGCTCGAGCTGTGACAAAATTGACTAATTTGAAAAAGAATTGCAATGTTATTTTCGGTAATAACAATGCCAAAGAAGCTAGCACAGATACGTGTTAAACGTTTACTTAGGTTCCGAGTGTTTTCAGGTACATAACTATATGCATCAATCTTTTCTTCCGTAGATGAAGTGCGGTTAGTTCATCTCTCGATTGAGGTGTTTTCAAGAATCATGAAAGGTTTGAACGCAGATTGTAATCGTCAAGATACAGATGAGGTTTAAGATGAAATCAAGTGGCAAACTTGAAGAATTGTTTAGTTTCATATGTTATAATTAGTATTTTAATTCATTTTGATTGTCCAATGTTGGTAGTCCATAATTAGTAGTCCACAATTAGTATTTCAACAATTAATATATAATATATTCGAATTAATTAATACATGTCGTGACCCATTGTATACATGTCTCAGACTCGATCACAACTCAAAGTATATATATTATTTGAGAATCAACCTCAACCCTGTATAGCTAACTCGAGCATTACTGCATATAAAGTGTCTATGGTTATTCTAAATATATATATAGATGCGTCGATATGATTTGTCAGAACCTTGTATACGTGTCCCTATTTATACGACGATATTTAAAGTGCGTAAAATAAATAACAGAAATTAAATGACGGTAAATAAAATTGCGAGAATAAAAATTGTGATATATAAAGTGTAATCAGTTAGCTAGGATTTTGTTAGCGTGGATTCTTAACAAAATTTCTCATAGTTAATTGGTTTGTTTCTAATAAATTTTATTTTGGTCCAATATTTTCTTCATTATGCCACTTGTTGGATTCTGATAAGTCAAAATCCAAATATGAAATTGAATGAAAATGGTTATTCTGTGGTGAACGGATTCGTATATCTGTGGATGTAAGTAGGATAGTAAGTGACTGTTGAATCAGATTGAAAGAATGTACAGTGTAACTTATTAATGTGAAATCTAGATATTCTTCGGGTATTACCTACCCGTTAAAATATTTTCACCATTAACAGTTTGTACAAAAGAATTTTTAATTACAATCTTTATGAAAATATACTTACATATATATATTTTCTTCAGATGTAATATAGATTTAATGAGTTAATATGATATTAGACTCATTTGCTTTTCGGTTTGAGCTAGAATAAATAATCTCTAAGACTTTAGAGATTACATAATCACCGTAAGATGTTTCTCCAATGAAGTTAGAATCAATACTTTATCGGTTATTTGTTGTTCGTACTCCTTGGTATCTATGGTGCGTATGACGTTGATGCTCAAGGTACAAGTTGTGATGTTGAGGTGTGGAATGCGGATGTTGTTGTTGGTGGTGGAAATGATACTTTTGGTGTTGATGATGGTACTGTTGATGCCGGTGTTGCTGCTGATGCTTGTAACCTTTGCACCAAATTTTCCAAAGCCACTACTCGAGCGCGAAGCTCGTTGAATTGTTCTATTACACTGGGAAGATTGTCGATTCGGATGAGTGGACGAATAAGATCTAGGATTTGAGATAGTATATAATCATGATGAGATACTCTGGAAATGAGAGAGAAAATGGTGCTTCGGATAGGTTCACCGGTAGGTGCTTCTGGTTCTTCGCCAAGAGGGCAATGTGGTGGATGGAAGGGATCACCTTCTTCTTGTCTCCAATGACTAAGTAGAAACGAACCCATCCCCAGTTCATCCAGAATAGATAATGGCTAATTGGTTGATCCATTCTGGTCACACTGCTTTCGGAGCTCGAGTGAAACTCCATATCGGAATTCGAGGGACTTGAACTAGTGGCGAGTTCCATTTCGTTCGATTGAATGAAGGATTTTTCTATATGAGATGATTTTTTGGATATCGGATGGTATTCTAATTACATAGAATATCTATATAAATAGAACAAGAGATTTCGTAGATTACGGAGAAATTTACGGAATATATCAGGCAAAGTCTACAGTAACAGATACGCTAAGATATGAATTTTGTCTATATATTATTCATGCAATCAATGCAGTAAGATGTGTCTAGACTAAGAATGATAAGCAAATGATTCCCTAAGAATGATAAGCAGGTAATTTTCGACACGAAATGATAAGCAAAATTTTTGACATGCAGACACGGTCGAAGTCCAGACCCACTAATGCATCTAAACAACTATGAGTTAGACACACTAATTCAAGACCTGGTTCGCTAAAACCACCACTTTGATACCAACTGAAATGACCCGTTCATATACATTATAAACGATTCACAATAGTTGATTACATCGTGAGGTATTTGACCTCTATATGATACGTTTTACAAACATTGCATTCGTTTTTAAAAGACAAACTTTCTTTACATCGAAAGTTGACAGCATGCATACCATTTCATATTATATCAAACTATCAATGACTTAATAATATTCTTGTTGAACTCGACAACTCGAATGCAACGTCTTTTGAAATATGCCATAAATGACTCCAAGTAATATCCTTAAAATGAGCTAATACACAGCGGAAGATTTCCTTAATACCTGAGAATAAACATGCTTTAAAGTGTCAACCAAAAGGTTGGTGAGTTCATTAGTTTATTATAAACAATCATTTTCATTATTTTAATAGACCACAAGATTTTCATTTCCATTTCTCATAAATAAACATCCCATACATAGAGATAAAAATCATTCATATGGATTGAACACCTGGTAATCGACCTTAATAAGATGCATATAGAATATCCCCATCATTCCGGAACTCCCTTCGGACATGATAAATTCGAAGTACTAAAGCATCTGGTACTTTGGATGGGGCTCGTTGGGCCCAATAGATCTATCTTTAGGATTCGCGTCAATTAGGGCGTCTGTTCCCTAATTCTTAGATTACCAGACTAAAAAGGGGCATATTCGATTCGATAATTCAACCATAGAATGTAGTTTCGATTACTTGTGTCTATTTCGTAAAACAGTTATAAAAGCAGCGCATGTATTTTCAGTCCCAAAAATATATATTGCAAAAGCATTTATGAAGGGAGCAAATGAAACTCATTATTCGATATTTTGTAGTAAAAATATTCATACAACGAAACTGAACAATGCAGGGTTGGCCTCGTATTCACGAACCTATATCATTTATATATATATTAACACATATAATTATCATGTAATAATAATCAAACCAGTTTATTACTTATTTAAAATAGTAATGTATTTATTATTTCAACTATTATATATATATCTATATATGTTATTTTTATATTAAAATAGTACATTAGATATACTTATGATATATATAATAACTTTATTTTTATATAAATATCTTTTGTTATTAATAATAATTTTTAAAAATGATAATTTTAATGATAATACTAATAATAATATTTACAATAATAATAATAATAATAATAATAATAATAATAATAATAATAATAATAATAATAATAATAATAATAATAATAATAATAATAATAATAATAATAATATTAATAATAGAGTACAACCTTTGAAGAAACATGCTCCTAAAAGTAAAATGACACAGCCCAGACTCGAACCCGAGACCTCTCGATTAACAACCACATTACTAACCATTGATCTGCCCGTTTATTTTTGAATTAAGCCCCTAACTTAATTGTTTTAACACGATGATACCTGAAGCCCAAAGAAAAACCCAATTACTTATTGCCTAGTCCATTAACCTTTCTAATCTACAATAGTTCTTGATTAAAGATCGATCATAGCAACCCTACCAATTAACAAGCTGGTGTTGATTAATAGGATATTAATATGGTTAATTCAATTTTGATGGCTCATCATCATCATAATTGTTCAGTCATCATCATCGTTATTTTATCATAATTCTGTCCCTATCTTAGAGCATACAATCATTATCCATTATCATAATCATTCATCATCGAATCTCATCATTTATCATAATTATAATCGTGTTATCATCATCGATTATTATTATATGATAATTCATCATTAGCTGGTGCATCATCATCATCGTATATTATCATAGTAGCCCATCTTTAACTTCATAATCATATCCCATCATCATGATTATTATCTAAACATCATCATAATCATTTTCTTTCCTATATCATCATATTCATGATCATACATATCTATTCTTCCTCGTCTCTGTAGCAAGAACACCGAAGGGGAAAACAAGAAAAAAAAAAATACAGCAGCCCTATCGAACAGGAGGGTGATACGGTTCTAATGGAATTAGCCCAATAACACAGCTCATCAATGATTAAGGCCCAAGCAAGATAGGAGCCTGTAGCCCAAGAAAACAAATAAATGGATTTGGCAGAACTTATCCATCGAAATATTTAATCACAAGTGGGGGAGGTAGGGTTAATAGGTGTCGGCTAAAAAGAGAAATAGAGAACATGCACTAGCAGCTTCAATTCATTATCATCTCCTATTCGTAATCATCATCATACTTCTATTATCATCTTAATTATCATTATCTTATCTTCATTATTACCATGATCAACTTTATTAACTGGGTCAAAAAAACAACGGAAAAGTTGCAGTAGTAGTAGCTACAATAATGGGTTTATTTGGGTTATCGAACAAGAAATAGAAACAACAATGGGCTGTAGCAGTAGAAGTTACAATGCAGGGAAGAGAAGGAAAGAAATAAAAATGGTAGTTCGTGGGTTGTTGAATATGACGAGTTTATGTTGGTGTTCTATGATAATGGTTTCATTCAACAATGTTTAAAACAAGTAGTAGGGTTTTGGGTATTGCTCGATTTTAGAAGTAATAGGAAGGGTGTTTGATCGAAGGGGTAGAAAAAGAATAATCACAGTAGTCAGGTTCATGGAAAAACAAAACAATCGGATTTCGTTGTTAGGTTTCGTCTAACAGATACCGCATAGTGTAGAAGCAGAAGTTACTTACATGGGTGTTGTATATGGTTCTATAAACAGTGAAAATAACAGAAGTATTGCAGCTGTAAAGGTAGGTGTTCGGTTATGATTAAAGTACGAGAAAAGTTACGCAGTAGGTTTTGAGGAAAATCTTCGATGGTGATCTTTGTTCACTAACATGGAGAAGAAGCAAGGTGTTTATGAGTGGTGATAGGTGATGTATGGAGAAAAATTTTTTATGAAGATGATGATGGTTTTCTTCAAGGTGATGGCGGTTATGGTGGATGGTTGAGGTGGAGATGTTCTTCGCTGTGTAGTAAACCGAAAGAGTAGTAGACGGTGTTCTATGAGTGGGTTTCATTCATAAACAGAATTAGAGACAGAAAGTGTAGCAAACAACAAGTGGATGTTATGATGCATCATATAATGCATATGTACATGTATTCAATTAGTGAGATAAACCAATCAAACACAGTAACCTAATTAATCATTCAATTATGCACAGTATATCAAATTATAATATAATTAAAAATTAAAACGTGCGATAGAATTAGCAGCCATGAATTATTGATTTAAATTTCTCTCACGGACTGGATTTCGTGCACCATTAATAATTAGTGGCAGATAAAAGTCCTCGGAAAAATCTCATATGTTTAAATTAACTATATTTATTTATTTTGGCCATTATGGTATAAAATTTGATCATTAATTTATTAAATAAAAAATACATTAATTATTCACTCCCAACCTCAAGTAAAATATAAAAACTTTTAAAATTTAACAAATAGTTCCTAAATATATTTTTAATAAGCCTATAATTTACAAAACTCATTTTCTGATCACCGTTTATTTTAAATTACATAAGTTCCTTTTTAACTCGTTTACTATCAATTGAGTGACAATTTAGCGTTACCATTGTTTACTAAATAACTTCGAAATTACTAAATATATATTCTATACACTTTATTTATATGTATATATACTTTTTGAATAATATTTATCATATATTATTATTATTTACATAACTAATTCTAAAAATTACAATATATAATATTTCATTTTATTATTTACACATATATATATATATATATATATATATATATATATATATATATATATATATATATATATATACGTTTAATTATATGCATATCTATTTATAATTAATTGTTCGTGAATCGTCGGGAATAGTCGAAGGGTAATTGAATATATGAACATAGTTTCAAAATTTTCGAGACTCCATATTACAGACTTCACTTATCGTGTCGAAATCATATAAAGATTAAGTTTAAATTTGGTCGAAAATTTCTGGGTCGTCACAGCCACTACCCGAGCGCGAAGCTCGATGACTTCTTCTATTACACTGGGATGATTGTCAGTTCGGACGAGCGGATGAATAAGATCTAAAATTCGAGATAGTATATAGTCATGGCGAGATACTCTGGAGATGAGAGAGAAAATAATATCACGAACAGGTTCGCCGGTAAGTGCTTCAGGTTCTTCGCCAAGAGGTGAATGTGCGGGATGGAAGGGATCACCTTCTTCTTGTCTCCAATGACCGAGTAGACTACGAACCCATCCCCAATTCATCCAGAATTAATGATGGTTGATTGGTTGATCCATTCCGGTTACACTGTCTTCAGAGTTTAGGTGAATATCCATATCGGAATAGCTGTCGAAGTTTAAGGAGTTTGAACTAGATACGGGATCCATATTGTATAATTAGGGAGAAGATTTATGATTTAAAATAGGTTATAGAATTTGGATTGGTACTCTTAAATACATAATTTACATATGTATATATAATACCAAAATTTCATAAATCACGGAGGAATCTTTGGAAGATATCAAGAAAAGTTTACTGTAACAAATATGCTAAGATACGAAATCGACTGTACACTATGTATGCAATAAATACAGGAAAACGTGTCTAGACTTAAGAATGATAAGCATGTAATTTCCGACAAAGAATGATAAGCAAAACTTTTTGATATGCAGACACGGTCGAAGTCCAGACTTACTAATGCATCTTAATAACTATCCGTTAGACACACTAATGCAAGACCTAGTTTGCTAAGACCACCGCTTTGATACCACATGAGACGACCCATCCTAATCCATAAGGACGAATACAATAACATATGGTTACATTGCGAGGTATTTGACCTCTATATGATACATTTTACAAACATTGCATTCGTTCTATAAGAGAAACTTTCATTTCATCGAAAGTTGGCAGGCATGCATACCATTTCATAATATCCAAACTATAAATGACCTAATCTGTCATTTGCTTAATCATAATCTTTAATGAACTTAACGACTTAAATGCAACGTCTTTTGAAATATGCCATGAATGACTTCAAGTAATATCTTTAACATGAGCAAATGCACAGCGGAAGATTTCTTTCAATCCTGAGAATAAACATGCTTTAAAGTGTCAACCAAAAGGTTGGTGAGTTCATTAGTTTATCATCAATATTCATTTCCATCATTTTTAATAGACCACAAGATTTCATATTTTTCATTTCTCATAAACATCATGCATGCATATAGCCATCTGCATAAAAATAATTCATATGGATTGAACACCTGGTAACCGACATTAACCATAATGCATAGAATATCCCCACAGACATCGACGTCTATATAATAATAATCTCGAAGTACTAAATCCATCCATAGACATGAATGGGGGTTGTTAAGCCCAATAGATCTATCTTTAGGATTCGCGTCAATTAGGGGCCATTTCCCTAATTCTTAGGTTACCAGACTTGAAGGGCGATATTCGATTTCGATAATCCAACCATATAATGTAGTTTCGATTACTTGTGTCTATATCGTCAAACATTTATAAAAGCAGCACATGTATTCTCAGTCCCAAAAATGTATATTGCAAAAACATTTAAAAAGGGAGCAAATGAAACTCACAATACTGTATTTCGTAGTACAAATACATATGACGGCATTGAACATGTGCAAAGTTGGCCTCGGATTCACGAACCTATATTAGTATATGTTGGTCAAATAAATGTCTAACAATTTGGGTCAGGTCCTAGTGTATAACGATAATAATAATAATAATAACAATAACAGTTTTTAATAATAATACTTATATTAATAATGATAATGATAATAATAATAATAATAATAATAATAATAATAATAATAATAATAATAATAATAATAATAATAATAATAATAATAGTAATAATAATAATAATAATAATAATAATAATAATAATTATTATTATTATTATTATTGGACAATAATAATAATGACGACGATAGTAACAATAATCATTTTAACAATAATAATTCTAAAATCAATAATAATTCAGTTTACCGTATCTTTTAATCTGTTTATCTAAATCACACGATTTCTAAATGAAAAGTTATTGATTTTTCGCTAGTTTTCCAACGACATGCATATCATATACCTTATCTCAATTGCATATGTATCAAATTCGTGATTTTTCATAATTATCTAACGATAAAAATTAAACATACAAGCATGCATAATCATATATACTCGAACACTAGTCAGGGATACATTATGTGATGACCCGGGAATTTCCGACTAAATTTAAACTTAATCTTTATATGATTCAGACACGATAAGCAAAGTCTGTTATTTTGAAATCTCAAAAACTTTGAAATGTGTTCATGTAATCAGTTATCCTTTGACTGTGCCCTACGATTCACGAACAATTGATTGTAAATAAATATGTATATATATTTATGTATGTATATATATATATACATATATGATTTTCATTAATAAATATTTGTAATATATATAAAATATACCAATATTAAATAAATGTTATCATATAATATAAAATTGTTATATTAATATATATATATATATATATATATATATATATATATATATATATATATATATATATATATATATATATATATATATATATATATATAAATGTAATAGTATCAAATATTCAACGAATGCTACCATAAAGTGAATGATGTAATTATTAAATATTACATAATTAATAAACGGTAATATTAATATTAAATATAATTACAAGATAAGAGTATAGTTGTTATAGTAAAATTATTTATTTCATTCATTATTATTATTGATATTAATATCGATATTGGTAATATTGATATTATTATTATTACGGTTACAATTATAATTTTAAAGTTCTGATTATTAAAATGAAGATTTCAAATATAAAAATTATTAAAAGAATGATAAAAATTATAATTTAATTGTACTTTAAAAATTATTAGTTATTATTATTATTAATTATTTTTAGACTTATTAAAAGTATTATTTTTTTGTTATTATTAATATCATCATGATATTAGTTCTATCATTATTATTTTTCTTTGATTATTATTTTAGTATCTTATCAATATTATTATTGTTAAAATTAATATTTTTATTATTAATATTTATTTAATAATTAAGAAAAAAAATAATAATATAAGATATACAAATAGATATACGCGTGATACCTATATCTATCATCTTTATTTCTATATTATTATTTTTTTCCTCTTTTCTCTGCTTTTTCTAACCCCTCGTGAATGTTGGTCGAGGTTACACACTCACATACAAAATTTCTATCAAATCATCTTACTGCATAAAATTGATCGTTCGTATGATTTATAACCATCACTGCCAATCGAGAAGTTGGATCAGAAAAAGAGAAACAAAATTTTTTTTTTTTTTCGCAACCCATTTAATCCATAACTCAATCTCGAATCAATCTTCAAAATCTGTTAACGCAGAACTATCAGGGATCATTTAGTGAAGTTCTCTGTAAATTTTCAAGCATTAATTTTTCATTTTGATTGTTAATTTGATAGTCAAACTGTTTTTATCAAAAAGTCAACTTTTTGGTTCTTCATGAAATTCGAAATTTTGTAGATGTTTCTATAGAGTTTGAGGATTCACAAAGATTCTAAAAGTGATTTGAAATAAGTTTCGTATTATAAATTTCGTCCAAAACGAAATCAAACTGGAAATCAAATTTTTTTTTTATTTACTCTCGTCGAACTGAGGCAGTGACGATATGTATATATATAAATTTTTTTTTTATTTTTTTTATTTCCATAACTGATATATATTGATACTATCTCAGTTGAAGGTCTAAAAACTAAAATTTATACTCATTGTTAGAAATTGATTTGAGTTTGGCCGATTGGGTTACAATAAAGAAGAAGAAGTAGATGAATGCAGGAAAATTAGATAAATAGAAACAGGTTAGAAATTGAAACAGAAATAGGGAAGCAGAGGAGTGGTTTAGGAGGGTGTCGGGGAAACGAGAGGTCTTGGGTTCGAGCCCTGCTCGCGACATATTTTTTTAGGGGATTTCTAAAGGTAGTTTTGAAGGTTTTTCGTATGCCCAAGAGACATATTGAATTAATGTGGCTAATATGTTATGATCCAAGTCGGGTCATACCCAATAACAAGCTTGCCGACACCTTAATCGTATTTAATCTTAATGAATGGATCATTAAATAAATACGCGACACTTGGATTTTAGAAAATCAGTTTTTCAAAATGTTATCACTTGAGATAAATTATTTGGATAATTTATATATAATTGTTTATAAGTTTAAATGATTATATTGTGTTATATTTTATAAAAGGGTTTATAAAATATAAAAGTAACATAAAAATATATACATGTTTTATATATATATCTAGTTTATATATATGTATAAATACATTGTTATATAATATATATGTAGTGCAGAATTTGTGACTCCAAGACTCACAAGCATGCCTTGTTTATGTTTACTTTTAATAACACACAAGTGCCAAGGTGCATGCTCATGTATTAACCAAGGCCTTGACTCAAGAGTGAGAGCATAACACACATAAAAGTGACTTCAAAAATTCTGGTTCTGCAGCCCCATTGCCGAAATGTTTTGGAGAAAAAGGAGGTTCCTTTGCTTGCTCTTTGATCACATTCAAGTGTTCTAAATCCTAACTAAATACAAAGGGTGTGTTGGTGATCAAAGCTTGGGGTATACTACACTTGAGGCTTCAAGTTAGAGGCTACATTCTCATCATCTCCTTCATTAGTTTCTGCACTTTTCAGAGGTGCTGCTGTTCGGTTTTTACAAAGAGAAGAAAGAGGGTTTGAAGCTAGGATTCAAGGTGCTTAAAGTCTAGCCAATACAAGGGTGTGTTGGTACTTTGTTTCATCATCTTTCTCATCATCATTCAAGCAATTTTCAGCCCTTAAACTTAGTTTAAGGAGGTATAAAATTCTATCTTTTCTTGTTAATTAGTAAGCATAATATTCACAACTTGATCCAAGAAGGGATTTGGCTTTAATTGGTTTAAAGATAACAAGTTTAATTTGTAATTACACGCTTCCGTTTTGATTATAATCTTAAATGGTTTTAAGAGTTTCAAACTTATTAAATCCCAACAATGGTATCTAGAGCCGAAGTTGTTGAAATATGCTTCGAATTGTTGTTTTAAACCCACTATATTTGCAATCTATGAACATGCATGAATGTAGATTGCAAAAACAAATGGGTTTGGGTGGGTTTATGATGAATGCCGAATTCAAAAGGGTCCAAAAGTGGGTTTGGGCTCTTCCATTTGGTTAATATTTGGTTGCATGTTAATGTTCACAATCTTAGCCTTGACCTTGTGTTGCATGCATGTATGTTTGGTTGATTTGTAATGTTATTTGGCTTGTAATATTATTCATTCATATGGCATGTAATAATTCATTCATTTGGCTATGTAATTTGTTTTACATTTGGTATGTAAAATAGAATAGGTTGTATTTTCATTTTCTAGATAAAAATGTATTAGGATACATATCTTGTAAAAATGAAGATACAAGATGATGAAGACTTGAAGAACACAAGGAGCATATGGATGCAAGGTTAAGTGGGAGATTTGAAATCTCCTACTTTATATTATTACCCCTTAACCCGGTGACATTTGTTTTCGGCTAAACAAATGTCCACCAAAATGGCTAGATTGTGAACATACTTGTTTTGCATGTGTGGTTGTTTGTTTGTTTATTGTATTGTATGTTTGGTTGATACAATTAATCACAAGATAACAACAAGCAAAACGACAATTTAAATGGTTAAATTAGATGTATTAATGACATGCAAAATGACAATTTAATTAGTTAAATTAAAAGCAACTAAAGACGTTAATAAATGGTTATTAAGAACAAGAAAAGGATCACATATATATAAAATGGTTTATATCAAGTAATTGGCAAATTACAAGACATGAAAATGGTTTTTCATAAGTACCATACACTAAATGCATGTTGGTGTATGGCATAAAAGTTTTCTCAAACTAGAATTAATGAAAACTTAAAATCCCTTTTACAAACAAGGTAAACAAGTTAAACGTCATCCTTTGTGGAAACACTTAGACATATTAGGAATCTCTTGATGGGATAAAGGTCACCTAACCGTCATGAGTGAACTAATATGAATAAGGTACACTTCACATACATATGGGATAAAGGTCACCTAACCACTTGTATGTTAAGTCTACATGTTTTCACAAGTAGGACGACTTGATTTGGAAATCATGAACTTAGGGTCACCGAAGCATGATGAACAAATAGGCGTTGATGGGATAATATGTCATGCAAAAGGATTGCATGATCCCATAACTTAGAAGTTGCAAAAGGATTGCAATTGTCATATAATGACTACCTAGCTAAACCAAATGACGGGATAAAGGTCACCTAACCGAAATTTGGTTTACCGTTGGATTCTAAAATTTAATAAATATCAATTGGATTTAAAGGGTATTGATTATTAAATTAAAATTGATACTTAAACAACTTTGTTAAATTTTGTAGATGGCCGCCAATAACAACAACAACATACCAAACGCACCACTTAACCTAAACAACCTATCATTAAGGTCTCTCTTAGAGAAAGACAAACTCAACCATACCAACTTTATGGATTGGTTCCGCAATCTTCGGATTGTCCTCAAACAAGAGGATAAAGCGTATGTACTTGAGGACCCCATTCCCGATCAAACGGATGAGGATGATGAGGAGGCAATGGCCTTTTACGATAAGTATTGCCGCGACTCCCTTCAAGTCTCATGCCTAATGCTTGGGACTATGATTCCCGAACTCCAAAAGGATTTCGAGCATCATAATGCATACGACATGATAACGCAATTGAAGGAGATGTTCCTTCAACAAGCGCGTGTCTAGCGTTTCGAGACCGTTCGGGCGCTACATGCTTGTCGTATGGACGATACCCAATCGGTTTCATCTTATGTGCTTAAGATGAAAAGCCTTATTGATCGTGCTAACCGTCTTAACCTAAACATATCAAATGAGTTAGCCACCGATCTTATCCTTAACTCTCTATCAAAAAGGTTTGATCAATTTGTAATTAATTACAATATGAATGGGATGGATAAAAGCATAGGTGAGCTTCACGGTATGCTTAGAACGGCGGAAACTAGCATGGGTAAAAGGGCTTTACCCGTGTTAGCAATCGATCAAGGTGGATCCAAAGGTAAGACCTCTAAGCCAAAGGTGGCTAAGAGAAAAGGACCCGCCTATCAAGGCAAAGGGAAGGGGAAGATGGTTACCCCAACCATCAACAAGGCTAAGAAGCAAAAGGTAGCTGAGAAGGCAAACCCCAAAGAAGACCCGTGTTTAGGTTGCGGTGAAATGGGTCACTGGAAGCGAAATTGCCCGGTCTATCTTAAGGAGTTGAAGGACAAGAGGGATGCAGGGCAAACCTCAGGTAACATATATATGGTATATATTGAGCTTAATATTACTTCTTCTAATACATGGGTATTAGACACAGGATGTGGAACTCATATTTGCAATTCTTTGCAGGGGTTCAAAAGAAGTGATCATATGGCGGGAACATCAAGTCTCTATATGGGCAATGGTGCAAAGGTGCATGTTAAAGCTCAAGGAGATTTTGTTTTGAAGCTTCCAAGCGGATTGGAACTTATTTTAGAAAATGTTTTGTATGCTCCGGATTTATGTAGAAACATTATTTCTATTTCTCGCTTAAAACAATGTGGTTTTTATCTTAATTTTGTTAATGATGATATCCACGTTTATTTAGATAATGTATTCTATTTTAAGGCTTCGCCTTCAAATGGAATTTATGAATTGGTTCATGATGACACATCATCTAGTAGCTCAATATACCATACTAGCACCAAGAAACTCAAAAGGGATTTGAGTGATTCCTACTTTTGGCATTGTCGCCTTGGTCACATAAACAAGAACCGAATGCGTACACTTCAAATGTATGGACTTTTGAAATCAAATGAAATGGACTCATTTGATGTATGTGAATCTTGTTTACAAGGCAAAATGACTAAAGCGCCTTTCAAAGGGACCTATGAAAGGGCTAAGGACTTATTGGGATTAATACATTCGGATGTATGTGGACCCTTTAAGCCCATAGCTAGGAATGGTGAAAGATACTTCGTCACTTTCATTGATGACTTCAGTCGTTTTGGATATGTCTACTTGTTAAGACATAAGGACGAAACTTTTGAAGCATTCAAAGAATATCAAAGCGAAGTACAAAATCAACTCAATAAGACAATCAAGGTACTTCGTACCGATAGAGGAGGTGAATACCTAAGCGATGCTTTCCAAGATCATCTTAGGAGTTGTGGGATTATCTCACAACTTACTCCACCCGGAACACCCCAACTTAATGGAGTTTCCGAAAGGAGGAACCGAACCCTAATGGATATGGTTCGATCTATGATGGCTAGAAGCACGTTACCTCTATCATTTTGGGGTTATTGTCTATGCTCCGCGGCTCGTATTTTAAATATGGCCCCAACCAAGAAAGTGGAATGAACACCTCATGAGATGTGGTTTGGAAAACCTCCATCTCTATCATACTTAAAGGTATGGGGATGTGAAGCTTATCCTAAGCGTTACGTCCCTAATAAGTTGAATGCTCGATCCACGAAGTGTATCTTCATAGGATATCCCAAGGATAATATGGGATATTATTTCTATGATCCATCCGAGCAGAATGTATTTGTTGCTCGGAAGGCGGAATTCCTTGAAACTAAGTTCCTAATGGAAGGAAGTAGTGAAAGGAAGATAGATCTTGAAGAGGTTCAAGATCAAATAGATGATACACAATTGGTTGACACTAGCACTCAACATGAAAATGTTGATAGTGATCAAATGGATGATCAAAATACACAAGACATTCGTAGATCTGGTAGGATTAGCAATCCTCCTGAGAGATATGGTTTTCTCATAGATGGTTGCTATACGGTTGATTTGGATGAACCAACAAACTACCAAGATGCTTTATCAAGGATTGATAAAGATAAATGGCAGGAAGCCATGAAATCTGAGATGCAATCCATGTATGACAACCAAGTTTGGGAACTTGTTACGCAACCTCCTGGCTCTAGGCTAGTTGATTGTAAATGGCTTTTCAAAATGAAAACCGACATACATGGAAACTTGGATACATACAAAGCTAGACTTGTAGCAAAAGGTTTCACTCAAACTCAAGGGATTGATTATGATGAAACTTTCTCGCCAGTGGCAATGCTAAAGTCTATTAGGATATTATTTGCCATTGCTGCTCACTATGACTATGAAATATGGCAAATGGATGTCAAAACTGCTTTCCTAAATGGATATCTTGAGGAAGATGTTTATATGGTACAGCCCGAAGGTTTTGTTGATCCGAAAAATCCTAAAAAGGTATGCAAGTTAAAGAAATCAATCTACGGATTGAAACAAGCATCTAGAATGTGGAATCATCGTTTTAATGAAGAGGCAAAGAAATTTGGCTTCATTAAAAATGGTGATGAAGCTTGTGTATACAAGAAGGCTAGTGGGAGCTCTATAATGTTCCTTGTGCTATATGTGGATGATATATTATTGTTTGGGAATGATATAACCACAATGCAAGAGGTCAAAACTTGGCTAAAAGGTTGCTTCTCCATTAAGGATCTTGGAGAAGCACAATACATATTGGGGATTGGGATCTATAGGAATAGATCCAAGAGATTGATAGGTTTAAGTCAAAGTACATACATTGACAAAATCTTGAAAAGGTTCAAGATGGAAAACTCTAAGAAAGGTTTGGTACCTATTCAAAGAGGAACCGTTCTCAGTTCATCTCAGTGTCCTACCACGAAAGATGAACAAGAGAGAATGAAGAAAGTCCCATACGCATATGCTATTGGGTCTATCATGTATGCAATGATATGTACTAGACTGGATGTGTCATGCGCTCTAAGCTTGACAAGTAGATACCAGAATAACCCAGAAAACAGTCATTGGATTGCTGTTAAAAGTATATTGAAATACCTTAGGAGGACTAAGGATATGTTTCTAATATATGGGTCTGGTGAGGAGGAACTCGCTGTAAAAGGTTACGTGGACGCGAGTTTCCAAACTGATCGAGATGACTCTCGATCACAATCCGGCTATGTCTTCACATTAAATGGAGGTGCGGTCTCTTGGAAGAGTTCAAAACAGGATGTTGTTGCTCTATCCACTACAAAGTCGGAGTACATCGCCGCATCATTGGCAGCTCAGGAAGCTGCATGGATGAAGAAATTCATCGACGACTTAGGAGTAGTCCCTTCCATTCAGGACCCTCTTGAGATCT
Source organism: Rutidosis leptorrhynchoides (assembly GCF_046630445.1). Taxonomy (NCBI): domain Eukaryota; kingdom Viridiplantae; phylum Streptophyta; class Magnoliopsida; order Asterales; family Asteraceae; genus Rutidosis; species Rutidosis leptorrhynchoides. Next base: position 273,575,843 of record NC_092337.1, on the reverse strand, counting down.
TTTGTGACAACGAGGGTGCGATTGCTCAAATCAAGGAACCTCGTGCTCATCAAAAGACCCGTCACATTGAGCGGAGATTCAACTACATAAGGGATGAAGTTGAAAAGGGGAAGATATGTATTCGCAAAGTTCACACAGATCTTAATATGGCGGATCCTCTCACGAAGCTCTTACATGGACCAAAACATGCAGGACATGTTTGTGCATTAGGGCTTCGATATTCTAGTAATTGGTCATGATCTATTTTAAGTATTGTAACGGAACAAAATTGTTCAAACTCATTAATATAATTATGGTATTAATTTATTTTGAGTTATGTTCCTATTTTGCATATTTTATCCATGAATAAGTAATTATTCTAAATTCCGTAGTCGATCACATTTGTGGGAGCAAATGTGAGGTTTAGACTATTGTGAACTTGGATTGGTATACATTCATGGGATGAATGTGGGGCAAGGTTGCAACCAAGGTTCATAGATATTTGTTGGATACAAATATTGGAAGACCCGCTCTCAAGATTTACTAAATGGAGCCTTTGTGGTTGATCACATGTAATCTTGAGTAAAGGCGAATATCATTGTATCCTCTGACCTGAGATACGTATTGGGTTCGGATATTTACCAGGTATTGTGCCTTGATTCTTTCCTTCGCTATTCTGAAATATGGTAGTTCATAAGGAAGAGCTCAGGTATAATGCATGGTATGTATTTAGGACATATGTAGTCAAGATGGAATTTGTCCCTCTTATTCGTTGAGAGTCAGATGTTTAAGGCCTGATAAAGTTAAATCTATAAGAGAGTGATCACTCTGTGTCTCTTGGATTTAACATGACATCTAGGACGAAAGGATACTATGAAAGATTTACCTATTCATATTCGAGATGGGAACTCGAAAGGGATGATGTTATTGAATGGCACAAAGTCATAACATATTGGAGGTGATGGACGGTCGTTAGGTGGTATCCATCACTTGCATTAATTCATATGTTTCTCGTGCAAGTGGGAGATTGAAGGTTTTTCGTATGCCCAAGAGACATATTGAATTAATGTGGCTAATATGTTATGATCCAAGTCGGGTCATACCCAATAACAAGCTTGCCGACACCTTAATCGTATTTAATCTTAATGAATGGATCATTAAATAAATACGCGACACTTGGATTTTAGAAAATCAGTTTTTCAAAATGTTATCACTTGAGATAAATTATTTGGATAATTTATATATAATTGTTTATAAGTATAAATGATTATATTGTGTTATATTTTATAAAAGGGTTTATAAAATATAAAAGTAACATAAAAATATATACATGTTTTATATATATATCTAGTTTATATATATGTATAAATACATTGTTATATAATATATATGTAGTGCAGAATTTGTGACTCCAAGACTCACAAGCATGCCTTGTTTATGTTTACTTTTAATAACACACAAGTGCCAAGGTGCATGCTCATGTATTAACCAAGGCCTTGACTCAAGAGTGAGAGCATAACACACATAAAAGTGACTTCAAAAATTCTGGTTCTGCAGCCCCATTGCCGAACTGTTTTGGAGAAAAAGGAGGTTCCTTTGCTTGCTCTTTGATCACATTCAAGTGTTCTAAATCCTAACTAAATACAAAGGGTGTGTTGGTGATCAAAGCTTGGGGTATACTACACTTGAGGCTTCAAGTTAGAGGCTACATTCTCAACATCTCCTTCATTAGTTTCTGCACTTTTCAGAGGTGCTGCTGTTCGGTTTTTACAAAGAGAAGAAAGAGGGTTTGAAGCTAGGATTCAAGGTGCTTAAAGTCTAGCCAATACAAGGGTGTGTTGGTACTTTGTTTCATCATCTTTCTCATCATCATTCAAGCAATTTTCAGCCCTTAAACTTAGTTTAAGGAGGTATAAAATTCTATCTTTTCTTGTTAATTAGTAAGCATAATATTCACAACTTGATCCAAGAAGGGATTTGGCTTTAATTGGTTTAAAGATAACAAGTTTAATTTGTAATTACACGCTTCCGTTTTGATTATAATCTTAAATGGTTTTAAGAGTTTCAAACTTGTTAAATCCCAACAAGTTTCCCATATCAAACTATTATTAATATTATTATTATTGTTACCATGATCATTATTTAATTATTATGAATACTATAAGGATGATTATTATTATCATTATTATCAATAACTATTAGAATTATAATCGTTATTAGTATTATTATTATTATTAAATATTACGAACATTTGTTATTATTATTATTATTATTATTATTATTATTATTACTACTATTATTATCATTGTTACATTATTATTATTTTTGCAATTGTTAAGGATAATATTTTGAAATGTGAATTTAGCATGATAGGTAATTTGATTAGTATATATAAAGTTTATAATAAATATTAGATAATATAATAAGATAGTTTGAAGATTAGGGTTTGAGATGAGTAAAAATATATAGTTATATGTAACATATACATATATATTGATGTATAGAAAACTCATAAAGTTAAACTCTAAATGAACTTATTTTTAATATATAACGACTGATATAACCTTAAGGCGTAAATGTTAGTTACATAAAAACTTGGCATATATTAAGGTACAGAATATATTACGACTATAAATGAGAATGGTGTATAAATATATATATAGCTTAATATGGATTAATAGTAAAATAGTATGTATAGATATAGGTTATTACTTATAAATGTAACCAATGTTTATATATATACAAATATATATACTTATATATATGAATAAATAAAACTATATATATAAGATACATAATTTTTGAATAAAACCTGTGCTATCATAATCATCAAGTAATTATAAAATAACATTTTGTATAGATGTACTAGAACTATATAATGTATTAATAAATATTTAATAAAATGATATATTTTATACATATAACATAACAAAAATTAATATTATATACAAAATGAATATATGAAACATATATATACTACTAATATAAAGAGGGATTAATAAAGTTATATATACTTGTTCGGTTACAACTATGTATATTAATGAATATACAAATGATATAGGTTCATGAATCCGAGGCCAACCCTGCATTGTCCAATGTCGTCATATGTATTTTTACTACAAAATACAGTACCGTGAGTTTCATTAATCCCTTTTTAAATGCTTTCGCAATATATATTTTGGGACTGAGAATACATGCGCTGCTTTTATAAATGTTTTACGAAATAGACACAAGTAATCGAAACTACATTATATGGTTGAATGATCGAAATCGAATATGCCCCTTTTTATATAGTCTGGTAATCTAAGAATTAGGGAACAGAAACCCTAATTGACGCGAACTCTAAAGATAGATCTATCGGGCCCAACAAGCCCCATCCAAAGTACCGGATGCTTTAGTACTTCGAAATTTATATCATGTCCGAAGGAGGATCCCGGAATGATGGGGATATTCTTATATACATATTGTGAATGTCGGTTACCAGGTGTTCAATCCATATGAATGATATTTTTGTCTCTATGCATGGGACGTATGTTTATGAGAAATGGAAATATGACATCTTGTGGTCTATTAAAATTATGAAATGATTATTTATGATAAACTAATGAACTCACCAATCTTTTGGTTGACACTTTAAAGCATGTTTATTCTCAGGTACGAAAGAAATCTTCCGCTGTGCATTTGCTCATTTTAGAAACATTACTTGGAGTCATTCATGGCATATTTCAAAAGATGTTGCATTCGAGTCGTCGAGTTCATCAAGATTATTATTAAGTCAATTATAGTTGGATATATTCTGAAATGTTATGCATGCCTGTCAACTTTCGATGTAATGAAAGATTATCTTTTCAAAAACGAATGCAATGTTTGTAAAATGTATCATATAGAGGTCAAGTACCTCGCGATGTAATCAACTGTTGTGAATCATTTATAATCGATATGGAATTCGTTCGGATGGATTAGGACAGGTCTTCACACATTATTAATATATAAATGTTAAGTTATGAGTGCTCACATATCAATATTGTGATTCAATATTGCAGGAAAGTATGTAGAAGCAACGGAGATGATAAACACTAGATTGACCTCACGAGCATACCCCCGGACCATACCCATAACCTCCATATCTATAACCCATAATTTCCTTAGCTCTATCCCTCTCAAAAACTCATTTTGGAAACATGTGAGCAGAACCTCGTCGTAGTATTTTATGTATAATAATAATAATAATAATAATAATAATAATAATAATAATAATAATAATAATAATAATAATAATAATAATAATAATATTAATATTATAAATCTTACGGAGTATGAATGTGTGCAAACTGAATCAAATTTGTTTGATATTTAAAGGCTACCTTCACCACCTACCCCCCATGCGAGTGCATGGAGTTTGTGTGGTAAAACCATGCGAGTGCATGGGTGCCAAAAAACAGCTCACATTCTATAACATCACATTGCCGACACATTATATTTATATATTTAATATATAATATATTTAATCTTTAGAATTAATTAAATATTATATTATATTCTCGAGCATAGTTGATTTGTAATTTTTACACCGATGCGTTATACGTTGACCCTCGACTTAAGTACCTGTTTCGGTTTTTCGAACGCATTTTCGTACGCTTAGAAAACTGGTACTTTATGTTTCGTGTAATGTACCTTTATCAATAACAAGACTCAAATCAATGAAAAATTATTCCACTCAAAGTGTAACTTATTCATTTGAGTGTTTTGATCATTTGCTTCTATAAAATTGACGTATCGTTATTTACCAATATATATTATAATAATACTATTTTAAATCGAAAACGTTTTACGACCAAGTTAATATTATATTTTATCACTTTGTAAAATAATGAAATTATCATTTAAAAATAAATACTTATATATTTTAGAAATATTTATTTGCTAATATAATATTTAGTTTTTCAAAAACTAATTATATTTCAAAGTTTAATATATTTAAAATCGTTTAAATGTTAGATATTATTATATCACCTAACGTTTATGCTCTAGAACTTAATTTGATATAATTCATTTATGCGCCAACATTTATTTTAACTTCTCAAACGTTCTAAAAATCAATGGAATCGAATAAGCAAATGTTACTATCGTTTACTGAACAAATTTTGAATTCATATATATTCAATATTCATAAATACGTTTTAAATACACTTTGCGAGTTATTTATATATTTAATTCTAATAATTAATATCATATCGTATATATTCAAATTATGTTATTTAATGAAAACATTTTTAATTATCAAGTTCTATTATATCGAAAATGTTTTCGCACGTTTGAAGTTAAATCAATAGAATATTATGAACTTTAGTTCTCCACTAACTTTTGTCTAACTTTCATTAATTGACACATTCGTTCTTTCATGTAAATCACTTTACGATATTCCGAATATTGTTAAAAATAACAGATTTCTCAAATCATAGTGGACCTCATAACAGAGACTCGTAATTATAATCACATTGTATCTGATAATTCAATCATTTGATATTGTCTTTTAATTCCGTTGATAATTATATTAAATATATATTGAAACAAATACGTTTATGTAAAGTATTATTCATTTAATACTTTGTTAACGTTCTTAAGTCAAATAATAGACTTCATAACTTATTTTCATACCAATCAAACCGTTTAATGTTTTATCAATATTTCTCAATTTAATATTCACACGTATATATATATATATATATATATATATATATATATATATATATATATATATATATATATATATATATATATATATATATATATATATTCATGCATATCTATCTACACATAATCGTTCGTGAATCGTCGGGAACAGTCGAAGGGTAAATGAATACATGAACACAGTTCAAAGTTTTTGAGATTTCAACATTACAGACTTTACTTATCGCGTCGGAAACATATAAAGATTTAAGTTTAAATTTGGTCGGAAATTTCCGGGTTGGCACATGTGATACATACTAATTTGTTTCTATATTGGTTATAGAAATAATGAGAAAAGAAAACTCGCTCGAGGACCAAAAAGACTTTTCATATGCTTGAAAATTAATTTTCTCTTAAGTCATGTTAATGACGTATTAATTATTAACTATGTAACAATGAAAATAAACTTTCATTTTGTTTGAAGGTTGCAATTTGTATTTTTGTGTAATTTGTGAACGTCTTATTTGGTTAATTATTTTTTGTAATAATTATCACTCTGTACGTTTTTCATGTTAGAAAGTTGTAATCTCTTTAATGATTAGTCAATTTTGTGTTTTATCGTAGTTCTATAATTGTTATAGAAATTATTGAGAATATTAAAGAAAAGTTTATACGAAGACCAAATTTATTGTATATTTCTTTGTGAAATATTGAACATATGAATTATTACTGAGTGTAATAACTTAACTTTCTTTTCGTTAGAAAGTAATTTCTTAGTGAAATCGGAATTTTAAAGGAACTGGCATATGTGCTATAATTTGATAACTTTGCATGATTGATTATGTTAATTGTATTTTTGTGATAGATTTTGTGGATGATAATTGGGAACATAGTGAACTTTTTCTTCATGACCTATTGTGAACTATGATTTGACATAATTATATTATTGACAAAATGGTTTTCTATATAAGTATGAATATTAACTAGTCTTGCATAATCATCTATGTATTGAACGTTGGTTCAATTTAAAAATTTCTTCATAGAGCTTTGTGTTCTATAGTGGCTTTTACATCCAACAACATCCTTTATTTAACTTAATGAGGACTTTAAGTTGATTATGAACAATTTCAAATAAAATTTAAGAAGCATTAATATCCAATGTGTTTGGTAGAGCAAGAGGCTCAAGATGCTCTTACCGCATTTCAGAAGTAAATATGAGAAAAGGAAATAAATCCCTAATTAAGTGGGAGTATTAAGTGTTCGTCACTTAAAATAAATGATATTGCTCCATTTATATACATTTCTTGTCGCATTATCGATCTCATTTGTTTATGTATCATGCTTGTTTGAAGATTTGTTGCACGCATTTGGTGAAGATTGAGTACTTTGTGATTATTATGGTTCGAGAAGGTTTGTATTCAATTATTGAAGATTTTTGTGCCCGAAAGATCATTTATGCTTTGAAGATATAGTTTGGAATGGTTTTCTTGAAATTTGGATTGAAGAATATCAAGCTCGGAACCAACAGAACAGACCTGGACCGGTGGTCCACTTTGGACTGGCGGTGCACTTGTAAAGACTCGTCCTAATCCATAAGAACGAATACAATAACATATGATTACATCGCGAGATATTTGACCTCTATATGATACATTTTACCAACATTGCATTCGTTTTAAAAGATAAACTCTCATTACATCGAAAGTTGACAGGCATGCATACCATTTCATAATATCTATCTATAAGTGATCTAATCTGTCATTTACTTAATCATAATCTAGACTCAACGAATTGAATGCAACGTCTTTTGAAATATGCCATGAATGATTCCAAGTAATATCTTTAAAATGAGCTAATGCACAGCGGAAGATTTCTTTAATACCTGAGAATAAACATGCTTTAAAGTGTCAACCAAAAGGTTGGTGAGTTCATTAGTTTATCATAATCATTCATTTTCATCATTTTAATAGACCACAAGAATTTCATTTACAGTTCTCATAAATATACGTCCCATGCATAGAGACAAAAATCATTTATATGGTGAACACCTGTTAACCGACATTAACAAGATGCATATAAGAATATCCCCTATCATTCCGGGAAATTCTTCGAACATGATAAAAATGAATTCGAAGTACTAAAGCATCCGGTACTTTGGATGAGGTTCGTTAGGCCCAATAGATCTATCTTTAGGATTCGCGTCAATTAGTAGATCTGTTTACTAATTCTTAGGTTACTAAGCAAAAGGGGCAAATTCGGCTTCGATCATTCACCCATATAATGTAGTTTCAATTACTTGTGTCTATTTCGTAAAACATTTATAAAAATTTCGTATGTATTCTCAGCCCAAAAATATAAAGGGTAAAAAGGCAAATGAAACTCACCTATTGTATTTCGTAGTAAAAATACATATAACGTCATTGAACAAGTGCAAGGTTGGCCTCGGATCTAAATTAGTTATATTTATATATATATTTATATGTTGGTCAATATTTGTCTAACAATTTAGGTCAGGTCATAGTGTATCACAATCCTAATGCTCGAGAATAATATGCAAAGGTCAACAAAAGTCAATTTGACTCAAAATGATTTCCAAAATTTATTCATGATTATTATATAGTTTAAATATCGTCGTTTTATATTTTTTAAATATTTTTAAAAGATTTATTAGAGTAAATAATATTATTCATTTATTAATAAATAAAACTTTATATAAAAATATACTTTTATATATTTTAAGTAATAAAATTTATAAAATTCATTTAATATCATAAAAATATTATGATAGGTTTTATTAAGGTAAATATATTATTTGTATTACATATTTATTTGATAAAATAATATCTATAATAATAATAAGTAAAAGTCGTATTATTTTGTAATAATAATTATTATTATTCTATTAATAAAATATCAATATTTAAAATTACTAAAAATGATATTATGATAAAATGATAATTCTAATTATGATAACTTTAATATTTACAATAATTTTTAATATTAACTTTAAAATAATAATTCTATTTAAAATGATAATAATGATATTTTATAATAACAATGACATTTCTGTTAAAATGATAATTTTTGTTAAAATGATAGTTTTAATATTAACGATACTTTTAATAATAATATTAATGATAAAAAAATAATAAGAACGATAATTTTATCTAAATAAATATCTTATAATATTTTAATTTCATCATGATACTCATGCTCATTATTTCGTAATCGTTTCATTTAATAGCTTTTAATCGTCTTTTATATCATGTTCATAATACTGATAATAATAGTAATCAAATGAATTAGGTGTTACTAATATTAGTTTTAATTATAATAATACTAATAATGATAATTACTATGATATTATTAATAATACTAATAACTATTTTAATGACAATAAAAATAACCATTTTTAAATAATGATATATATATATATATATATATATATATATATATATATATATATTAATAATGATAATAATAATAATAATAATAATAATAATAATAATAATAATAATAATAATAATAATAATAATAATTATTAGATACTAATAATAATAATCCTAATTATAACTTTAACGATAATAATGATAGTAATAATAATAAAAATAACCAATTTTAATGATAATTCCTTTTATTGATAATGATAATAATAAGATAAACTAGAACGACGATAATAACGACGATAATAATAATCATTTTTAATAATAATACCAAATTTCAATTGACTATAACTTCAAATCCGTTCATCGAAACCATTCGATATCTGAATGAAAAGTTCTTAATTTTTCGTTAGCTTTCCAACGACATGCATATCTTATACCTTATCTCAACCGCATACGTAACTAATTCAGGATTCCACATATCCTATCTAATGGCAATATCAAAAGTACAAGCATGCATAATCCTATATTCTCGAGCACTAGTCAGGGGTACACTATTAGTATGTAAAAATTAAATTATGAGTACTCACGTATCAATATTGAGATTCAATATTGCAGGAAAGGTACGTAGACGCAACGGAGACGATAAACACTAGATTGACCTCACGAGCATACCCATGAACTATACCCATAACCTCCATAGCTATAACCCATAATTTCATTAGCCCTATCCCGTTCACAAAACGTATTTTGAAATAACTAGCACATGACCTCGTCATAGTATTTTATGTAATAATAATAATAATAATAATAATAATAATAATAATAATAATAATAATAATAATAATAATAATAATACTAACACTAATAATAATAATAATAAGATTTATAATAATAATAATAATAATAATAATAATAATAATAATAAATGAAATAAATATTATGGAGTATTGAAAGATTAGAGAGAGATGGGTAGATAGTTCGCAGCACCAGAATCGAATTGCATTTATAGGAAATTCTTGTCACCCTCACCCATGCGATCGCATGGGTCTTCTATGTTGTGGACATGCGATTGCATGGTCTCATTTGCCAGCGAATATGCACTACTTTCTTGCCGACACTAGTAATATTAATTATTTATATAATTAATTATTTAATTCATATAATTATGTATATATTATATTATATTTACGAGCATGGTAAAAATTTAATTTTTACTTGACTGACATGGGCGTTGTCACTCGACTTATGTCTCGCTTCCGGTTTCTCGAACTCATTCTCGTATGCTTAGAAAACTAGCCCTTTATGTTTAGTGACTCGCTTCCGGTTTCTCGCTTCGGTGGCTCGTTGTTTATCAAAATATATTATTTTAAATTGGGACGTTTTATGACTAAGTTAAAATATATAGATATATATATTTTCATTTAGAAATATAAATTTGTACTTAAAATATTTACTTACTAATATAACATTTAGTTTTTCAAAACTATTTATATTTCAAAGTTCATTCTTTTTATTTCATTTAGAAAAATATTATAACACGTAATGTTTTTATTTTAAAACCTAAATAGATACAATTCATTTATGAATTAACGTTTTAAATATCAATCGCATCACTAAGCGAGGGTTACTATTGCGTACTTAACTAATTTGAAAACATATATTTTTAATAAACACGTTTTTAAATACAAGTTGCAAGTTATTTATATAATTAACAACCAATAGTTCAACTTACGTTTATTTAATCAAAGACAATGTAAATAATCAAGTTCTATTATATTGAAAAACGTTTTTACTTAAGAGAGTAAAATAATAAATAAATCATAACAGGTTTCAAGTTATTATCTTACAGTTTATTCATGGGTCGTAGGATTAGATCAAATGGATAAATGTACGTATAAAATCATCTTAACATGACAGATGGTTTTATCTTATTAAAAGTCACGAGACAATTATTGTAAGGCATGTATTGGAATTTAACAGGAATTTCCACCAATCTAGCTATCTCTCGCTACTTGACACTTTGTCCTTACTCGAAAATCACTTTACCATTTATTCCGAATATCGTTAAAAAGAATTGATTTCTCAAATCATAGTGGACCTCTTAACAGAGACTCGTAATTATAATTCAATGTATCTAATAATTCAATCATTTGATATCATCTTTTAATTCCATTGATAACTATTAGAATATATTTTGAAACAAATACGTTTATATAAAGTACTATACGTCTAATACTTTGTTAATGTTTCCAAGTTATAATATATACACATATACATATATAATCATGTTCGTTCATATAATGGTTCGTGAATCATTGGAATTTGGTTTAGGTTAAATGAGTGTATGAACACAGTATAAAATTCTTGAGATTCATCTTACAAACTTTGCTTATCGTGTCGGGAATATATAAAGATTAAAGTTTAAATTTGGTCGGAAATTTCTGGGTTGTCACAGTACCTACCTGTTAAAGAAATTTCGTCCCGAAATTTGATTGGGATGGTCATGGCTGACAATAAGTATGTTTTCATGACTCATATAAGCTGAAGATTAGGGTTTTATCATCATTGAGTAATATGGATAATATGGATAAAACCATTTGATTTTGTGAAGAGTACGAGTGAAGCTATTACCAAAAGAGTGAAATAAGTAGGTATAGATTCGTCATATCTTTTGACGTAGATAGAATTGATTTTCAAGTTCAAGAGATTTGGAGAAAATCTTCGTAATAAGATTTGATTAAGGAAATTAGGATCCGTTTTAAATGCGATCATCCATTTTGATTGTTCTGTCGGATATTTTACTATAAATCCACTCCCTTCGTTTCCTTACAACTCACACCTTCTCTTCTTTCTCCCTCAGCTCATACTTTAAAGTATTTGTCAATATGCTCCATCCAATTCTGATTCTCGATATACTTCTAACTTTCATATCGGTTATTCTTCTTTTTCATCAACCGCCAGAAGAATCTATTTACTTCTACTATACACTTGGGTTTATAGTGTTTCTAGTTCTCCCGTGTCTTTATATTGCTATATGCATTGACATATACGGTTTATAATTTCTTGGTGGTTGTTGGATTTTATATCTTCTCTTATATTTCGATGTCCCTACTTCTGTCTCCCATAATCATTGTCATCTCCAGTTAATGCTCTCTTTTATTTGCTGCGATTTATACCCTAATTTCTATTTCGGAATTTTGTCCTTTCGTTTCTTCTTCTTACGATTAAGCACTGCTTGTAATGGTCCAAAATTTGCAGATATGAATCTCGGAATGAACATTGTTAATGTTCTAGGAAGGAAATTGTAATGGCACGATCTTGACTTGTCAAATTACCAGAATTCCTCGAAAAAAAGCCGAATCATCAAGAAATATTTTCTTGATATTTTAGAGGTTAAATAGAATACAAGAGTCGTATAACGTGGCACATGATGAAGTTATGATCTGTGAATCATCACCTTCCATTTAGAAACTCAGCATAACTTACTGTAATATAATCACGTTGATCAAGTGTCATTATATTATACTAACTCATGTTTCAGCTCCCAACACTACTTTCAAAAAAATATTCCTATTTTAAACTCGAATGTTTCAGAATTTAGAAACTAAAATAGTTTCTTTTATGATGTAATACAGATAGCGCGAAGAGGTAAATGATATCAGATAAGAATAATTAAGAAAATATCTTCAGAAATATGGAGGATATTTATAATGAAAGATACGATGATATCTTAGAATTTCTAATATCAGAGGATGATGAAGAATATTGTCCGCATGGGTTTAGAGTCAGGAGAAAGGTATTTGTTAAAGACTTCAGTAGATACTAAATCATTTGGATCCTTTGAAGTCAGGTTCAGTCTTTGTGATTTGTCCACAGCCTCCTTCATACTTTGCTCAATCAGTTTTCCAGTTCCAAAACTTCTCTTTTTCTGAGCTTTGCCAATACATTAATCTTTATCATCAAACTTTTTACTGCTAAGGTCGTTTACAGTTTTTGTTGCTTCATCAGCATTTCGAGAACTACTTCGCGGTTCAGAGTGTTTTTCAGAAACTTCAAATTCGAAGTATGTAAGTCTTGGAGATTGACGTTATATGTATAACTGTTGGCGTCAACATGCTGTGACATTTCAAAATACTGATTGCTAATTCCCAATAATTCGTATGGCAATTCTTGTTACAAGAGGCAGAAGAGTAAATGATGGGGTTTCGATAAATATAATGATTTTTCAGAAAGTCAAAGATCAGCGAAGTTGTTGGTAAGTTTGTTGCAAATGTGGTGAGATATAAAAGGTTCTTTGGTAATGATGATGAAAAGGCAACGTATATATCGAGGTTATAATAAAACTTTTTCGACTGAAAAGTCGAAGTTGACTTGCTGGAGCTGTGACAAAATTTGTTATTTTTGAAAAGGAATTGAAAAGTCATTTTAGCTAATAAATGCCAAAGGGTTTGACACAATTACGTGTCGAACTATGTCTTTGATTTCGAGAGCTTTTTAGGTACCTAACTGTGGGTAATATGTGGTTGGATCATCATCTCAATTGTTCATTGTTTGAAGTGTCTTCAGGAATTTTGGATGTAATCGTTAATATACCTATGATGTTCTAACACAGTTTTGAAGTCAAAGTATAGCTTTGAAAGATGTAGGAATCTAAGAGTGATGATACCGGTTATATCTCGATTTGAATTTTGCGATTTCAAAATCAGATTATGTAATTGAATTTGAATGAGTATGGTTGTTTTGATTTCTATGAAAGAATGTATATTGTTATGAAAATAGTGAGTATAATTGCTGATTGTTGAATTAGATTTGAAGAATGTAATATATTAATTGTGAATTTATATATCTCTCGGATATTACCTACACGTTAAAAATAAATTTCACAATTAATATTTTGTACAACATAATTTTATTACAGTCTTTATGAAAATATATATGTGTATATTTTCTTTAGATGTAACATAGATTTAATGAGTTAATATTAAATTAAATTCATTTGATTTACGGGTGAAGCTAGAACTGAATAATCTCTTAAAGGCTTTAGAGATTACATAAGTATTTCTTCAATAATATTGAAATTATGAATCAATACTTCGTTATTTGTTGAGGCGTGATGCTGGTTTTCGTTAAATTCTTGTGAACTTCGCAAAGTACGAATGAGGTTATCTGAAAAGTTTCGGGTACATCGATGATGAAAGTGTAAAATCAAATATATACTTGATTTATTATGAATTGGAATTTGTTGAATTGAGACAGAGATTGTAGTTAACACTGGTTAAGTTGCGGCCGAAGGACATACCATATTTGCATATTTGTAATATGAATTAACCGAGTAGTTAAGATTCACACACGATAGCTTAGCACGGAAAGATTTATTTATTTTTTATTTCGAAATATATATATAATATACATAGAATTTCTTCAGAGGGAATGAGTTAATTCTTCATAACTCGTTGATACAATATACGCGTTATTGATTCGTAATGATGTCCACAGTGATTCTTGAACTAACAGAGTTTTGTGATGTTACAGGAGCTGCTGATTCTGACGATGCTGACGGCACTGACTGTGATGGTTCTAATGACCCGTCTGTGACGACCCCGTCAAAACACTTAACGGATCCGTCAGTTGGTCCCATAGCTTGATCGGACTTAAATGAATTAAATAAACAAAGTTGCATTCTTTTATTTCAAAATGTTCCCCAAAAAGGAAACAAACCAAATTAAGTAGTTTGAAAACCAACCAACCATAAAATGAAACCAAAAGTTGACACAAAACATTGCCAACAATCCCACAATTTAAATTATCCAAAATAGAATGCAAACTTAAGTTTCATAAATTGTTTCATAAAATCTACCCAAATGCATGCAGACTCTTCTAACGACAGCGGAAGCATCAAATAACTCAAGTACCTGTGAAAACATGCAAGTAAACTGTCAACACAAAGGTTGAGTGAATTATAGGTTTAAATAAATAAGTAAACTTTAGACCACAAGATTTAAAAATGTTAGAAAACATTAAACATTATTCCATTATCAATGAGCCACCTGGTAACCACTTAACCCTTTATTTACCCTTGCCAAACACAATAAAAATATACACTTGGACAGTGTATCTACAACAAATTACGAAGTACTAAACATTCCGATTATAAATTGCTAGCGCGACTAGCTCGAAATGGGGTTGTCAAACCCGATAGATCTATCCGTAGGATTCGCGTTCACCGGTAGAAACCAATGATTACAGTTACCAGACTAGGGAATATTTTTGTCCAACTCACAATGAATAATTAAATTTAACTGTTACTTGTGTCTAAACGTAAATAAAAATCTGCATGTAATCACATCCCAAAAATATACTTTGAAAAGTATGTAAAAACGGGACTATAACTCACCTTAAATAGCAACTGAAGAAATCTCACAAACAAGCGAACAGCACGTAAAGTAAAGTGATCAAGAAAGATCACAACGCCGACCTATAAATAAAGCAGGTCGAAATAAATAACTAACTTAGGCCAAGTCTTAGTATGATAGCTATTGTACATGTTGCAAGTAGGCATAGAACATTACTCAACAAGCATCGGTTTGATTGGAACAGCATAAGGACACACACTTTCTATTTTTAGAAAGTTTCTATTTTTAGCAGGTTTCCATTTTTGGAAAGTTTTCTATTTTAGGAAAGTTTCTATTTTTGGAAAGTTTCTATTTTAGGAAAGTTTCTATTTTTGGAAAGTTTCCAAATTTAGAAAGTTCTATTTTTGGAAAGTTTTGAAGTTAGGAAAGTTTCCTTATTTAGAAAGTCAACAGAAGTCAACTGAAAGTCAAAGTCAACCGAAAGTCAACTCAAAAGTCAACCTTGGTCAAACATAGTCAACATTAATTTGAAAAGTGTAAGTTATAATAATAACATAGGTTATAATGTTATTTAAAGTCAAATGTGTATAATAAAGTCTTAACATAAGTTTAATTAAATAAAATGAATTATTAAAGTTAATATAAGTTGAAATGTTATAATTAGTATAACATAAGTATTTAATTAATTAATTAAATATCAATCATAATATAAATATTATTAATTTATAATAAATTTTAAATCATATCATAAGTATTATTAATTAATAATGAATTATTAATCATATCATAAGTTTCTAATTAAAATTATTAAATCATAAGTATTTAATAATTAAGTCATAATTAAATAATAATTAAGTCTTATAATAATTAAATAATTATTTAATATTTATTATAAGTCTTTTAATAATTCCTCAAAAACAAATTTAATACTTATCATAAGTATTTTCCTTTAATAACAAAAGTATTACTAATCATAAGTTTAATTAAAATGTTAATTAAATTATAATTAATAATTAAATGATATAATAAATATTTATATCATATGTTTTAAATAATAATAATTACTTCTTTTATCTTAAGTAATTAATTAATAATGAATTCCATAAATTTTATCATAAGTTTAATCATTAACCATAAGTTTTAAGTTTAAAAGTTCGCCGGGTCGTATCTTGAGTCCCGAGTGTCGGTTTCGGGCAAGCCACATATGTAACTTCACCTACTCAAACCACCCGACACATTTATGAACTCAAGAACACTCCAAGAACAGTCCCTAGGTCGTGGATATCAGCCATGACAACAATTGGGAAATCAATTTACTCAAAACAGTAATTCGGGCAAAACGGGTGAACCGTGGCTCGGATTTAGGTGACCCGAACATGAATATTCGTCTCACCATCAGTCCTAACCAAATGAGGCACCCTAAAGACACCAAGGATGGTCACAAAGTCGGACCCAACCTTGTTCATGCCAAGAACACCTTTCAATCTTTAACAAAAACCAAATTAAGCGTATCTAGGGCTCCGGGAATCGAAACGACATGAATCCGGAGTCTAAAGTTAATGTCTTGATGAGAGGAACTCATTTATGTACTTTATTTTAACATTCATATCAGTTATATAGTCAGAATATACGATTCAAACTGCTGTCCAAAATTTACAAACCGAAAACATGAACAAACGAGTAATTCTACGCATCCAAACAACATTACAACAACTTATACATATCATACTAATCATATAACATCAAAATACAGAAAAATAAATAAAAATGAAAAGATCTAGGGTTAGGGTTTATACCCTAATCAAGAATCAAAGTATATGATCGCGTAGAGAACGAAACAAGGAACGCGTTGGTGTTAATTGATTTATGATCCAAGCTACAATTTTAGATGATGATGGTGGTTTATGGTGGTGATGGTGACGGCACAAGGGAGAAGAGAGGAGAGGGTGAGAGCAAAAATGCAAGTATTAGGTTTAGGTTACAAATTTGTGAAATAAAAATGAAATAAGAAAAATGGAAAAGCAAGGGAGTGCTCCCCCTCCCTAATTCAGCCGAATTCTTTAGTGGGGTGGGCCCCACTTGGTCCATCTCACTTAAATGTAATTTCCTGATGGCCCGAAAACCCGAACGAAGCCCGAAACGCGAAAACGCACTTACGCGATTTAAAATCCGGAAAGATAACAAACGCGCGACGAAAAATAAATATAAATACACCTATTAATAATATGACCTTAAAATATCATATTTAAATTATTTAGGATTTAAAAATCCCGAAAACTCGACCGTTGGTTTAAAAACCGAAAAGATTCGCCGGATGGAAATCCGCGGAACGTAGAAACGTATAATTTAAAATATGAATACATATATCCACATAACACATAATAATTATTATATATATATTATTACAAAAATAATAATATAAGTCATGGAAATGACGCGGCACACTAACAGTTAACGGTCGTTAAATAATTAACGGAAAAAGATAACGGAAAAAGTAGGGTCGTGACAGTACCTCCCCGTTATGGAAATTTCGTCCCGAAATTTAAGCAGGCGCAGGGGTTGACTCGGCATCTGAGAACAAATGCGGATACTTCTGCTTCATTTGGTCTTCACGCTCCCAAGTGAACTCGGGACCGCGTCTAGCGTTCCATCGGACCCGAACAATAGGAATTCTGCTCTGTTTAAGAGTCTTAACCTCTCGGTCCATGATCTCAACTGGCTCCTCAATAAAATGCAATTGCTTGTCAACCTGAAGTTCCTCCAAAGGAATAGTCTGATCAAATTCAGCCAAACACTTCTTTAAGTTCGAAATATGGAAAACATCGTGAACAGCACTGAGTTCTTGTGGCAACTTCAAACGATAAGCCACCGGTCCAACTCTTTCAATGATCTCAAACGGTCCCACAAAACGAGGACTTAACTTCCCTCTTTTACCAAAACGAATAACACCCTTCCAAGGCGAAACTTTTAACATAACACGATCACCAACTTGAAATTCAACATCTTTCCTTCCTTTGTCGGCATAACTCTTTTGCCGGCTTCTAGCAGTTCTCAACCTTTCTTTAATTTGAACAATCTTCTCAGTAGTCTCGTGAATAATCTCTGGACCTGTAAGTTGAGCATCCCCAACCTCATTCCAACAAATAGGAGATCTACACTTCCTACCGTACAAAGCTTCAAACGGTGCGGCTTTAATACTTGCGTGGTAGCTGTTGTTATAAGAAAACTCAGCTAACGGCAAATACTTATCCCACCCATTTCCAAAATCAATCACACAAGCTCGCAACATATCTTCTAATGTCTGAATGGTCCTCTCACTTTGACCATCCGTTTGAGGATGATAAGCGGTGCTCATATCCAATCTAGTGCCCAAGGCTTCTTGCAACGATTGCCAAAATCTCGATACAAATCGACTATCTCTGTCGGAAATTATAGAAACGGGAACACCATGCCTCGAAACAATCTCTTTCAAATACAAACGGGTGAGTTTCTCCATGGAATCGGTTTCCCTAATCGGCAAAAAGTGAGCCGACTTAGTGAGTCGATCTACAATCACCCAAATCGCATCGTAGCCACCCGAAACTCTTGGTAACTTAGTGATAAAATCCATAGTGATACCTTCCCACTTCCACTCGGGAATTTCTGGTTGTACCAACAATCCGGACGGTTTTTGATGTTCAGCTTTGACCTTAGAACAGGTCAAACACTTAGCCACATACGTAGCCACATCACCTTTCAAATTTGGCCACCAATACAGCTCCTTAAGATCATGGTACATCTTCCCTGAACCAGGATGAATAGAGTACCTAGACTTGTGAGCCTCATCCAAAACAAGTTGTCGCAGTTCACCAAACTTCGGAACCCAAAGACGTCCTACAAAGTACCTAGTACCATCTGCTCGAATCTCAAATTTCTTAGCCATACCTCTTACGTTCTCTTTCACAAAATTCTCTTCCTTTAAGGCTTCTTGTTGTGCCTCAAGAATCTGCCTTGCGAGGTTTGATCTAACTGTCATATTCAAGGCCCTAACCCTGCGAGGTTCAGTCCTTTCTTTACGACTCAATGCATCAGCCACAACATTGGCCTTACCCGGGTGATACAAAAGGTCACAATCGTAATCATTCAACGTCTCAATCCATCTTCGTTGTCTCATGTTCAACTGTTTCTGATCGAGGATATGTTGAAGACTTTTGTGATCTGTGTACACAGTACTCTTGACCCCATACAAATAATGTCTCCAAATCTTAAGTGCAAAAACAACAGCCCCCAACTCTAAATCATGAGTTGTATAGTTCTGCTCGTGAATCTTCAACTGACGTGATGCGTACGCAATAACCTTCTTTCGTTGCATCAAAACGCAACCATAGCCTTGTCGTGATGCGTCACAATAAACAACAAAATCATCATTACCCTCTGGTAAAGACAATATCGGAGCGGTAGTCAGTTTCTTCTTCAAAATCTGAAAAGCATTCTCCTGTTCATCCTTCCACTCATACTTTTTCCCTTTATGCGTTAAAGCAGTCAGAGGTTTCGCTATACGAGAGAAATCCTGGATGAACCTTCGATAGTAACCTGCCAAACCTAAGAACTGACGAATTTGAGTAGGAGTTTTCGGGGTTTCCCACTTTTCAATCGCCTCAATCTTAGCAGGATCAACCTGTATTCCTTGTTTGCTAACAATGTGACCAAGGAACTGAACTTCTCTTAACCAAAAAGCACACTTAGAGAACTTAGCGTACAACTCTTCTTTCTTTAACAAATCAAGCACTAACCTCAAGTGTTCTTCGTGCTCTTCATCACTCTTAGAATAGATAAGAATGTCATCGATGAAAACTATAACGAACTTGTCTAGATAGGGTCTACACACACGGTTCATGAGGTCCATGAACACAGCAGGTGCATTTGTCAATCCGAACGGCATAACAAGAAATTCAAAGTGACCGTAACGGGTGCGAAAAGCAGTTTTTGAAACATCAGATTCTTTAACACGCAACTGATGATAGCCAGAACGAAGATCAATTTTTGAATAAACAGAAGAACCCTGAAGCTGATCGAACAGATCATCAATTCTCGGAAGAGGATAACGATTTTTAACAGTGAGCTTATTCAGTTCACGATAATCAATGCATAAACGAAAAGAACCATCCTTCTTCTTAACAAACAGAACAGGAGCTCCCCAAGGGGACGAACTAGGACGAATAAAACCCTTGTCTAACAACTCACGGAGTTGACTTGACAATTCTTGAAGTTCAGAAGGCGCAAGACGATAAGGAGCACGTGCTACAGGAGCAGCGCCGGGAACAAGATCAATCTGAAATTCTACCGCACGTTGCGGCGGAAGGCCAGGTAAGTCATCGGGAAACACCTCGGGAAAATCCCTAACAATATGAACGTCATCAACGTTCTTTACTTCCTTATTAGGATCAACAACATGAGCAAGAATAGCATGACAGCCCTTTCGGAGATGTTTACGAACTTTCATACAGCTAATAAGGTTTAACTGTGTGCATTTCTTATCTCCAAAGACCATCAGTGGCTCTCCAATCACATCAGTAATACGAATAGCCTTATCATAACAGACGATCTCGGCACGGTTCGCGGACAACCAATCCATACCAATAACAATATCAAAACTACCAAGTTCAATCGGTATCAAATCTATCTCGAAATCCCTACCACCCAGATTAATGTTACACTTACGATGTACAGTCTTAGCAGTAAGTTCCTTACCATTAGCTACTTCAACAACATAAGTATTGTCTAAGAGAGCTAACGGCGTTTTGATTCTCGGACTTAATTTACTCGACACGAAACTTAAATCAGCCCCTGAATCAAATAACACATAAACTGATAAATCGTTGACTGAGAACGTACCAGTAACAAGCTTAGGATCTTCCTCCGCATCCTTAGCATTAATGTTGAACGCTCGGCCGCGTGCAGTCTCTGCAGTCTTCTTGTTGGGACAAGCATCTCGGAAATGCCCCGGCTTCCCACACTCATAACAAACCCTTGGATTACCTCCATTATTCGATTTCCCATTACCGTTACCGTTACCACCTCTATTACCAACATTATTATTATTACCACCAGTCGCGGGAGTAGCAGACCCCGGCAAAAGCACTGTACAATCTTTAGCAATGTGCCCTTGCTTAGAGCACCTCTTACAAGTAACTGTGCAGTAACCATCATGAACTTTATAGCAACGAGGACACACACGCTGATTCCTGTTGTTAGCACCTGAGGTATCCTGTTTCTTCTGCTGATTTTGGTTTTGATTGCGGTTGTTATCCCACTTTCGTTTCCCATTATCAGCTTTCTTGACAACCTCCTCACTACTTTCAACAACTGTAGTCTTGCTTCTTCTCAACACCTTGTCATTAAGTTTGTGGGCCATAGTCATAGCTGCCTCAATTGTCTGGGGTTCACTGGACTCAACCCCGTGTTCAATCTTCTCGGACAAACCATCAATGTAAGCCTCAATTTTGCGGTCCTCATCCGCATAAACCCTAGGACACAGCAAAGTTAACTCGAAAAACCTTCGTTCATAAGCATCTAACTCGGTGCCATGCATTTTCAAATTCTTGAGCTCAACCTCTAGCTTCTTAAGCTCACCCCGAGGTCTATAGCGGGTGATCAATCTTTCCTTAAAATCATTCCAGGCCAAACCATAAGCTACATCGCTTCCCAAACTACTAACCAGATTGTTCCACCATGTCAAGGCACTATCCTTGAGAGTGCAACTAGCGAAACTAACTTTGTCCTCTTCACGGACCCGACTGACCCTGAAAATAGATTCGATTTTCTCGAACCAACGAGTAAGCCCTATTGGTCCTTCCGTACCACTGAATTCTTGAGGTCGACCAGCCATAAAAGTTTTGTGGGAGCATCCCACGTTGTTGTTCACATTGGCGTTAACATCAGCATTTGCTGCCATAGCAGCAGCAATTCCTTCATTGATCAGGCGTTGCATACGCGCTTCAGTGGACTCTCTTGGAGGCATGATCTTCAAAATAGAATAACACATCCGTTAGTACCAGGAATAATACTAGTGTCATAAAGGAATAGATCAAAACACGAAAAGACTAACCATTAAGATATTAGTCAACTAACACTATGAGTAATAACATGACAGTTATGATTGTTATAGAAATAACCATCACATGCATACATATTTTATGATAACATCATACAACATACATAGCACCTAACATACATGAACATATATTACGCATAATATAACATGCCAAGAGCCACAACATCAGAAATAAAACATGATAATGATAATAGATGTCATAAAAATAACCATCCATACATAATGAAAAATATCCCATAACAAAATCTTAATAAAATCCTCGGCAAAACGCCGTACATAACCCAAAATGTATGTATAAAAAGGACATTAAGTCTGATGAAATAGATAATCAATATGAATAATCACATCACATTCGCTTAGAGCGGGTGTGATAAGCTGGTCCAGCATGAGTCTCAGCAGGATCCTCATACTTACGCAACTTCCCTTTCACAACATCCAACTCTTCCTTCAACACACGAACAGTGCTCTCGAGAGCCTCGAACTTAGCATTAACTTCACGATCACGCTTGCGGTTCGCATCCTCAACCCTATGCTTGAAAGTGACAAAGTTACGCATGTCGGCACGGATCTCGTCCATAACTTCATTATGTGGCAAGGTGCGCAAACAATCACTAAGGGCGTTAATACGTGTCACCTCATTATAAGCCCGGTTCATATGAGTAATGGTAGAAAAATAGTAATGAACAGGATCATCGATCTCCGGTTGATTAGCACGACGTCTTGCAGGAGACGGTGGAGCAGGAGCAGCAACAGAGTTATCGCTCGAAGTCGACATCTGCAAACAGCAAAACCGCAAACCATATACCAAAAGATATGAAAGCTAATAATATAACTTATACGAAATGAAATACATAATAATGCTATAGCAAAAAGGTCGGGCTGTAGACTAGACTCTAATGCACCCTAATAACCACGGGTTGACCACATTAAGACCGCCTAGTTCCCTACGACCAGAGCTCTGATACCACATGTGACGACCCCGTCAAAACACTTAACGGATCCGTCAGTTGGTCCCATAGCTTGATCGGACTTAAATGAATTAAATAAACAAAGTTGCATTCTTTTATTTCAAAATGTTCCCCAAAAAGGAAACAAACCAAATTAAGTAGTTTGAAAACCAACCAACCATAAAATGAAACCAAAAGTTGACACAAAACATTGCCAACAATCCCACAATTTAAATTATCCAAAATAGAATGCAAACTTAAGTTTCATAAATTGTTTCATAAAATCTGCCCAAATGCATGCAGACTCTTCTAACGACAGCGGAAGCATCAAATAACTCAAGTACCTGTGAAAACATGCAAGTAAACTGTCAACACAAAGGTTGAGTGAATTATAGGTTTAAATAAATAAGTAAACTTTAGACCACAAGATTTAAAAATGTTAGAAAACATTAAACATTATTCCATTATCAATGAGCCACCTGGTAACCACTTAACCCTTTATTTACCCTTGCCAAACACAATAAAAATATACACTTGGACAGTGTATCTACAACAAATTACGAAGTACTAAACATTCCGATTATAAATTGCTAGCGCGACTAGCTCGAAATGGGGTTGTCAAACCCGATAGATCTATCCGTAGGATTCGCGTTCACCGGTAGAAACCAATGATTACAGTTACCAGACTAGGGAATATTTTTGTCCAACTCACAATGAATAATTAAATTTAACTGTTACTTGTGTCTAAACGTAAATAAAAATCTGCATGTAATCACATCCCAAAAATATACTTTGAAAAGTATGTAAAAACGGGACTATAACTCACCTTAAATAGCAACTGAAGAAATCTCACAAACAAGCGAACAGCACGTAAAGTAAAGTGATCAAGAAAGATCACAACGCCGACCTATAAATAAAGCAGGTCGAAATAAATAACTAACTTAGGCCAAGTCTTAGTATGATAGCTATTGTACATGTTGCAAGTAGGCATAGAACATTACTCAACAAGCATCGGTTTGATTGGAACAGCATAAGGACACACACTTTCTATTTTTAGAAAGTTTCTATTTTTAGCAGGTTTCCATTTTTGGAAAGTTTTCTATTTTAGGAAAGTTTCTATTTTTGGAAAGTTTCTATTTTAGGAAAGTTTCTATTTTTGGAAAGTTTCCAAATTTAGAAAGTTCTATTTTTGGAAAGTTTTGAAGTTAGGAAAGTTTCCTTATTTAGAAAGTCAACAGAAGTCAACTGAAAGTCAAAGTCAACCGAAAGTCAACTCAAAAGTCAACCTTGGTCAAACATAGTCAACATTAATTTGAAAAGTGTAAGTTATAATAATAACATAGGTTATAATGTTATTTAAAGTCAAATGTGTATAATAAAGTCTTAACATAAGTTTAATTAAATAAAATGAATTATTAAAGTTAATATAAGTTGAAATGTTATAATTAGTATAACATAAGTATTTAATTAATTAATTAAATATCAATCATAATATAAATATTATTAATTTATAATAAATTTTAAATCATATCATAAGTATTATTAATTAATAATGAATTATTAATCATATCATAAGTTTCTAATTAAAATTATTAAATCATAAGTATTTAATAATTAAGTCATAATTAAATAATAATTAAGTCTTATAATAATTAAATAATTATTTAATATTTATTATAAGTCTTTTAATAATTCCTCAAAAACAAATTTAATACTTATCATAAGTATTTTCCTTTAATAACAAAAGTATTACTAATCATAAGTTTAATTAAAATGTTAATTAAATTATAATTAATAATTAAATGATATAATAAATATTTATATCATATGTTTTAAATAATAATAATTACTTCTTTTATCTTAAGTAATTAATTAATAATGAATTCCATAAATTTTATCATAAGTTTAATCATTAACCATAAGTTTTAAGTTTAAAAGTTCGCCGGGTCGTATCTTGAGTCCCGAGTGTCGGTTTCGGGCAAGCCACATATGTAACTTCACCTACTCAAACCACCCGACACATTTATGAACTCAAGAACACTCCAAGAACAGTCCCTAGGTCGTGGATATCAGCCATGACAACAATTGGGAAATCAATTTACTCAAAACAGTAATTCGGGCAAAACGGGTGAACCGTGGCTCGGATTTAGGTGACCCGAACATGAATATTCGTCTCACCATCAGTCCTAACCAAATGAGGCACCCTAAAGACACCAAGGATGGTCACAAAGTCGGACCCAACCTTGTTCATGCCAAGAACACCTTTCAATCTTTAACAAAAACCAAATTAAGCGTATCTAGGGCTCCGGGAATCGAAACGACATGAATCCGGAGTCTAAAGTTAATGTCTTGATGAGAGGAACTCATTTATGTACTTTATTTTAACATTCATATCAGTTATATAGTCAGAATATACGATTCAAACTGCTGTCCAAAATTTACAAACCGAAAACATGAACAAACGAGTAATTCTACGCATCCAAACAACATTACAACAACTTATACATATCATACTAATCATATAACATCAAAATACAGAAAAATAAATAAAAATGAAAAGATCTAGGGTTAGGGTTTATACCCTAATCAAGAATCAAAGTATATGATCGCGTAGAGAACGAAACAAGGAACGCGTTGGTGTTAATTGATTTATGATCCAAGCTACAATTTTAGATGATGATGGTGGTTTATGGTGGTGATGGTGACGGCACAAGGGAGAAGAGAGGAGAGGGTGAGAGCAAAAATGCAAGTATTAGGTTTAGGTTACAAATTTGTGAAATAAAAATGAAATAAGAAAAATGGAAAAGCAAGGGAGTGCTCCCCCTCCCTAATTCAGCCGAATTCTTTAGTGGGGTGGGCCCCACTTGGTCCATCTCACTTAAATGTAATTTCCTGATGGCCCGAAAACCCGAACGAAGCCCGAAACGCGAAAACGCACTTACGCGATTTAAAATCCGGAAAGATAACAAACGCGCGACGAAAAATAAATATAAATACACCTATTAATAATATGACCTTAAAATATCATATTTAAATTATTTAGGATTTAAAAATCCCGAAAACTCGACCGTTGGTTTAAAAACCGAAAAGATTCGCCGGATGGAAATCCGCGGAACGTAGAAACGTATAATTTAAAATATGAATACATATATCCACATAACACATAATAATTATTATATATATATTATTACAAAAATAATAATATAAGTCATGGAAATGACGCGGCACACTAACAGTTAACGGTCGTTAAATAATTAACGGAAAAAGATAACGGAAAAAGTAGGGTCGTGACACCGTCCAAATCCATCTGGACAAATACATTACATTTGGTTACATCGCGAGGTACTTGACCTCTATATGATACATTTTACAAACATTGTATTCGATTTGAAAAGACAATCTTTCTTTACAACGAAAGTTGACGGCATGCATACCATTTCAAAATATATCCAACTATAATTGACTTAATAATAATTTTGATGAACTCGATGACTCGAATGCAACGTCTTTTGAAATATGTCATGAATGACTCCAAGTAATATCTCTAAAATGAGCAAATGCACAGCAGAAGATTTCTTTCATACCTGAGAATAAACATGCTTTCAAGTGTCAACCAAAAGGTTGGTAAGTTCATTAGTTTAACATTAATAATTATTTCCATCATTTTAATAGACCACAAGAATTTCATTTCCAGTTCTCATAAATATACGTCCCATGCATAGAGACAAAAATCATTCATATGGTGAACAACTGGTAACCGACATTAACAAGATGCATATAAGAATATCCCCTATCATTTCGGGAAATCCTTCGGACATGATAAAAATGAATTCGAAGTACTAAAGCATCCGGTACTTTGGATGGGGTTCGTTAGGCTCAATAGATCTTTCTTTAGGATTCGCGTCAATTAGTAGATCGGTTTACTAATTCTTAGGCTACCAAGCAAAAAGGGGCATATTCGGCTTCGATCATTCAACCATATAATGTAGTTTCGATTACTTGTGTCTATTTGGTAAAATATTTATAAAAATTGCGCATGTATTCTCAGCCCAAAAATATAAAGGGTAAAAAGGCAAATGAAACTCACTATACTGTATTTTGTAGTAAAAATACATATGATGACACTGAACAATGCAGGGTTGGCCTCGGATTCACGAACCTATAACATTTATATATATATATATATATATATATATATATATATATATATATATATATATATATATATATATATATATATATATATATATATATATATATATATATATATATATATATATATATATATATATATATATATATATATTAACACATATAATGGTAATCGAACAAATTTATATATTATTAGTGATTTAATTGTTATTTTAATTATGTGTTTCATTAATAATTTAATTAGATTTATTTATTCTTATATACTTTAAATAGATAATTAATATTTATTACAAAAATATTAATATAGTTATGTTTTATGTTATAAATATATTTTTATTTAGAAAATATTTATTTGATATATTAATGATAATAATAATAATAATAATGATAAAAAATAATACTAATAAAAATGATAAATTAAAAATAATTATCTTTTAGTGATAATGATGATAATAATAATAATAATTTTTGATAAATAGGATGATTTTTCTAATAATGATAATAATATTAATACTACTTATTTTAATAATAATAATGATATTAATGATAATAATAATATTACTTAATAATAACTATTAACCATAATGATTAAAACGATAATGTAAGTATTAATACTTATATTAATGCTAATAATAATACGATAATAATAATAATAACATTAATAATAATAATGGTAATAGTATTACTACCTCATAGAAATAGTCCTTAAAAAAATGCCAAGTCCGGGTTTGAACCCGCGACGTCCCGTTAACCCGAAAATACTCCCAAACAAATGCTCCGTTACTTATTTTCTTTCTTAATTCATACCTGTCACACCCCCAAATAGGGCCTGGGGTATTTGTGACTAATTATATCAAATCACAGTTGTATAAACGAGAACCACTCTATATGAGACGTTTTATTGAGTTTTGCAGCAGAAGATAAATAGATTACATTGTATTTAGAACATTAAATGTCTTTAATTGATATGATATGTAATGAAGACTCCAAGTATAGCAAGCAATCATCATCAAAGCAGCAGATATACATCAGAAGCAATACTTAAGTACCTGAGAATAAACATGCTTAAAAAGTCAACACGAGGTTGAGTGAGTTCATAGGTTTGTCATAAATAATGATTTCAGTAATAGTGTTAGACCACAAGATTTGTTTTCATAAGTAGATCACTCAGATCCAGTCAAGTTGATCTCCCGCAGGATCATAAAGTTATGCCAGTGCGTGATATTTAGACTAAACGTTGTTTGTCCCGTGACAAGTTGTTCTGTCCTTGTCGTTTAATTTTATTATCAATTAATACAAAGACTTAGTCAAATGTATCGGGGACATTACTCCCGATAGGCCTATCCCCAATAATTAAGAATGCCGTAGCAATTAAAAATATCACTGTAGGGACTTAGTCGGACATAGCCGGGTATAGCATAGTTTTAATAGTTGGTACTAATATTTAGACTAGACTTTCAAGTTTGCCCCGTAACAAGTTATCGTTTATACTTGTCGGTTGGGGACTTGCTGGTCATAGTCCAACATAACACAGTTTAATAGTTGGTACTTGTATTTTGTAACGTCCTCCCAATAGGGTCTGGAAGAAACGTTACATATATCAAATAAACCAACATATTATAATACGAGAACAATACTAAATGAGAAAATTTAACTTTATTGAGTACGCAGCGGAAAATGAAATGTCGTTACAATAATGGAAATAACGATAAAGTAATTGTTCATATGCAGAAGTAATAAATGCGATATCTCTTGATCCTAAGTCCAAGTAGCATCACATAAGTAGTAGATAAGAAAGCTTGAATCAAACAGCACCTGAGACAAAACATGCTAAAGTGTCAACCAAAAAGGTTGAGTGAAGTTCATAGGTTTAACAAAAGTAGTTATCGTTGTTTCTAGACCATAAGATTTAGTTGTAAAGTTGATCTCCCGCAGGATCAAAAAGTAGATCTCGCAGATCCAAAAGTAGTACTGATTCGTGATATTTTAGACTAAACGTTTGTTTTGTTGCCCCGATGATAAGTTGGCAGTACCTTATCACCATGTTTAAATCATTATTAAGTAATACAAAGACATCACGGTCAAATGTATCGGGGACGTTACTCCCGATAGGCCTACCCCCAATAATTAAGAATGCCTTATCCTGAAAGCAATTAAAAAATATCACTGTGGGGTCTTAGTAGCATAAGCTAGTCATAGTACAGTTTAGGTTCGTACTTGTGTCTAAGTTGTTTAAAGTATAAAAGCAGCATGTGTCTCACCCCAGTAAGTATAAAAAGTGCTATAGCAATAAGAGTGGGGCTATGAAAGTCACCTTAGTAAGTAGAGAGAGAGTTATTCCTCGGAATAAAGAGTTGAACGAGTGAGCAGGAAAGTCAACCTATTGACATTTAAGAGTAGTTAAGTGTTTTGCCCATGTTTAAGTTTAAGTATGTGTTTAAGTATAGTTTGTTTTACTAAGTTTCTATTCCTAGTAAGTTACTATTTTTATAAAGTTTCCATTTTTAGAAAGTTTCTTATTTTACTAAGTTTCTATGACTAGAGAGTTTCTACTTTTATGAGTGTTTTTCATTTTAGGATACTTGCCGTATTAGATAAGCTTCCAATCACCCCTTTCCCTTCGAATAGCTAATTTAGATCTAGGGGCTTGAGCCATAGGACCCTTTAAATCGGAAATCCAAACCCTCTGCCTAGAATCTCGTAGAAACCATTCGTCAAGAAAGTTCGAAGATCTATACATCTCTAATACATATCCCAAAATGTTTTTGTGCTACAATATAAGTAGTAGGTTATAGGTGCTAGTAATAGTAATAGTGTATACATGTTAAGTACTAGTATAAGTAGTATTAGGGTTTAAGGTTTTAATATGTATATGTATATATAATTCGTATATATACATAAAAATAATTTTTTTACATGTATATATTTATATATAAATCTAGGAGTGTTTATGTATATACTTATGAATAACAAGTTTATAATATGAATATGAATTAACAAAGATTCAATTTTATGTAAATAGTTTAGGGTTTATGTTATACCTTTGAAGATTCAAGATAATTAACAAAGAAAAGATGAACACGATGAAGATGGAAGATCAAAGCCTTAAAAATCTTGAAGAACTCCTTGAAGATTCTTGAAGAACATGAAGAACAAGCTTGAAGATCCGAATACCACAAGAGAGGGAGAGGGAGAGATTGTTTTTGAGAGAGGATTTTGGTGTGATTTGTGAATGAGAAACTAGGAGTCTAGGAGTGTTTATATAGTGCAAGTATTAGAGTATTAGTCAACATAAGGATGTTCTAATTAATGATTTTATTTTGTTTTATAATTTTTAGTCACAAAAGGTGGTACTAGTTTATAATTAGTCAACATAAGGATGTACTAGTTTATACTTTATTTTTAGTCAACATAAGGATGTAATTGTTTAAGATTCTTTAGTCTCATTATTATTACTATTATTATTATTATTATGTTTATTATTATTTTTACATTTACTACATGATAAGTATTATTTTCTTTTTACTAATTCATGACTTGTATTTATTTTTATTTAGTTCCCAATTGTTTTATTATTTATATAAATGTCACTTTTTATTTATTACTTATAGATTAATAGTTATAAATAATATTATTGAAATGCATAAATTTTAATTAGCAGTGAGTGTCGAATAAAAGTTTATTATTTGGTCAACGTTAAATTGATTGTCTATATAACAACCCTTAAATAATTAATACGTATAGTCAGACAGTAAACCCTAGGGTCATTTCAGTAATTTCAGAAGTCAAAAAGTGAGGGTTGTTATAGTACCTCCCCGTTAATAAAAACTTCGTCCAGAAGTTTTAGGTAGACTTCTCGGATGCATCAACAGTTGAGAAGAGGTGGGGATATTTCCGTTTCATATGGTCTTTGCGTTCCCAGGTATATTCGGGGCCTCTACGCGAATTCCAACAGACTTTAATGATAGGTATGTTGCTTTTACGCGTTTGTTTGACCTCTCCTTCCATGATTTCTATAGGTTCTTCAACGAAGTGCATTTTATCATTAATGCGAAGATCATTCAAAATGATGATGTTATACAAGTCATTTAAGTAAATTGGATACATGAAATGTGTTATGAATGGTATTGAGCTCATTTAAAACCTTGAGCATTTTATGCCACAATATTAGGGCAGACAAACAGAGAGGAGTTCGTGAAAATCACAGTCATGAAATTTGATAGAGATCTTCATTGTTTACAACAAGAATATTTTAATGATGAATATAAGTTGAAAAATAAAGTTTTATCACTATTGAATAATATGGATAAAACGATTCGTTTATAGGAAGAGTATAAACGAAGCTATCATAAAAGAGTGAAATGAGAAAATTAAATGTTCGCCTTAACTTTTGATGTAGTCATGATTGATTTCCGGAATTCAAGGAATTAAAGGAAATCTTCGTAATCTATAAGATTTGATTCTCCGGTAATTAAGGAATTTGAGATTTTCTTTGATTTAATGCGGTGGATTGTCTCGATTGTTGTGTTTGGAATTTTGCTATAAATTAGCTTCTTCCGTTTCATTATCTTCACCACTTCTATACTTTCTTCCTCAATTCAAACTTCTAAAAGATTAAGAAAATGCTTAATCCAGTTCTGATCCTGGTTATTATATTGACCATATTTGCAGTCATTCTTCTTTTTCTTTTACCGCCAGAGGAATCTGTTTACTTCTACTATGCTCTTGGGGTTATAGTGTTTTTAATTATCCAGTGTCTTTATATTGCTATACGCATTGATATACACGGTTTGTAATTTCGGAGTCGTTATCGGGCTTTATATTTTTCCTTATATGTTGGAGCTTTATGCTTTTGTTTCTTCTTCCCGACTTCAAGTCAAGCGAGTAATGGTCCAGAATTCATAGGTATGAAGTTTCGAATGATCATAATATATAAAGTAGAAAGGAAAGGTAATAGCACGATTTGATTTGTCATATTACCAGAATATCCGGAAAAGACCGAATCATCAAGAAAAATATTTTCTTGATATGTTTAGAGGTTAAATAGAATGTAAGAGTCGTGTAACATGGCAAATGATGATTATAAAATCTATGAATCATCATCTTCCATTAAAAACTTAGCATGACTTACTGTAATATAATCACGTTGGCCTGACGTCATTATATTATATTAACTCATGCTTCAATTCCCAATCACTTCTTCAAAGCATTTATAATTTAAACTCGAATTTTACAGAATATAGAAACTAAAACAGTTTCCTTTATAAAGATATCGCAAAGAGATACTTAATTGCGGACATGAATCGTTATGAAGATATCTTCCGAAATATAGAGGATATTTATGATGATATTTTGGAATTTCTAAGTTCGAAAGTTGATGAAGAAAAATTTTCCGCAAGCTTTTAACATGACTTTGGAGCAAGATATTCTCTAAAGATTTCACCGGATTCAGAATTTCCTGGATTCTTTGAATATAGGGTTTGGCCCTTGTGTTTGTCCTTAGTCTCCTCCGTGGTTAGCTCAATCTGTTTTTCAGTTCCAAATTTTCTTTTGGGCTTTTCCAACGTACCATTCTTTATTATCAAACTGTTAGCCCTTAAGAACATCTATAGCATTTGCTGCTTCGTCAGATTCTCAAGGTTAACGAATCTGAATCATTGATTGACAACCCGAGATGGTTTCAAGAAATTTTATTTTTAGATGATTAAACGCTGATTGTAATCGTCAATGGATCTAATGGTTGATGAATATGCGTTGTTGATTTCAAAAGTAATGAATGATAATTTTGGTGGTTTGATGTGATAATTCATCATAGAATACGAATGAATATAATTCATGAATGTAGTGATCTTTAGGAAGATAACATCTGCTATAGCTTTACTTGAATTCTGATATGTCAAATTCAGAATATGTAATTTGATTTGAATGAAAATGGTTGTTCTTTGGTGCGCGGATACATATGTGGATGTAAGTAGTATAGTTACTGATTATTGAATCAGAATTTGAAGAATGTACAATGTAACATATTAATGTGAGATATAAATATTTCTCGGGTATTACCTACCCATTAAAATATTTTCACAATTAACAGTTTGTACAAAAGAGAAGATATACGTTCATATATGTATTCTTCAGATATAATATAGATTTAATGAGTTAATATAATATTAAACTCATTTGATTTACGGTTGAAACGAGAATAAATAATCTCCAAAACCTTAGAGATTTCATAATTGTCGCGAAATATTTCGCTAATGAAGTTATGAATCAATACTTCATCGTTCATTGTTATTGATATACCTCAGTATATGATGTTGGTGCTCGTGGAATTCTTGTGAAATTCATAAGGCACGAATGATGTTTTCTAGAAAGTTTCGAGTACATCGAAAATGAAAGTATACAATCAATCATGTATTTGAGTAATACACTTGGTTTATTATGAAATGTAGTTTATTGTGTTGAAGCAGTGATTAACGATTGTTAAGTCATTAACGAAGGATGTACATCATAGCATATTAATGATATGAATTAATCAAGTAGTACATACTAGTTAAGATTCACACGTAATAGCTTAGTATGAAAAGATTTATTATTGTTCCAATCCATATATATAAAGTATACATATGTAATTCTTCAGGAAGAATGAGTCAATACATCTTAACTCATTATTACTAATATTCCTTGGTATCTATGGGGCGTATGATGTTGATGTTTGAGGTACTGAGTGTGATGTTGAGGCGTGGAATGCGGATGTTTTCGTTGGTGAAGCTGGTGATGTTGGTGGTGATACCGATGGTACTGGTGGTACTGGTTATGCTGCTGGTGCTGCTGCTGATGTTTGTAGGTTTCGCACCATATTCTCCAGAGCCACTACTCGAGCGCGAAGCTCGTTGACTTCTTCTATTATTCCGGGATGATTGGCGGTTCGGACAAGTGGATGAATAAGATCTAAAATTTTAGATATTATATATTCGTGACTGGATATCCTGGAAATGAGGGTGAAAATAGTGTTCCGAACGGGTTCGCCAGTAAGTGCTTCAGGTTCTTCACCAAGAGGTGAATTCGGTTGGTGGAAGGGATCACCTTCTTCTTGTCTCCATTGATTAAGTTTACTACGAACCCATCCCCAATTCATCCAAAATAGATTATGGTTGATTGGTTGGTTCATTCCGGTTACGCTGCCATTGGAGCTCGAAGAGTTCGAGGAATCCATATTATGTGTTTGGAATTAGGGTTTTTGATATGAGATTAGTTTTGAATACTGGATGATATATTCTTCTCCTCGAATACGTGTATATAGCAAAAAGATTTCCGTAATTTATGGAGGGAATTTAGGAAAAGTGTTAGACAAAATCTATTAGGATAGATACGATAAGATATAATAAGATATGATGTGTCTTTACTTTAATAATGGCAGTATGACGTGTCGAGATCATAAAGTGATAAGTATGTAATCTAATAATCTTTTGATTAAAGACTTTCAATTCGTATACTGTGATAACCCAATGACATTTTTCAATTCGCAAACCGATGCATAAAGGCATAAGGCATATAGGTACGTGATATAACAGAGAGTTATATACGTTTGAGTGTGAGTAGTAACAATTATAAGAATTTCAAAATCATGAATAATATTTCATGTAATACATATGTAATACACATAACCATGATAGATGACTTATGAATATCAAGAATTT
Organism: Rutidosis leptorrhynchoides; assembly: GCF_046630445.1. Taxonomy (NCBI): domain Eukaryota; kingdom Viridiplantae; phylum Streptophyta; class Magnoliopsida; order Asterales; family Asteraceae; genus Rutidosis; species Rutidosis leptorrhynchoides. The sequence goes on along the minus strand of NC_092337.1, from coordinate 273,540,566 downwards.
CTGAAATCATTGTGTCGCATTTAGATGCGGTGGTGTAATTGGATAGTACTCAGGAAAGTGAGCAGAGTTCTTAGATTAGCTCGGCATTCTAAGATAAGTAAAGTTTCTAAAGTATAGTGTAGCATTTAACAGTTAAAGGCAACAATTAAAGGCACTATGGTCAAGGAAAGTTGTAGTCCTACATTAGGAAAGAGACTTTGATTAGAATCTTTAAGTCAAGTTTGGTAAGGCATGATTGTTAAGATTATAAGGCAATCCTAAGTGCTTTAAGTCTAAGGCAGGAAAGGTTATAGTTTCCTAGATTGCTAAGGCACCCTAGCTAGCAAGTAAGGCACACATAAAAATGCAATCCTGGTTCTCTATAACAGCCTGGTTATGCTCTGATACCAATCTGTAACGTCCTCCCAATAGGGTCTGGAAGAAACGTTACTAATATCAAATAAACCAACATATTATAATACGAGAACAATACTAAATGAGAAAATTTAACTTTATTGAGTACGCAGCGGAAAATGAAATGTCGTTACAATAATGGAAATAACGATAAAGTAATTGTTCATATGCAGAAGTAATAAATGCGATATCTCTTGATCCTAAGTCCAAGTAGCATCACATAAGTAGTAGATAAGAAAGCTTGAATCAAACAGCACCTGAGACAAAACATGCTAAAGTGTCAACCAAAAAGGTTGAGTGAAGTTCATAGGTTTAACAAAAGTAGTTATCGTTGTTTCTAGACCATAAGATTTAGTTGTAAAGTTGATCTCCCGCAGGATCAAAAAGTAGATCTCGCAGATCCAAAAGTAGTACTGATTCGTGATATTTTAGACTAAACGTTTGTTTTGTTGCCCCGATGATAAGTTGGCAGTACCTTATCACCATGTTTAAATCATTATTAAGTAATACAAAGACATCACGGTCAAATGTATCGGGGACGTTACTCCCGATAGGCCTACCCCCAATAATTAAGAATGCCTTATCCTGAAAGCAATTAAAAAATATCACTGTGGGGTCTTAGTAGCATAAGCTAGTCATAGTACAGTTTAGGTTCGTACTTGTGTCTAAGTTGTTTAAAGTATAAAAGCAGCATGTGTCTCACCCCAGTAAGTATAAAAAGTGCTATAGCAATAAGAGTGGGGCTATGAAAGTCACCTTAGTAAGTAGAGAGAGAGTTATTCCTCGGAATAAAGAGTGGAACGAGTGAGCAGGAAAGTCAACCTATTGACATTTAAGAGTAGTTAAGTGTTTTGCCCATGTTTAAGTTTAAGTATGTGTTTAAGTATAGTTTGTTTTACTAAGTTTCTATTCCTAGTAAGTTACTATTTTTATAAAGTTTCCATTTTTAGAAAGTTTCTTATTTTACTAAGTTTCTATGACTAGAGAGTTTCTACTTTTATGAGTGTTTTTCATTTTAGGATACTTGCCGTATTAGATAAGCTTCCAATCACCCCTTTCCCTTCGAATAGCTAATTTAGATCTAGGGGCTTGAGCCATAGGACCCTTTAAATCGGAAATCCAAACCCTCTGCCTAGAATCTCGTAGAAACCATTCGTCAAGAAAGTTCGAAGATCTATACATCTCTAATACATATCCCAAAATGTTTTTGTGCTACAATATAAGTAGTAGGTTATAGGTGCTAGTAATAGTAATAGTGTATACATGTTAAGTACTAGTATAAGTAGTATTAGGGTTTAAGGTTTTAATATGTATATGTATATATAATTCGTATATATACATAAAAATATTTTTTTTTACATGTATATATGTATATATAAATCTAGGAGTGTTTATGTATATACTTATGAATAACAAGTTTATAATATGAATATGAATTAACAAAGATTAAATTTTATGTAAATAGTTTAGGGTTTATGTTATACATTTGAAGATTCAAGATAATTAACAAAGAAAAGATGAACACGATGAAGATGGAACATCAAAGCCTTAAAAATCTTGAAGAACTCCTTGAAGATTCTTGAAGAACATGAAGAACAAGCTTGAAGATCAGAATACCACAAGAGAGGGAGAGGGAGAGATTGTTTTTGAGAGAGGATTTTGGTGTGATTTGTGAATGAGAAACTAGGAGTCTAGGAGTGTTTATATAGTGCAAGTATTAGAGTATTAGTCAACATAAGGATGTTCTAATTAATGATTTTATTTTGTTTTATAATTTTTAGTCAACAAAAGGTGGTACTAGTTTATAATTAGTCAACATAAGGATGTACTAGTTTATACTTTATTTTTAGTCAACATAAGGATGTAATTGTTTAAGATTCTTTAGTCTCATTATTATTACTATTATTATTATTATTATTATGTTTATTATTATTTTTACATTTACTACATGATAAGTATTATTTTCTTTTTACTAATTCATGACTTGTATTTATTTTTATTTAGTTCCCAATTGTTTTATTATTTATATAAATGTCACTTTTTATTTATTACTTATAGATTAATAGTTATAAATAATATTATTGAAATGCATAAATTTTAATTAGCAGTGAGTGTCGAATAAAAGTTTATTATTTGGTCAACGTTAAATTGATTGTGTATATAACAACCCTTAAATAATTAATACGTATAGTCAGACAGTAAACCCTAGGGTCATTTCAGTAATTTCAGAAGTCAAAAAGTGAGGGTTGTTATAGTATATAAATGTCACTTTTTATTTATTACTTATAGATTAATAGTTATAAATAATATTATTGAAATGCATAAATTTTAATTAGCAGTGAGTGTCGAATAAAAGTTTATTATTTGGTCAACGTTAAATTGATTGTGTATATAACAACCCTTAAATAATTAATACGTATAGTCAGACAGTAAACCCTAGGGTCATTTCAGTAATTTCAGAAGTCAAAAAGTGAGGGTTGTTATATATTTAGACTAGACTTTCAAGTTTGCCCCGTAACAAGTTATCATTTATACTTGTCGGTTGGGGATTTGCTGGTCATAGCCCAACATATCACAGTTTAATAGTTGATACGTGTAAAACAGTTATAAAAGTTGGGCATGTATTCTCAGCCCAAAAATGTAAAGAGTAAAAGGGATCATATGAAACTCACATTAAATAGTAGTTGAAGTATTCCACGCAAGAAGGAAAGTAAAGCAAGTAAGTGATCTGGATATCAACCTTGAGGTATAACGTTTGATTAGTTAATGTCTAACTTGACATAAAGTATGTTTATTAATATAGCAACTATATTGACAGTGACGGTTTTCGAGAAAAGTTCCTATTTCTCAAAAGTTTCTATTTTTGGAAACCTACTATTTATGAAAAACTTCCACTTATAGTAAGCTTCTAGTTTAAGAATGTTCGGATTATAATTCTTAACAAAGATTTTGTACAATCTCGCCCAAACTTCGTCGCTAACATGCAAGTCACTCGAATGATCTATTGTTACCGAGCGGCCCAAGATCTCTTGACCAGAATCTAAGTCTTGGCATTCGAGATCCACAAGCGTCCCATAATGGTAACAAGGATCACCCTAGGCCACAAGTAGTGGTGATGTTTGTAGTCTTTGTACGCTATCTTTAATTATAACCTTCACGTTAGGTGCGTCTATACATATATATTCATTAATTTGATTTTAATTATAACTCCTATATCTTAATTCATAAAAATACTTTTATAATTTTTAGTAACATATATTACTAATTATAACATGTTATTTATTTTTATTTTAATTGCATATAATTTATAACATTATTTACATGTTTCTTTAAAAAAATAATAAATCGAAGTAAATAGTAAATAGTAAAAAGTAAAAAGTAAAAAGTAAGAAAAAAAATACTTACTAGTAGTAATTCTTCAAAGAGAGAATGAGAGAAATTTTGGTGTGAGTTTGAATGAGAAATGAGGGGTATTTATACTTGAAAAAATTAGGTAAAAAGAATAAAATAATTAAGAGAAAAAGAAATATTTTAATTTTTAATGGGATTTTAAAATTCAAAAGTATTAAATGTTAGGTCATGGGATAATGCACAAAATAAAATAATAAAAGTAGTTTTCCATTATAATTTTTAATTAAAAAGTAATTTATTTATTTATTTATTTATTTTATTAAAAAAATCATTTATTTTAAGGATTTTTTTTATATATATTTTTTTAAAATAAACAAATTGATTTACTACTTTTTCAAGAATATTTGTCAATATTTTTTTTATTCATAATAACAATACTGATAATAAAGATATTAATTATTGATATCTTGTTTAAAAAGGATATTAATAATAATAATATTAATATATCAAATTAATGCGTAATTATTTACAAATAATTGTTCGTGAATCGTCGGAATTAGTCGAGGTTAAATGAAATCATATAAAGATTTTTGTTTAAATTTTGCCGGAAATTTACGGGTTGTCACAGTATCCCCCTGTTACTAGAAATTTCGTCCCAAAATTTAGTTTTTGCCATCAGTCGGCGTTGTTTGTAAACAGGTGAGGATATTTTCATTTTATTCGATTTTCACGTTCCCAGGTATACTCGGGGCCTTGCGTGAATTTCAACGGATAGAATATTGTTTTGTTTTAAGAGTTTAAGTCTTACGATTCATAAATTCTACGAAGTGCATTTTATTATTAATGCGGAGGTTATCTAAAGGATTTAATCAAGAGTGTCATTGATCAGGTTTTCTCAGAAAGAGATGATGGTGCTATATAAGCATGAAATGTGTTATGAATAGTAGTGAGCTTATTTAAACCTTGAGCATTTATGCCACAATATTAGGGTAGATAAAACAGAGAGGAGTTAATGAAAATCATGGTCATGATATTTGATAGAGATCGTCATTATTTACAACAAGGATATCTTAATGAGGTATATGAGTTGAAAATAGAGTTTTATCAACATTGGGTAATATGGATGAAACGATTTGATTATAGGAAGAGTATAAACGAAGCTATCGTAAAAGATTGAAATGAGGAAATTAAATATTCGCCTTAACTTTTGACGTAGTCACGATTGATTTTCGGGATTCAAGGAATTAGAGGAAATCTTCGTAGTCTATAGGATTTGATTCTCCGGTAATTAAGGAAATTAGGATTTTCTTTAATTAAATGCGGTGAATTGCATAGATTGTTGTGTCTGGAATTTTGCTATAAATTAGCTTCTTCTGTTTCATTATCTTCACCACTTCTATATTTTCTTTCCTCAATTCATATTTCCAAAAGATTTGTTAATATGCTCAATCCAGTTCTTGTTCTTGACCTTATATTGGTTATCTCCACAATCTTCCTTCTTTTCCAACTCCCACCAGAGGAGTCTGTTTACTTCTATTATGCTCTTGGATTTATTGTGTTTTTAGTTCTCCCGTGTCTTTATATTGCTATACGCATTGATATACACGGTTTGTAATTTCAGTGTTGTTATCGGGCTTTATATTTTCCCTTATATGTCGGAGCTCTTTGCCTTTTTATTCTCCTCTCAACTCTAAGTAAAGCGAGTAATGGTCCAGAATTTGTAGGTATGAAGTTTCGAATGATCATAATATACAAAGCAGAAGGAAAAGTAATAGCACGATTTGATTTGTCAAATTATCAGAATATCTGGAAAAGACCGAATCATCAAAAAAAATATTTTCTTGATATGTTTAGAGGTTAAATAGAATGTAAGAGTCGTGTAACATGGCAAATGATGATTATAAAGTCTATGAATCATTATCTTCCATTAAAAATTTAGCATGACTTACTGTAATATAATCACGTTGGCCTGACATCATTATATTATACTAACTCATGCTTCAATTCCCAACACTTCTTCAAAACATTTATAATTTAAACTTGAATATAGAAACTAAAACAGTTTCCTTTATGATGTGATAAAGTTATCGCAAAGAGATAATTAATTGCTGACAAGAATCGTTATAAAGATATCTTCAGAAATATAGAGGATATTTATAACGAAAGATACGGTGATATCTTAGAATTTCTAAGATCCAATGACGAGGAAAATTCTTCTGTCTCCTCTGCATTTAATGCTACCATATCGGAATCATTGGTTATCAATCCGAGATGGTTTCAAGAATTTTTTTTTTTAGATGATTAAACGCTGATTGTAATCGTCAACGAATCTAACGGTTAACGAATAGGCGTTATTGATTTTAAAAGTGATGAGTGATAATTTCGGTGGTTTGATGTGATAATTCATTGCAGAATACGAGTGAATGAATGTAGTAATCTTTAGGAAGATAACACCTGCTAAAGCTTTACTTGAATTTCGATATGTTAATTTCAGAATGTGTAATTGATTTTGCATGAAGATGAATATGTATCATTGTGAAGGTAGTATGTATAATTAATGATTTATGAATCAAAATTGAAGAATGTACAGTGTATTAATGTGAGATGTAAATATTTCTCGGGTATTACCTACCCGTTAAAATATTTTCACAATTAACAGTTTGTACAACAGAATTTACAATCTTTATGAAGATATACGTTCATATATATATTCTTCAGATATAATCATGGATTTAATATAATATTAAACTCATTTGATTTACGATTGAAACGAGAATGAATAATCTTCAAAACCTTTAGAGATTTCATAATTCTCGCGAAATATTTCCCTAATGAAGTTATGAATCAATACATTCATCGTTACACTTGATTTATTATGAAATGGAGTTTATTGTGTTGAAGCAGTGATTAACAATTGTTAAGTCATTAACGAAGGGTGTACATCATAGCATATTAGTGATATGAATTAACCAAGTAGTACATACTAGTTGAGATTCACACATAATTGCTTAGTACGACAAGATTTATTATTGTTCCAAATCATATATATATAAAATATACGTATATAATTCTTCGCGAAGAATGAGTCAATACATCTTAACTCATTATTACTAATATTCCTTGGTATCTATGGGCGTATGATGTTGATGTTTGAGGTACTGAGTGTGATGTTGAGGCGTGGGATGCGGATGTTGTTGTTGATGAAGCTGATGCTGTTGGTGGTGATGTTGATGGTACTGTTGGTACTGGTGGTGATGCTGGTTATGCTGCTGGTGCTGCTGATGCTTGTAGAATTCGCACCATATTCTCCAGAGCCACCACTCGAGCGCGAAGCTCATTGACTTCTTCTACTATTCCGGGATGATTGGCGGTTGGAACAAGGGGGTAAATAAGATCTAGAATTTTCGATATTATATATTCGTGACAGGATACCCTGGAAAGAAGAGATAAAATGGTGTTTCGGACTGGTTCGCCGGTAAACGCTTCAGGTTCTTCGCCAAGAGGTGAATTCGGTTGGTGGAAGGGATCACATTCTTCTTGCCTCCATTGATTGATTCGGCTACGAACCCATCCCCAATTCATCCAGAATAGATGATGGCTGATTGGTTCGTTTGTTTCGGTTACGCTGCCGTTGGAGCTCGAGGAGTTCGAGAAATTCATATTATGTGTTTGGAATAGGGTTTGATATGAAATGGGTATTGAATACTGAATGATATATTCGTCTCCTTGAATACGTATTTATAGCAAAAAGATTTCCATGATTTACGGAGGAAATTTAGGAAAAGTGGTAGACAAAGTTTACTGGGATTGATATGATAAGATATAATAAGATATGATGTGTCTATATTTCAATAATGGCAGTATGACGTGTCGAGATCATAAAATGATAAGTATGTAATCTGATAATCTTTCGACTAAAGACTTTCAATTCGTAATGGCCTATTCAGGTCTAGGGGCTTGAGCTATAGGATCCTTTAAATCGGTAATCCAAACCCTTCCATTCTAGAGTTTCGTAGACACCATCCGTCAAGAAAATTCAATGATAAAAAATAACGAGAAATCAAAGATTTTGAAACTAATGAATATGAATAGTAGAGATTTCAAGAATCATTGATAACATTTCATGTAATACATATGTAATACACAAAACCATGATAGATGAAAAAGGAATGTCGATAATTTCAGAAATCATGGTGTCGCATTTAAATATGGTGGTGGAATTGGATAGTACTTAGGAGAATGAGCAGAGTTCTTAGATTGGCTTGGCATTCTAAGATAAGTAAAGTTTCTAAAGTATAGGGTAGCATTTAACAGTTAAATTCAACAATTAAAGGCACTATGGTCAAGGATAGTTGTAGTCCTACATTGCTACGGTACCTAATTGTATAAGGCACACATAAAATGCAATCTTGGTTCTCTACAACAACCTGCTCTGATACCAATCTGTCACACCCCCAAATAGGGCCTGGGTATTTGTGACTAATTATATCAAATCACAGTTGTATAAACTAGAATGACTCTATATGAGACGTTTTATTGAGTTTTGCAGCAGAAGATAAATAGATTACATTGTATTTAGAACATTAAATGTCTTTAATTGATATGATATGTAATGAAGACTCCAAGTATAGCAAGCAATCATCATCAAATCAGCAGATATACAGCGGAAGCAATACTTAAGTACCTGAGAATAAACATGCTTAAAAAGTCAACACGAGGTTGAGTGAGTTCATAGGTTTGTCATAAATAATGATTTCAGTAATAGTGTTAGACCACAAGATTTGTTTTCATAAGTAGATCACTCAGATCCAGTCAAGTTGATCTCCTGCAGGATCAAATAGTTATGCTAGTGCGTGATATTTAGACTAAACGTTGTTTGCCCCGTGACAAGTTGTTCTGTCCTTGTCGTTTAATTTCATTATCAAGTAATACAAAGACTTAGTCAAATATATCGGGGACGTTACTCCCGATAGGCCTATCCCCAATAATTAAGAATGCCGCAGCAATTAAAAATATCACTGTAGGGACTTAGTCGGACATAGCCGGGTATAACATAGTTTTAACAGTCGGTACTGATATTTAGACTAGACTTTCAAGTTTGCCCCGTAATAAGTTATCGTTTATACCTTTCGGTTGGGGACTTGCTGGTCATAGCCCAACATAACACAGTTTGATAGTTGGTACTTGTATTTAGACTAGACTTTCAAGTTTGCCCCGTAACAAGTTATCATTTATACTTGTCGGTTGGGGACTTGCTGGTCATAGCCCAACATATCATAGTTTTATAGTTGATACGTGTAAAACAGTTATAAAAGTTGCGCATGTATTCTCAGCCCAAAAATGTAAAGAGTAAAAGGGATCATATGAAACTCACATTAAATAGCAGTTGAAGTATTCCACGCAAGAAGGAAAGTAAAGCAAGTAAGTGATCTGGATATCAACCTTGAGGTATAACGTTTGATTAGTTAATGTCTAACTTGACATAAAGTATGTTTATTAATATAGCAACTATATTGACAGTGACGGTTTTCGAGAAAAGTTCCTATTTCTCAAAAGTTTCTATTTTTGGAAACCTACTATCTATGAAAAACTTAAACTTATAGTAAGCTTCTAGTTTAAGAATGTTCGGGTTATAATTCTTAACAAAGATGTTGTACAATCTCGCCCAAACTTCGTCGCTAACATGCAAGTCACTCGAATGATCTATTGTTACCGAGCGGCCCAGGATCTCTTGACCAGAATCTAAGTCTTGGCATTCGAGATCCACAAGCATCCTATAATGGTAACAAGGATCACCCTAGGCCACAAGTAGGGGTGATGTTTGTAGTCTTTGTACGCTATCTTTAATTATAACCTTCACGTTAGGTGCGTATATACATATATATTCATTAATTCGATTTTAATTATAACTCCTATATATTAATTCATAAAAATACTTTTATAATTTTTAGTAACATATATTACTAATTATAACATGTTATTTATTTTAATTTTAATTGCATATAATTTATAACATTATTTACATGTTTCGGTAAAAAAATAATAAACCGAAGTAAATAGTAAAAAGTAAAAAGTAAGAAAAAAATACTTACTAGTAGTAATTCTTCAAAGAGAGAATGAGAGAAATTTTGGTGTGAGTTTGAATGAGAAATGAGGGGTATTTATACTTGAAAAAATTAGGTAAAAAGAATAAATTAATTAAAAGAAAAAGAAATATTTTAATTTTTAATGGGATTTTAAAATTCAAAAGTATTAAATGTTAGGTCATGGGATAATGCACAAAATAAAATAATAAAAGTAGTTTTCCATTATAATTTTTAATTAAAAAGTAATTTATTTATTTATTTATTTATTTATTTTATTAAAAAAATCATTTATTTTAAGGATTTTTTTATATATATTTTTTTTAAAATAAACAAATTGATTTACTACTTTTCCAAGAATATTTGTCAATATTTTTTTTATTCATAATAACAATACTGATAATAAAGATATTAATTATTGATATCTTGTTTAAAAAGGATATTAATAATAATAATAATATTAATATATCAAATTAATGCGTAATTATTTACAAATAATTGTTCGTGAATCGTCGGAATTAGTCGAGGTTAAATGAAATCATATAAAGATTTTTGTTTAAATTTTGCCGGAAATTTACGGGTTGTCACAATACCATTATTCTTTTAACCCGTTATTATCATATCTCAATCTCTTCATCATCATAACTATACGTTTCATCATGATAATATCATCTAGTCATTATCATTTATCATCATCGACCATTCGTTATCATATTCATCGTCACCATTATTATTATCGTTTATCATTTTAATTATCATCATCTATAATCGTGTTAATCCTAATACCCGCTATCATTTTTCTAACATCATCATCTTATTGTAATCATGTTATCAACATCATCAATATTACCATCGCCACTATCATCATCATCAACATGTATCCTAACCTCATCATTATCTTATACTTCACAAATCTTATATCATCATCTATTAATCATCATCTAATTTCATTTAACGTGTGAGTTGAATGGTGGCAGGTAGCGGTTTTGGGTGGTGAGGTGATGGAGTTCATGGTGTAGTGGTGAAGTGATGGCGACCGGTTAAAGTAGCGGTGCTGGAGGATAGATAGTATTCAAGGTGGTGAGTTCTTGGGTATTTGATAGAAATAGAAACAGAAAATAGAATAGATAGATGGTTGATGTTTTTGTTGTGGGTTCATAAAGGAAACAAAAATATATGGTGAGGGTTTATGAAGTGGGTTCATGGTGGATTGGCGTTTGATGGCTACAATCGATGGTGAAGGTGGTTTAGGTTGAAAAACTGAACCCGTATAGTAATGGCTGTAACAGTGATTGAATTCGAGCAACAAGTAAGTGTTTATAGTTCGGATAATCGTAACGGTAACATTCATGATGATGGTGGCGGTTGTGGTGTTTATGGTCCCCAAATGAAATAGCCATCTGAGCAGGTGCCGTGGTGGTTATAAATCGAAAATGAAAGATGTCGTGAACCAAAGTGGTGTCATGAGCTAAGGTGGTTTGTTCTCAGTGGAAGTGGTGGTTTGATTCAGGAGGAGGATGAATGCGATAGAAGTGTTTAAGATGATGATATAGATGTAATATATATATATATATATATATATATATATATATATATATATATATATATATATGATAGATGCATTCATGTATATGCATATATTCTTTGGAGTTATGAAAACAACCAACACAGTAACTCAATTATATACCAATCATACGCATAGATTTCAAAAGGTATACATTGTGCTAATAGTAATATATATATCCTACAGAAATTTTGATTCAATAATATGTGTCCTGGTTCAATTCACGGACTAAAAGAGGGCAGAATATAAATATATATATATATATATATATATATATATATATATATATATATATATATATATATATATAATAATAATAATAATAATAATAATATTAAATTATTCAAATGAAAATTTAAACATGTTTAAACGACTTAGCAGCCCTTTACAGTTTAACATGGATGACTATATCGTGTCTATTGCTAAACAGTTAACGCATAAAAGTGTTCCTAAAAATCCCCAACTTTTAAATTAACTATATTTATTTATTTATTTTTAATTACAACAACATATAATACTTCAAATTATATTTTGAATTATTATTTATATATACATACACACATATCTATTTACAATTAATTGTTCGTGAATCGTCGAGAGCATTCGAAGGTCAATTGAATATATGAACATCATTTCAAAATTTACTAGACTCAACATTACATACTTTGCTTATCGTATCGAAATCATATAAAGATTAAGTTTAAATTTAGTCGGAATTTCCCGGGTCGTCACAATGGTGATGCTAACGGTACTGTTGATGCTGTTGGTAAAACAAATCTGGTTTGTAAATCGTGCACCATTCTGGTCAGGGATTCTACTCTTCCTTCTATCATTTTGGTTCGCTTAACTGATTTATGGTTAGGGCTAGATTAGATAATCTCTAAGACTTTAGAGATTATATAATCGCCGCGGAATGTTTCTCCAATGAAGTTATGAGTTATTACTTCGTCAGTTATTGTTGTTGGTACTCCTTGGTATCTATGGTGCGTATGATGTTGATGCTCTTGGGACAGATTGTGAAGTTGAGGTTTACGACGCGGTTGTGGTTGGAGGTGGTAATGGTACTGTTGGCATTGATGATGGTGGTATTGGTTATGTTGCTGGTGTTGCTGCTGGTGTTTGTAATCTCTACACCATATTCTCCAAAGCCACTACCCGAGCGCGAAGCTCATTGACTTCTTCTATTACACCGGGGTGATTGTCGGTTCGGACAAGCTGATAAATAAAATCTAAAATTTGATGTAATATATAATCATGACGAGATACTCTGGAAATGAGAGAGAAAATGGTGTTTCGGACAGGTTCGCTGGTAAGTGCTTCAGGTTCTTCGTCAAGAGGGCAATGTGGTGGATGGAAAGGATCGCCTTATTCTTGTCTCCAATGATTGAGGAGGCTACGAACCTATCCCCAATTCATCCAGAATAGGTGACGACTGATTGGTTGATCCATTCCGGTCACTCTGCTTTCGGAGCTTGAGTGAGATTCTATTTCGGAATCCGAGTGACTTGAACTGATGACAAATTCCATTTCGAACAATTGGATAAAGGATTTTTCGATATGAAATGATCTTCCGGCTATCGGATGGTATTCTAATTACATAAAATATCTATATATATAGAGCAAAAGATTTCTTAAATTACGGAGGAATTTACGGAATATATCAGGCAAAGTTTAAAGTAACAGATACGATAAGATATGACTTATTTGATACGCTAAGATATGAATTTTGTCTATACACTACTCATGCAATTAATGTAGCAAGATGTGTCTAGACTAATAATGATAAGCAAGTAATTTCCTAAAGATGATAAGCAGATGATTTCCGACTAGAAATGATAAGCAAAACTTTTGACATGCAGACACGGTCGAAGTCCAGACTCACTAATGCATCCTAATGACTTATAAGTTAGACACACTAATGCAGACCTGGTTCGCTAAGACCACCGCTCTGATACCACATGTAAAGACCCGTCCTAATCCATAAGAACGAATACAATAACATATGATTACATCGCGAGGTATTTGACCTCTATATGATACATTTTACAAACATTGCATTCGTTTTAAAAGATAAACTCGCATTACATCGAAAGTTGACAGGCATGCATACCATTTCATAATATTTATCTATAAGTATTCTAATCTGTCATTTACTTAATCATAATCTTTACTGAACTCAAGGACTTGAATGCAACGTCTTTTGAAATATGCCATGAATGATTCCAAGTAATATCTTTAAAATGAGCTAATGCACAGTGAAAGATTTCTTTAATACCTGAGAATAAACATGCTTTAAAGTGTCAACCAAAAGGTTGTTGAGTTCATTAGTTTATCATAATCATTCATTTTCATCATTTTAATAGACCATAAGAATTTTATTTTCAGTTCTCATAAATATACGTCCCATACATACGGATAAAAATCATTCATATGGTGAACACCTGTTAACCGACATTAACAAGATGCATATAAGAATATCCCCTATCATTCCGAGAAATCCTTCGAACATGATAAAAACGAATTCGAAGTACTAAAGCATCCGGTACTTTGGATGGGGTTCGTTAGGCCCAATAGATCTATCCTTAGGATTCGCGTCAATTAGTAGATCGGTTTACTAATTCTTAGGTTACCAAGCAAAAGGGGCATATTCGGCTTCGATCATTCACCTATATAATGTAGTTTCAATTACTTGTGTCTATTTCGTAAAATATTTATAAAAATTTTGCATGTATTCTCAGCCCAAATATATAAAGGGTAAAAAGGGAAATGAAACTCACCTATTGTATTTTGTAGTAAAAATACATATAACGTCATTGAACAAGTGCAAGGTTGGCCTCAGATTCACGAACCTAAATTAATTATATATATATTTATATGTTGGTCAATATTTGTCTAACAATTTAAGTTATGTCATAGTGTATCACAATCCTAATGCTATAGACTAATATGCAAAGGTCAACAAAAGTCAATTTGACTCAAAATGATTTCCAAAATTTATTCATGATTATTATATAGTTTAAATATCGTCGTTTTATATTTTTAAATATTTTTAAAAGATTTATTAGAGTAAATAATATTATTCATTTATTAATAAATAAAACTTTATATAAAAATATACTTTTATATATTTTAAGTAATAAAATTTATAAAATTCATTTAATATCATAAAAATATTATGATAGGTTTTATTAAGGTAAATATATTATTTGTATTACATATTTATTTGATAAAATAATATATATAATAATAATAAGTAAAAGTTGTATTATTTTGTAATAATAATTATTATTATTCTATTAATAGAATATCAATATTTATAATTACTAAAAATGATATTATGATATAATGATAATTCTAATTATGATAACTTTAATATTTACAATACTTTTTAATATTAACTTTAAAATAATAATTCTATTTAGAATGATAATAATGATATTTTATAATAACAATGACATTTATGTTAAAATGATAATTTTGTTAAAATGTTAGTTTTGATATTAACGATACTTTTAATAATAATATTAATGATAAAAAAATAATAAGAACGATAATTTTATCTAAATCAATATCTTATAATATTTTAATTTCATCATGATACTCATGCTCATTATTTCCTAATCATTTCGTTTAATAGCTATTAATCGTGTTTTATATCGTGTTCATAATACTGATAATAATAGTAATCAAAAGAATTAGGTGTTACTAATATTAGTTTTAATTATAATAATACTAATAATGATAATTACTATGATATTATTAATAATACTAATAACTATTTTAATAAAAATAAAAATAACCATTTTTAAATAATGATATATATATATATATATATATATATATATATATATATATATATATATTAATAATGATAATAATAATAATAATAATAATAATAATTAGATACTAATAATAATAATCCTAATTATAACTTTACCGATAATAACGATAGTAATAATAATAAAAATAACAATTTTTAATGATAATTCCTTTTATTGATAATGATAATTATAAGATAAAACAAGAACGACGATAATAATGACGATAATAATAATCATTTTTAATAATAATACCAAATTTCAATTGACTATAACTTCAAATCCATTCATCGAAACCATTCGATATCTAAATGAAAAGTTCTTAATTTTTCGTTAGCTTTCCAACGACATGCATATCTTATACCTTATCTCAACCGCATACATAACTAATTCAGGATTCCACATATCCTATCTAATGGCAATGTCAAAAGTACAAGCATGCATAATCCTATATTCTCGAGCACTAGTCAGGGGTACACTATTAGTATGTAAAAATTAAATTATGAGTACTCACGTATCAATATTGAGATTCAATATTGAAGGAAAGGTACGTAGACGCAACGGAGACGATAAACACTAGATTGACCTCACGAGCATACCCATGAACTATAACCATAGCCTCCATAGCTATAACCCATAATTTCATTAGCCCTATCCCGCTCGCAAAACTTATTTTGAAATAACTCGCGCATGACTTCGCCGTAGTATTTTATGTAATAATAATAATAATAATAATAATAATAATAATAATAATAATACTAATAATAATAATAAGATTTATTATAATAATAATAATAATAATAATAATAATAATAATAATAATAATAATAATAATAAATGAAATAAATATTACTGAGTATTGAAAGATTAGAGAGAGATGGGTAGATAGTTTGCAGCACCAAAATCGAATTGCATTTATAGGAAATTCTTGTCACCCTCACCCATGCGATCGCATGGGTGTTCTATGTTGTGGCCATGCGATAGCATGGCCTCATTTGCCAGCGAATATGCACTACTTTCTTGCCGACACTCGTAATATTAATTATTTATATAATTAATTATTTAATTCATATAATTATGTATATATTATATTATATTTACGAGCATGGTAAAAATGTAATTTTTACTCGACTGACATGGGCGTTGTCACTCGACTTATGTCTCGCTTTCGGTTTCTCGAACTCATTCTCGTATGCTTAGAAAACTAGCCCTTTATGTTTAGTGACTCTTACCCTTATCAAAATATATTCTTAAATCATTAGTAAACAATATTACACGAAGTGTAACTTATGCATTTGAGTGTTTTGGCCATTTGCTTCTATAAATCGGTGGCTCGTTATTTATCAAAATATATTATTTTAAATCGGGACGTTTTATGACTAAGTTAAAATATATAGATATATATATTTTCATTTAGAAATATAAATTTTTACTTAAAATATTTACTTACTAATATAACATTTAGTTTTTCAAAACTATTTATATTTCAAATTTCATTCTTTTTATTTCGTTTAGAAAAATATTATAACACGTAACGTTTTTATTTTAAAACCTAAATAGATACAATTCATTTATGTATTAACGTTTTAAATAGAAATCGCATCACTAAGCGAGGGTTACTATTGCGTACTTAACTAATTTGAAAACATATATTTTTAATAAACATGTTTTTAAATACAAGTTGAAAGTTATTTATATAATTAACAACCAATAGTTCAACTTACGTTTATTTAATCAAAGACAATTTAAATAATCAAGTTCTATTATATAGAAAAACATTTTTACTTAAGAGAGTAAAATAATAAATAAATCATAACAGGTTTTAAGTTATTATCTTACAGTTTATTCATGGGTCGTAGGATTAGATCAAATGGATAAGTGTACGTATAAAATCATCTTAACATGACAGATGGTTTTATCTTATTAAAAGTCACGAGAAAATTATTGTAAGGTATGTATTGTAATTTAATAGGAATTTCCACCAATCTGGCTATCTCTCGCTACTTGACACTTTGTCCTTACTCGAAAATCACTTTACCATTTATTTCGAATATCGTTAAAAAGAATAGATTTCTCAAATCATAGTGGACCTCTTAACAGAGACTCGTAATTATAATTCAATATATCTAATAATTCAATCATTTGATATCATCTTTTAATTCCATTGATAACTATTAGAATATATTTTGAAACAAATACGTTTATATAAAGTATTATACGTCTAATACTTTGTTAATGTTTTCAAGTTATAATATATACACATATACATATATAATTATGTTCGTTCATATAATGGTTCGTGAATCATTGGAATTTGGTCGAGGTTAAATGAGTGTATGAACACGGTTTAAAATTATTGAGATTCATCTTACAAACTTTTCTTATCGTGTCGGGAATATATAAAGATTAAAGTTTAAATTTGGTCAGAAATTTCCGGGTTGTCACAGCACTGAGCAAGATCATTAACATAAGTTACCTGGACCGGCGGTCCACTTTGGACCGGTGGTCCAGCATCTGTTTTCAGCTTCGACAGGTCCACTTTGGACCGGCGGTCCACTTTGATCCGGCGGTCCACGATAGTTTTCAGCATTATTTAAAGCAATTTTTTTGGCCATTTGAAAAGACAACTTGTACATTTTTCCACCACTTCGAGTTCCAGACTTCTTTGGGCCATTTTAGGTTTTATTTACTTGTTTTTATCATCTTTTAATCATTGTTGAACATTCATATTGTGGGATTGATTCACGGTTGCGATTGGTACTTCTCGGTTCTCATTTTCTTATTATAAGTTTATGATTTCCATTATGTTCATCTTGATTGTGATTTGCCCTTGGATATGTTAGGCTAAATAATTTGTGTGTTCACTTGATTGTGAACCCTTGATTGTGGATTGCTAATTTATGTAATATTATTGTTTTATTTGACTTTTGATTGAGTGTTCAACCAAAGACCCATCGTTGCTAGGTTTGATACTTTACTCCAATGACATAGGTTGTTGAGCGGTTAACGAGAGTTATTTTGTAACATAAAATTTGTGCTTCAACACCTCTGGTGATCTAGACGGTCACGCGAGTATTTCCAAGATATTGGTATACGAGTGTGATTGGTGATTGGTTGGTATTGAAACCTTGCAATTGTGTAATTGCATAATGTAGCCCGTTGTGATTTGTGGTTCTACGAGAGTAGAACTGGGTTGCGTCTCACAAGCATTAGTCGGGTATAGTTTGACTGACAGGGAAAGATCGTCGAGAGTTGATTAATTCTTGTTGGTTGAAGTCGTGTGATTATTTTTCCAGTAGTCATAAGACTATATACCTTTTCAACAAAATAATCCGTTTAATTGTCATGCAATCCACGTTAAGGAGAATCAATTAAGTGAGTACCGTTTGTTATCATTGTTTATTTGTTATTCTCTCATCTATGCTTTTCAAAACCACTCTCTCATTATTGAGAAAATTCCCCCCTTTTAGTTTGATTAATTGTGATTCAATCCAATAAAACACATTACTCTCTGTGGATCAACCAGACTTACTTTTAGCTAGCTACATATGACTTGGATTCGTTGCCCATTTGTGTGTTGGTAAATCAAAATGTTTTTGTCCCATTTTTATAAGTATTTAACGCACATCAACTTTTGGCGCCGCTGCCGGGGAGTTCGGTGTTTCTTGAATTTTATTATCTATTTTGTTACTAGATCCTTTCATTGGGATTTATCCCACGAAAGTTACTTTTTCTGTTTACGGCTTTCTTGTTTGTGCTTTTGATCTTACAGCTAGGTGACAAGGTTTATGCCCCGTTTGCCTACGGGAAAACTGGTAGAACCTCATCCTGAGCCGGAGAGAAAGTTTCATAAGGATACAAAGAAGACCAAAGCTCGAAATAAAAATCAATAACCAAAGGGAAGCTCTAGTGGAACTAAAGAAAAGATTGAGACGGAATCAGAAACTAGTGGTCCCACTCCTGATTTGGACCTAATAGTTCACGAAGAAGCGTTTGAAGAAGAAGAAGAAGAAGAAGAAGAAGAGGAAATGGCAGAGAATCTGGATGATCAACCGATGTGGACCACGCGACAAACTGCACCTCCAGCAATTTTACCCGTCATTCGAAGGCCCGACATTACGGCCCAGACTTGGGAGGTTAAGAGTCAATTTATTCATATGTTGCATGAGAAGTTGTTTGATGGAAGGACCAACAGTAATCCGATTGAACACATGGAACAATTCGAGGATTTGTGTCAACTGTATAAGAATCAAGGTGTAACTGACGATGCTTTTAAATTGAGAACTTTCCCGTATTCCTTATCAGGTGATGCTAGTGCATGGTTGAAATCTTTGCAACCCGACTCCATTACTGTAACGACCCGCACTTTTTCGATCATACTATACTTATAAGATTAATATTTACATAAATTAAACCTTGCCAACATGATAAGCAATCCAAATTGTCGAGACTTATATTTCCGAAAAGAATTTTACACAACGTTTGACCGTCTAGTTTGACCAATGATATCACGAACTATACAATATATGATAATTATACGTTTGTGTATATATATGTATATATACATATTTAACATGATTAATGAATGTTTTAATATCTCATTTTGTATTAATAACAACAAGTTATATGTGTATTTTGAAACTACTAACTTAAGTTTTCAAAACGATAACAATACGTAACGTTATTTGACTTAAATACTTAAGACTATAATGTTTATACATATATTGTATAAGTAATGTATTTAATCACTTTTAAGAACTTAAATACATAAAATCATATAAGTGTATTCACAAAAGATAGCTATATTTGAATCCTCATTCCATTTTTCACAAAATTTCTATACGTATACTTAGAGTATTTGTACTCGTATCATACCTAGCTTCTATACGTATTTACTATTCGTATATACACATCAAATCACCACCTAATCAGCTCCTATACTTGCCCTCATCAAGAGGGAACTTCTTTTTGACATTTAACTTCAATAATTATACAAAAATACAAGCTTGAATTTTGTTTTGTCCCCCCCCCTTGGCCACGTTTTATATGCCATCCCCATAACCAATTTTTGATCACCATTCTCACTTCTAAATCACTCTCTAACTCTTTTACTTGAAAGCCCTAAGAACTCCATAACAATTCAGTAACTTACCAAGAAGATCTACCTTCAAAAGCCATACTAAAACACCATAAGAAAACCATACAAAAACACTTCAAGAAAACCCTCCAAGAACACCAACTTACTACCAATCTTTCATCCACTTCTATCACCCTTTTGATTCTAGCTTCTTACTTCTCTTTTACAGCAAACTTATCCAAGGAACTTGAGGTAGTAACTATGTTCATAACCTTATTCGATTCATATATATATAGCTATCATATTTTGTGGTATACAAGTTTAACAACAAGAACATAGTTTGAATGTTTTCAAACTTGTTTGCAAACTAAATAGATCCTTCTAACTTAACTTTTAAAATACTTCAAGACCTGTAATATAACTTATGTATATGCTAATTTAACAAGGTAAAACTTGGTTTTTCAAAGTATAAGTATTTTTAGAAAAATGGTCATTAAATGATTTTGTTGTAACGAAAATGATTAACTTCATAAGTTTCACTAAAGTTTGACCTATGCCGTGTGATTTTGAATACAAACTAAGGTATTTACAGTTCATAGTCTTAAAGAGGGACTCGATCCAAGGAGATGGCAAGTTGAATCAACGAAAACGGACTTGTAACGAAGAAACTATGACCGAAACAAAATTGGTTATCCAAGGCTTAAATGACTTCGGGATTCATTGGAAAAATTTACATAAAATCACATACTTCTAAGATAACATGATATTTTATATATATGTACTTATAATTCAATTTTATATGGTTCAGGATTACCCGTAAACAACACGAGAAGATTAATCATAAGATCCCATGATTGTACGCAACACGTCATTTGACAACACCGGTACCATGGGTCAAGATTAATCTCGACCAATACATATACGTTGGGGTTTTATTTATTTTGTTGGGGGTTTTATTTATTGCGGGTATATTAAACATCTAAAAATGAACCATTAAAAATTGAATTACTAACATCGGAATGCTAACTTCGGACTAAGGAAATATTCAAAGTATTAAAAGTATAACAAGTATATATATATATGTAACGTTTGTTTAAAATGAAAACATATTGATATATTATATATGGATAGGTCCGTGATATCAACCGGAAGACCGAGTCAAATTATATATATCATCAAGACAAGTGTGAGTATATAGTCCCATTTTTTTAAACTCTAAATATTTCGGGATGAGAATACATGTATTTTATGTTTTACGATATGGACACAAGTAACTGAAAAATATATTCTACGTTGAGTTGTACCACTGGCATACTTCCCTGTAGCTTGGTAACTAATATTTACAGCGGTATTGTAAACGCGAATCCTGTTGATAGATTTATCGGGCCTGACAACCCCAACCGGACTGGACGACCAGTATTCAACGGTTGCACAGTACTTCGTTTTTGTGACTACACTTGGTACGGTGTAGTAAGATTTCATATTAAAGGGAATATGCGACGTGAAAATGTTAAGTATGGTTACCGAGTGCTCAACCACTTAGAATACTTTTATTAAACTAATTATATACGAAATCTTGTGGTCTATATATATATTGCAGCCGGCATTAAACCTATATCTCACCAACTTTATGTTGACCTTTTTAAACATGTCTATTCTCAGGTGATTTCTAAAGCTTCCGCTGCATCATGTTGGATCTAACCAGGATCTTGCGTACGCATGTTTGTGTCAAAAATAAAACTGCATATCCAAGATGTTGTACTGTAAAATATGCTAGAAACCGTGTTGTTGTCATCATTTGTAAAGTTTGTAAGTCGAAGATTATCGCTAAACGTTAATCTTCTTTTTATTGTCTTAAGTTTGTAACAAAAATAATGGTTATGGTTTGTAATGTATAATATATGCAGTTTTCTTTCAAAAATGTCTCATATAGAGGTCAATACCTCGCAATGAAATCATACGTTATCTAACGCGTTCTTATGGTTAAGGACGGGTTATGACATGTGGTATCAGAGCGGTGGTCTTAGCGAACCAGGTTTGCATTAGTGTGTCTAAACCGATAAGTCGTTAGGATACATTAGTAAGTCTGGACTTTGACCGGGTTTGATTTTAAAAAAAAAAAAACCATTGCTTATCACTGTTGGTTAAAAATTCATATGTAAATATTATGTAAGTACTAATGGGTTAGTTGTTGTGTGATAGATGTCGGGCTCGAAACTTATTATCACATTCAGCGACTCCGAATCAGAATCTTCAGATTGTGTTTCAGTCATTAACATATCCGATGACGAAAATGGTATTTTTGAGGAAGACTCACAATTTCCAGATGAACCAACTATAGAAATATCGGAAAGTGAACCCGAGGAGGAAAGTGAACCCGAAGAGGAAAGTGAACCCGAAGAAGAAAGTGAACCCGAGGAAGAAATACTAGAAATTACGAAAGAAAAATTCGATCAAGGAAAGAAACGAAAAGCGAATGAATTAGAAAATTCAAATCCCGAACTTAGTGAGAATGACGTAGCACCAATTCCACTCAACACTACCACCCCTATTCCCGCTATTCCTATTAGTGCTATCCCCGCATCTAGTTCTTCGGCTCCTCAGCCAAAACGTAGGCAGACAGCTAGGATAAGCGTTAGGCCATTCATTGGAACTAAACGCCCTAGAAAATAGACCGAACGATGCACTGCCGTATTAAGCCATGGAATCATATAATGTTTTGTATAATATTATTAGTGTGGTTTGCTTAAAGTTTGATGTAAGATAAGCATATGTAAAATAGCGAAGTATGAAATGCAATAATTTTCCATGGTTAAGTATTATTTAGATTGTAGTAATTGATTCTGTACTAAGCTATTAAGTATGAACATTAACGGGTAGGTACTACCCAAGATATAATTATAAAACGCTAATAAGAAGAAAAGGCTTTTATAATAATACCTGGTTCATATTATTAACAAGCTATAAATGTACTATAAATACATACTACATCTATAATAATCCATGTGAATAATTATTTTCTTTCATTAGGAAATGGCGCGATTGAACCGAATGACGGAACAAGAAGTCGAGAACTTCATCAACCAGCGAGTCAACGATAGAATGCTATGGGTCGAAGCTGCAAGAGCTACTGCAGTTAATCCAAATCCTCGTGTAGGATGCTCCTACAAGACGTTTCAAGCTTGCAAACCTTCATCATTCAGTGGAACGGAAGGACCTATCGGTTTAACCCGATGGATAGAAAAGATGGAGACGGTGTTCAAAATCAGCGGTTGTGATGAAAAAGACATGACCAAGTATGCATCGTGCACTTTACAAGATAGTGCACTCACATGGTGGAAGAATTATGTGAAGGCGGTAGGAGGAGATGTAGCTTATGATACTCCATGGGAAGAATTCAAAGCAATGATAATCACCGAGTATTGTCCAAGGAATGAGGTTATTAAGTTAGAAGATGAGTTACGAAGTTTGAAGGTGGTTGGTACTGAAATCACCAACTACAACCAGCGATTCATGGAATTAGTTTTACTATGTCCTGAATTGGTCCCAACCGAAGCACGGAAGATTGAAATGTACAAAGGTGGTTTGCCCAAAAAGGTCAAGGCAAACGTTACGGCGTCGAAACCTAAGACAATTCATGAAGCTATAACCATGGCGAACGAGCTAATGGATCAGGTCATTTTGGACAAGAAAGCATTCAATACTGAGGTGAAGGTATTGGGGAACAAGAAAAAGTGGAATGGAGGTTATGATCGAGGTAACCAACAACAACCTTATAAGAAACAAGAAACCACGAAAGGTGCGGGTAGCGGTTCAGGCTTTGGTTACAAAGGACAAAGTCCTTTATGCAACCGTTGTCACAAACATCATTTTGGTTACTGCAGTGTGTTGTGCACCAAATGCAATAGACAGGGACATCTTGCTGAAGATTGTAAGGCTCTCGTTACAAATGCAAATGGTAACAAGACTCCTGCCACCAACGCAAATAGAACTGCTTTGGCTAACATTACTTGTTTTGGGTGTGGAAAACAAGGTCACTATAAGAGTCAGTGCCCGAATCAGAATGGCGGACCTGCACGTGGAAGAGCGTTTGTTATTAATGCTAGAGAGGCACGAGAAGACCCGGAGCTTGTTACGGGTACGTTTACCATTAATAACTTATCAGCATCTATTTTATTTGATACTGGCGCCGATAGAAGCTACGTGTGTATAAATTTTTACACTAAATTGAATTGTTCATCATTACCTCTAGATGCTAAGTACTTGATTGAGTTAGCTAATGGTAAACTAATTGAAACCGATAAAATTTGTCGTGATTGTGAAATAAATTTAGCCGGAGAAACGTTTAAAATCGACTTAATACCCGTAGAATTGGGAGGTTTTGATGTAATAGTCGGCATGGACTGGATGTCCAAAGTAGGAGCAGAAGTTGTTTGTGCCAAGAAGGCAATTCGTATTCCTGGTAAGGATAAAATGCCGGTGATGATTTACGGAGAGAAGGGTGATTCAAAGCTAAAACTCATTAGCTGTTTGAAAGCCAAAAAGTGTTTAGAAAAGGGATGTTACGCTATTTTAGCACATGTTAATAAAATCGAAAAGAAAGAAAAGTGCATCAACGACGTGCCTGTGGCAAGAGATTTTCCTGAAGTTTTTCCGGAAGAATTGCCGGGATTACCTCCATTTAGATCGGTAGAATTTCAAATAGATTTAGTACCAGGAGCTGCACCAGTGGCTCGTGCTCCATATAGACTTGCACCGTCCGAGTTAAAAGAACTTCAAAGTCAGTTAAAAGAATTATTGGACCGTGGATTCATACGACCAAGTACATCACCGTGGGGAGCTCCAATTTTGTTTGTCAAGAAGAAAGACGGATCTTTCCGAATGTGTATAGATTATCGTGAATTAAATAAGTTAACTATCAAGAATCGGTATCCACTACCGAGAATTGATGACTTATTTGATCAATTGCAAGGATCATGTGTTTATTCAAAAATTGACTTAAGATCGGGCTATCATCAACTACGCGTCAAAGAAGAGGATATTCCGAAAACTGCTTTTCGGACACGTTATGGTCATTACGAATTTTTGGTTATGCCGTTTGGATTGACGAATGCGCCAGCTGTATTCATGGACCTCATGAATCGAGTTTGTAGTCCGTATTTAGATAAGTTTATTATCGTTTTCATTGATGATATTCTTATCTATTCCAAGAGTGAGCAAGAGCATGAAGAGCATTTAAGGTTGATACTGGAGTTGTTGAGAAAAGAACAACTTTATGCTAAATTTTCTAAGTGTGCTTTTTGGTTGAAAGAAGTGCAATTTCTTGGTCACGTTGTTAATAGCGAAGGAATTCAGGTTGATCCAGCAAAAACTGAAGCTATTGAAAAATGGGAGACTCCTAAGACACCAATGCAGATACGCCAATTTTTGGGTTTAGCCGGTTATTATAGAAGGTTTATTCAAGATTTTTCTCGAATAGCTAAGCCGTTGACAGCATTAACGCAAAAAGGGAAGAAATACGAATGGACCTCGGAGCAGGAGAACGCATTTCAATTATTGAAGAAGAAGTTAACTACGGCGCCTATTTTATCGTTACCTGAAGGGAACGATGATTTTGAAATATATTGTGACGCTTCGCGACAAGGTTTTGGTTGTGTTCTTATGCAACGAAAGAAAGTAATTGCATTTGCATCCCGACAATTGAAGATTCACGAGCGGAATTATACGACGCATGATCTAGAATTGGGAGCAGTCGTGTTTGCATTGAAGATGTGGAGACACTACTTGTATGGGGTTAAATTCACTGTGTTTACTGATCATAAAAGCCTTCAACATATTTTTGATCAGAAACAATTGAACATGAGGCAACGTAGGTGGGTCGAGTTAATAAACGACTATGATTGTGAAATTCGTTATCATCCCGGAAAGGCGAACGTGGTGGCCGATGCTTTAAGCAGAAAAGAACGAGAACCAATTCGAGTTCGAGCAATGAACATAAAAATTCGTATGAATCTCAACTCACAAATCAAAGAAGTTCAACGAGAAGCACTTACTAAAGAAAATATAGGAAATGAAATAATGAAGAAGTATGCGAAGCAACTCGTTATGCGGGAAGATGGAATTCGATATTTTGCAAATCGTATTTGGGTACCGAAGTTGGGTGGATTAAGGAAGTTGATATTGAACGAGGCACATAAGACAAGATATTCGATACATCCTGGAGTTGGAAAGATGTACCAAGATCTTAAGACGCATTATTGGTGGCCTAATTTGAAGACAGACGTTGCAACATATGTTGGGGAATGCTTAACTTGTTCCAAAGTCAAAGCAGAACATCAAAAGCCGTCAGGGTTACTTCAACAACCAGAAATCCCAGAATGGAAATGGGATGGTATTACCATGGATTTCATCACGAAGTTACCAAAGACTGCCTGGGGATACGACACCATTTGGGTGATTGTTGATCGTCTCACCAAGTCTGCACATTTCTTGCCTATAAAGGAAACAGATAGAATGGAGAAACTATTACGATTGTATATAAAGGAAGTTGTTTCAAGGCATGGAATACCTATTTCCATTATATCCGATCGTGATAGTAGATTTACCTCAAAGTTTTGGCAATCACTACAGGAGGCACTAGGAACTCGGTTGGATATGAGTACCGCATATCATCCACAAACCGATGGACAGAGTGAAAGAACGATTCAGACTCTCGAAGACATGCTCAGGGCATGTGTGATCGATTTTGGAAACGGATGGGATAAATACCTACCGTTAGCAGAATTCTCGTATAATAATAGTTATCATGCGAGCATTGGAGCTGCGCCATTCGAAGCATTGTACGGAAGGAAGTGTAGATCTCCTATCTGTTGGAATGAAGTAGGAGATCGACATTTAACTGGTCCCGAGATCATACATGAAACGACTGAGAAGATAGTGCAAATCAAGGAGAGATTGAAAACAGCCCGTAGTCGCCAAAAGAGCTACGCCGATGTTCGAAGGAAACCATTAGAGTTTCAGGTCGGGGACATGGTTATGCTAAAGGTGTCACCTTGGAAAGGTGTAATACGTTTCGGCAAAAGGGGTAAACTGAACCCAAGGTACGTAGGCCCGTTCAAGATCATCGAACGCATTGGACCGGTAGCTTATCGACTCGAGTTACCACAACAACTCGCCGGAGTACATAATACCTTTCACGTCTCAAACCTTAAGAAGTGTCTTGCAAAGGAAGACCTCACCATTCCTCTTGAAGAAATTCATGTCGACGAGAAACTACAATTCGTTGAAGAACCAATCGAAATCATGGACCGTGAAGTTAAACAGCTCAAACAGAGTAATATACCAATTGTTAAGGTTCGTTGGAATGCTAGAAGAGGTCCCGAGTTTACTTGGGAACGAGAGGATCAGATGAAACGAAAGTATCCGCATTTGTTTCTCGATGACGCAAAATAGGTACAATTTTAAAATTTCGGGACGAAATTTATTTAACGGGGAGGTAATGTAACGACCCGCACTTTTTCGATCATACTATACTTATAAGATTAATATTTACA
Source organism: Rutidosis leptorrhynchoides (assembly GCF_046630445.1). Taxonomy (NCBI): domain Eukaryota; kingdom Viridiplantae; phylum Streptophyta; class Magnoliopsida; order Asterales; family Asteraceae; genus Rutidosis; species Rutidosis leptorrhynchoides. The sequence continues at coordinate 273,512,727 of NC_092337.1, read as the reverse complement.
TAAATTAAACCTTGCCAACATGATAAGCAATCCAAATTGTCGAGACTTATATTTCCGAAAAGAATTTTACACAACGTTTGACCGTCTAGTTTGACCAATGATATCACGAACTATACAATATATGATAATTATACGTTTGTGTATATATATGTATATATACATATTTAACATGATTAATGAATGTTTTAATATCTCATTTTGTATTAATAACAACAAGTTATATGTGTATTTTGAAACTACTAACTTAAGTTTTCAAAACGATAACAATACGTAACGTTATTTGACTTAAATACTTAAGACTATAATGTTTATACATATATTGTATAAGTAATGTATTTAATCACTTTTAAGAACTTAAATACATAAAATCATATAAGTGTATTCACAAAAGATAGCTATATTTGAATCCTCATTCCATTTTTCACAAAATTTCTATACGTATACTTAGAGTATTTGTACTCGTATCATACCTAGCTTCTATACGTATTTACTATTCGTATATACACATCAAATCACCACCTAATCAGCTCCTATACTTGCCCTCATCAAGAGGGAACTTCTTTTTGACATTTAACTTCAATAATTATACAAAAATACAAGCTTGAATTTTGTTTTGTCCCCCCCCCTTGGCCACGTTTTATATGCCATCCCCATAACCAATTTTTGATCACCATTCTCACTTCTAAATCACTCTCTAACTCTTTTACTTGAAAGCCCTAAGAACTCCATAACAATTCAGTAACTTACCAAGAAGATCTACCTTCAAAAGCCATACTAAAACACCATAAGAAAACCATACAAAAACACTTCAAGAAAACCCTCCAAGAACACCAACTTACTACCAATCTTTCATCCACTTCTATCACCCTTTTGATTCTAGCTTCTTACTTCTCTTTTACAGCAAACTTATCCAAGGAACTTGAGGTAGTAACTATGTTCATAACCTTATTCGATTCATATATATATAGCTATCATATTTTGTGGTATACAAGTTTAACAACAAGAACATAGTTTGAATGTTTTCAAACTTGTTTGCAAACTAAATAGATCCTTCTAACTTAACTTTTAAAATACTTCAAGACCTGTAATATAACTTATGTATATGCTAATTTAACAAGGTAAAACTTGGTTTTTCAAAGTATAAGTATTTTTAGAAAAATGGTCATTAAATGATTTTGTTGTAACGAAAATGATTAACTTCATAAGTTTCACTAAAGTTTGACCTATGCCGTGTGATTTTGAATACAAACTAAGGTATTTACAGTTCATAGTCTTAAAGAGGGACTCGATCCAAGGAGATGGCAAGTTGAATCAACGAAAACGGACTTGTAACGAAGAAACTATGACCGAAACAAAATTGGTTATCCAAGGCTTAAATGACTTCGGGATTCATTGGAAAAATTTACATAAAATCACATACTTCTAAGATAACATGATATTTTATATATATGTACTTATAATTCAATTTTATATGGTTCAGGATTACCCGTAAACAACACGAGAAGATTAATCATAAGATCCCATGATTGTACGCAACACGTCATTTGACAACACCGGTACCATGGGTCAAGATTAATCTCGACCAATACATATACGTTGGGGTTTTATTTATTTTGTTGGGGGTTTTATTTATTGCGGGTATATTAAACATCTAAAAATGAACCATTAAAAATTGAATTACTAACATCGGAATGCTAACTTCGGACTAAGGAAATATTCAAAGTATTAAAAGTATAACAAGTATATATATATATGTAACGTTTGTTTAAAATGAAAACATATTGATATATTATATATGGATAGGTCCGTGATATCAACCGGAAGACCGAGTCAAATTATATATATCATCAAGACAAGTGTGAGTATATAGTCCCATTTTTTTAAACTCTAAATATTTCGGGATGAGAATACATGTATTTTATGTTTTACGATATGGACACAAGTAACTGAAAAATATATTCTACGTTGAGTTGTACCACTGGCATACTTCCCTGTAGCTTGGTAACTAATATTTACAGCGGTATTGTAAACGCGAATCCTGTTGATAGATCTATCGGGCCTGACAACCCCAACCGGACTGGACGACCAGTATTCAACGGTTGCACAGTACTTCGTTTTTGTGACTACACTTGGTACGGTGTAGTAAGATTTCATATTAAAGGGAATATGCGACGTGAAAATGTTAAGTATGGTTACCGAGTGCTCAACCACTTAGAATACTTTTATTAAACTAATTATATACGAAATCTTGTGGTCTATATATATATTGCAGCCGGCATTAAACCTATATCTCACCAACTTTATGTTGACCTTTTTAAACATGTCTATTCTCAGGTGATTTCTAAAGCTTCCGCTGCATCATGTTGGATCTAACCAGGATCTTGCGTACGCATGTTTGTGTCAAAAATAAAACTGCATATCCAAGATGTTGTACTGTAAAATATGCTAGAAACCGTGTTGTTGTCATCATTTGTAAAGTTTGTAAGTCGAAGATTATCGCTAAACGTTAATCTTCTTTTTATTGTCTTAAGTTTGTAACAAAAATAATGGTTATGGTTTGTAATGTATAATATATGCAGTTTTCTTTCAAAAATGTCTCATATAGAGGTCAATACCTCGCAATGAAATCATACGTTATCTAACGCGTTCTTATGGTTAAGGACGGGTTATGACAATTACTACGTTTGCTCAATTGAGGGATAAGTTTATTACTAGGTATTTTTCACCGGCTAAGGCCGAAAAGTTACGAATGGAGATTAATTCCTTTGCTTGGAAACATGATGAATCACTTTATGAATCTTGGGAACACTTGAAGAGAATGTTGATAAATTGCCCGCAACACGGGTTACAGAAAGGACTAATCGTCTAAACTTTTTGTTGAGGGGTAGATGAACATACACGAGGTATTCTTGATTCTTCGACGGGTGGTGTGTTTTTGTATAAGTCTCCAAACCAAGCTTATCAATTATTGGAAGACATTTTTGTTCATACATTTGAATGGACACCTTCGAAGGACACCCCAGTAAGAAAGGCAATAGCAAATGCAGCTTCAGAGGATGATAGTGGTGAGACAATTGCTTCATTATCTAATCAATTCAAATAGTTTGCAAAGGAAATTAAGAAGTTAACCTCAACGGTTTTCGCTATGCAAGTAGGATGTGAGATTTGCCATGGTCCTCATCTTTCTAAGGATTATGATATTAATGATCGACCGATGATTCAAGATGTGAATTTTTTGGCTAATGCTCAAAATCAAAGTGGAAGTTCAAATGCATACCAAGGAAGGAACATGGATTACCAAGGTAACCAATGTAATCAAATGACCTTTGCTTTTCAGCGGAATGGACCACCGGGATTCAATAACCGAAACAAAAACTAAAATCAATACCAACCTCCTCATCAACCATACCAACCACCTAAACCACACTATCAACCACCCGTAAACCAATGCTAAAACCAAAATCAATACCATGCACCCGTTCAACCCCAAGTTCAGCCACAAGTCCCGAAGAAAGATAGCTTGGAGGATTTGGTACGTGGTTACATTGTTAAACAATCGCAGAATGAAGAATTAGTGAGGCAACAATTGCGAACTCAACAAATCTAGATCCAAAATTTGGAGAGTGAAATGGGTAAAATGGCAACAATGTTAGTGGAGAGACCACCGGGTACTCTCCCATCAAACACCAAGGTGAACCCTAGTGCAAGTACAAGTCCAAGTGCGCAAAAGAACAAGGAACCCTAATTCTCCAATTACTCGCAGGTTAACGCCATTGCTACTTCTACGGAGTATGGTGATGTTGTATATCCTAATTATACTGACAAGGTAAATTATACTCATCTCCGCGACTCGGGATTTATGAGAATGAAAGAGGAAGAGGGCGACGTGGAAGGGAATAGTGGGTTGAGTGTGAACAGTTTGAAAAATATATGGGAAAGTATGAATAAAGTTGATCTTGACATGGACGATGGAATACGAGTTCGTGATATCTCTCCAGAATTTGGGAACTCCTTAATGTTCAAGATGTCCAATAAATTCAAATGCGCTACGTATCCTTCCTTGAATGTTTCAGATGTGAATAGTATGGAGACTACCGAGTCTCCATGGTTAAAAGTTCAAGATTTTGTGAAAAAGTTTGAAGCGAAGGTAGAAGCTAAGGTGAAACCGTCACCTAAGTTGCCACTGGTTGCTATCCAGACAAAGCGAATTCAAATATCGGGCCGACGAGAAGCAAGCATGTAAATTCTTCTACCACCCGGGGTGGATTGATTGTTAACACGGAGACTGTCGAGTCTCCGCCTATTGTTTATGCTAATGTTTTGCAGGTACCGATGGTGGAGGAGACCGTGATTGTTGAGAAGGAAAAAGAGACCGAGTCTCATATGTCTCGAATTAAGCGTGAGATGGAAGATAGGGTGGCAGATGAAGTGAAAGTTCAAAGTTCGCCACAGTCAAAAGTTTATAAACCTCCATTTCCATACCTGCGAGCCTGAGAAATCAAGGGAGAATGGTTGTAATTTTAATAATACTAATAATATTTGTGTGAATGTGCCCTTGGTTGATGTGCTTCCAGGTATGCCTAACTAAGGAAATTTTTTGAAGGATTTGTTAGCTAAGAAGGGTGATCACGAAAAAGCATCTACCACGTTTCTTAAAGCGGAATGCAATGCTCTTATTAAAAAATGTGAGCTACCATCGAAGTTGAGTGATCCCGGGCCATTCATTGTGCCCTGTCGTGTGGATGGATCTGATTTGATACGTTCTTTAGCAGACTCAGTTGCAAGAATAAACATAATACCCTATTTTTTATACTTGCGGTTAAATTTAGGTTACCTGAAGCCAACAACCACAGGTGTAAGATTAATTGACCAATCGGTTAGTGGACCCGTGGGAATAGCCCGAGAATTTGATTATTAGAATTGGTGCATTAGAATTTCCCGCTGACTTTGTATTTGTTGACATGAAAGAGGATACGGTTGTACCACTTATTCTAGGTAGACCATTTTTAGCAACTGCAGGTGCTTTGACTGATTGGAAGATTGGGAAATTAACTTTGAGAGATAGGGGTAAGAGTATGAGTTTCCGAACCATGCATAATCTTAGTCCATCACCCATCTCCGTAGGTTCTATAAATGTTGTTGATAGTGTTGAAGCCACTGACGATACGATAAGAGTGGGTAAAACACCTAAGTGTGGTGGAAATTCTGATGGGAAACCTTTGGTTAAACCGTCCAAGGATGAAGTTATTGATAAATCAATGCGAAAGTTATATGGGCGAGTTTGTAATGCCATGACTGTGAAAGATGAACATGAGAGGAAAAGGTTGGTATCTAATTTGTCGAGAAAAGAAAAGGATAAATTGAAAGAGTTGTGTGAGCAGTCAAAGATGGCGGACGTTTGGTTGTTGACTCAGGTTGTTAGTAATTCTCGTGGTGGTTCCGAAGGTGTGAAGGATGGAACCTACTACCATCCCGGGGTTAGTTGAGATGTGGTCGAGTCTCATGCGCGACTCGTTAATAAACGTGCACACGTACCATTGTATAGCATTGTATATGTTAATTTGGTTTCTTTTGTTTTTGCTTTTGTTTGAATAAACAGGTGGATGGCTTTGCTTATTTGTTGGCTTGCGTGCTCAGGATTTTGTGCTCGTACTTCTTGCTCTTATTATTTGTCGATTGTTTTTTGCTGGGAAGTCCTCGCTCCTTTACACTTTTACCTCTCAAATTTATTGTTGTAGTCCGATTTCATGCAAGTGAGGGCATTGCATGATCTTAAGTGTGGGGGGGGGGGATAAATTTTTGAGGGTTGGTTGTTACACTTGACCTTTGTTAAATTGGATTCTATTTACCTGTAACGTTCTTAAAATGTCTTACTTTTTTTTAAACTATGCTTAATTGGGTATAATTTTTATTCGGATAATAATTTCCTCTCCTTGGGCATTAAATTTGTTTTTGGCATCCGAGATGTATCAAATATGGATCCGACCGTAAGGTTAAAACTGCATGACTAGTATTTGTGTGTATGTTGTGCGGACTTTAGACTTTAGTGTGAGTGTTTGACCTTAGACATTCATTTTTAGGTCCCTTGCCTATAGATATGCGCGGTTGTGTAGTTTATTTACTTGCTCCCTTTCCGAACCAAGTGGGATCACATTTTGTGTGGTATAATTATGATAGATGATAAGGAGAATTCTTGGAGATTTATAGCCTTTTTATTTAAAACCAATTTGCAGCCAGTCCACCCAGGTCGATAGCACCGAGTTGTGTGCTAACATCCCAACTAGCTACCTTTAGAAATCGAAACTGTTAGGAAACCACAATGAAAAACATATTCCCATTCTTACCCGATTTTTAGAAGTCTTAGCTCTTTATTACCTTTCCATTGACTTGTTACTTAGTGATAATGGATTAAATAATAATTGTGATAGTCTTGATTGGAGAAGTTTTCGAACATGGGAGAGTGAGAGGTTTAAAGTATTTTTGAGTGATCTTTTTGTATGTAACGCCCATGATACGTAACATGAGGGCTGTAACTTCGGGAGAGTGTTACTCATTCATGTAATTTACTTTTCATTGTATATGATGTATGCTTCTTGAGGAATTGTTGGAGAAATTTGAAAAAAGGCAAAAAAAGAAAGAAAAAAAAAAGAGAAAAAAAAAAGAAAGAAAAAAAAAGATAAAAGAAAAAGAAAGCAGAAATTGAAAAAAAAGGTGAAAAATGATGAAAAAAAACGAACAAAAAAGTGAGTTGTTATGTTAATTTTTTTTTTCATTGTAATGATAGTATCGAATAAGGTTCCGAAGGAAGACTAACGTGTGTGAATCTCGATCCGGTTAAGTGTAGTCACGCTTGAATAAACCGTAGTGACTTGTCAATCAATTAATAACGTGTTAGCTTCGCCTTTACACCATTTTATATCCATGTCATGACTACCCTATTCACCTAATCCATATAGCTTGACCCGTATTGTATTCTCTTTTGATATCATGCTTGGTGCTCACGTCGGTTCGGACATAATTCTTGTGACCTTGACTTAATTGGCTCACCTCTTGACCCGATGTCTTACTAGTTTGGGAGTTGAGTGAATTTTTAGGTTATACCCATTTAGTGAGGTACTTTGTCATGCTATCTTGGTCCTAATTGTGATTGATAGAGACGATTGCTTAATTGCGATTGCTAGGCATCTCGTAGTTTTTAGAAATTACAGCTGTATGATATGCAGGATTGCTTAAGTGACTAACGTTACTTTAGTCCTAGCCTTCTTCGTACATTTCTCTTAACACTTGCCTTAAATTGCCAGAGGAGTACTTTGAACTTAATTGTGATTTATATTTTGCTTGAGGGCAAGCAAAGGTCAAGTGTGGGGAGATTTGATATTGCTCCATTTATATACATTTTTTGTAGCATTATCGATCTCATTTGTTTATGTGTCATGCTTGTTTGAAGATTTGTTGCACGCATTTGGCGAAGATTGAGTAATTTGTGATTGTTATGGTTCGCGAAGGTTTGTATTCAATTTTTGAAGATTTTTGTGCCCGGAAGATCATTTATGCTTTGAAGATATAGTTTGGAATGGTTTTCTTGAAAGTTTGATTGAAGAATATCGAGCTCGGAACTAACAGAACACACCTGGACCGGCGGACCACTTTGGACTGGCGATCCACTGAGCAGGATCATTAACAGAAGTTACCTGGACCGGCATTCAACATTGGACCGGCGGTCCAACATTAGTTTTTAGATTCAACAGGTCCACTTTGGACCGGTGGTCCACTTTAGTCCGGCGGTCCACGACTATTTTCAGCATTATTTAAAGCAATATTTTGGCCATTTGAAAAGACAACTTGTACATTTTTCCACCACTTCGAGTTCCAGACTTCTTTGTGCAATTTTTAGGTTTTATTTACTTGTTTTTATCATCTTTTAATCATTGTTGAACATTCATATTGTGGGATTGATTCACGGTTGCGATTGGTACTTCTCGATTCTCATTTTCTTATTATAAGTTTATGATTTCCATTATGTTCATCTCGATTGTGATTTGCTCTTGCATTATGTTAGGCTAAATAATTTGTGTGTTCACTTGATTGTGAACCCTTAATTGTGGATTGCTAATTTATGGAATATTATTGTTTTATTTGACTTTTGATTGAGTGTTCAACCAAAGACCCATCGTTGCTAGTTTTGATACTTTACTCCAATGACATAGGTTGTTGAGCGGTTAACAAGAGTTATTCCGTAACATACGATTTGTGCTTCAACACCTCTAGTGATCTAGACGGTCACGGGAGTATTTCCAAGAGAGTGGTATACGAGTGTGATTGGTGGTTGGTTGGTATTGAAACCTTGCAATTGTGTGTTGCATACAGTAGACCGTTGTGATTTGTGGTTCTACGAGAGTAGAACTGAGTTGAGTCTCACAATCATTAGTCGGGTATAGTTTGACTGACAAGGAAAGATCGACGAGAGTTGATTAATTCTTGTTGGTTGAAGTCGTGTGATTATTTGGCCAGTAGTCATAAGACTATATACCTTTTCATCAAAATAATCCGTTTAATTATCATGCAATCCACATTGAGGAGAATCAATTAAGTGAGCATCCTTTGTTGTCATTGTTCATTTGTTATTCTCTCATCTATGTTTTTCAAAACCACTCTCTCATTATTGAGAAAATTCCCCCCTTTTAGTTTGATTACTTGTGATTCAATCCAATAAAACACATTACTCCTTGTGGATAGACCTGACTTACTTTTAGCTAGCTACATATGACTGGGATTCGTTGCCCATTTGTGTGTTAGTAAATTAAAAAGTTTTTGTCCCATTTTTATAAGTATAATAAATGCACATCAATAAATAAGATAATAACTCACGTCATATTGTTGAGTAATATTTGACTTTATTGATTTACTATCGTTAAATATAGGTTGTCATCATAAGCTGATATATGATGATGAAGTTCTTTTCTCAACGTTTGGTGTATATAACGTTGCACCTTAGTTATAATGAAAACACAAAGTTTTTTTTTTTTTTAGATTGTATATGGTTACAATGGTATACAACTTTGTGTTTACATGTATAATTTCCATGCCAAATTTCGTTCTCTGTGGATTGTAGGTTTCGAAATTGCACTAAAGCTTTGTAGAATTTTGATGAGTTCCACATCTCAAGTGAAGTGGAGATATTTGGGAAATAACTCTTTAAGTAGAGTTGACAACATTGGTTCATACAAGTTAGTCTTGGATGATGACCAATTTTGGATCCCTACATGATTGTGCATCAAAATAAATATCTATGTGATATTGGTTTTCATTATTAATTTCACAAAATGTGATTGAATTCTCTTTAAGAACAAGCTCATTTACTGTTAGTTTTTATTCTAAATGATTTTATCGTTATCTAAGTGATAACTAAATAAAATTTTCTCACTTACAACTTCAATATGTTTGAATGAAGTAAGTACGGTATGCTATTTTAGTCATATGGACTAACCAATACTTCTAGCTTAGTCTACCACTTTTTACTAGCTAGATAGTGATAAAGTGAAAAAGTGCACTTATAAGCATCGTCAAGGAAAAAGCTACGAAAAATCATGTAGAAAGTAAACTAAATTGTTTATTCCATTGCACTTGACTCATTTGAATTATGTGGTCTTATGAACGTTAGAGAAAGACAAATGACATATTGTTAATAATTTCCTCGTGTTAGTTGATTTCTAGAAAATCCAAAGCATTGGATTAAATTTCAAAATTATGTGGATTTTGTTGAAAAATAACTTACACGAAAAATTATTAAAAACATATACTCCGTATAAAGGTCCAATCGAGGATGTGAATATCTTGTGATTAGTTCATAGCACTGTGTGATGCTAAAGGTATTCAAATGGCATTTCTTTACTCCAATAACTCCACAACAAAACGGTGTTTTGGAAAGTTGGAATAAACGCTCCTCGAATTGGTTAGGGTGATGATGAGGCAATATGAAATCCCACAATCGTACGTAATTGAATGTTCTTTAAATTAGTAACTTCTACACCATATAAGTTATGGAAAGATTATGACCACAATTACAATGTCATAGGACATTAAGGTTGTGAAACGTATATATTAAATTTATCAAATAAATTTTAGAAAATAGGTCCAAGAGGTGGAAATTTGTTTTCACCAAGTACGTTAACAATCAAGAGGTTATGTGTTCATACGTGAACACGTCAGTTGGAGTCTAACTCAATTTAAAACTTGAGAAATGAGTTTCCAAAATCTCTAGATACAAATAAAGATTCGTCTTTATTTGACACATAATTATCTCATTCGAGTGGGAGAAATTTGAGGAATAATGTTAGAGAATTTGTTTATCTATGCACGATTCATCAAACTATTGCGAATGAGAATAATTCTGATTTGAGTGGGAGCTTATGAGATACCAAGAATTAGTTTCAAAGAAATCTCAATTACGTCAAAGAAGTTGTTGTTAGAATGGAATAAGAATTGAAGACAGAATCCTGAAGATACAAAGGTCAACATGTGGCAGAAGGCTACAACCAACAAGAAAAGTTTACTTTGTGAGAACCTCGTATCTTGTTATAATTTCACCAAGATAGGTTGACTCCAGCCATAATGACAAACAATAGACCGTGAATTACATTATATCATTGTAAATGGTCTTAACTTCTCAATGAAGAATTGTAGCAAGAAATCAATGTGTAGATTTCTTCAACAGAGGCCACAAACATATGGTTTGTAGATTTTTTGAATTAATCTATGGCGTTAAACAGTCTTTGAGAAAATGGTATATGTACTTTCTCAATGTAATCATATCGAATGATTTTATTATGATCAATAAGGATCATGAGTATGTACTAAAAGGACTAAATGTTTATTTTATCGTTATACGTTGATGATATTTTTTGTGGCTTGAGTCAAGAAAAAAAATGTTATTGTGAGAGAATTTTCATGTATTCTTGAAATTAGAATTTCAAGAGATTATTCAAGGAAGTTAATATCTCTTTCATAAGAGATTATATTAACAAGATCCTTGAACATGTTAAATAATTTCACTGACAATCTTATGGTGAATATTGAGAATATCTTTTTGTCCTTAGACTCCAATATGAAATGAGCAAATGAAATTTTTGGTTTATGCGAATAACGTTGGAAATTCTTTGTACGTTATGAAATGTACAAAGTTGATTATTTTCCATTTAGAATGAAAAGAAATTATAAAGCCATGAAAAGGATACTAAAGTATATAAGTAGTAATGTTAGCTTATTGTGCTTTGACACAAATGATTTAAAAAAAAAAAGGCTATACATATATTGACTAGGTTGTTATCTTATGGAATAACAAATATCAGTCATATGAAGCCTTATTTACAATGGAGGCTGATTATCAATGTCAACTAAGGTTCAATAAGTTGTGTAACTTAACCAATCTTTTGAGAAACTTGGAGTTTAGAACAAAGTTATCGATTGAGTAATAGTTTACTCAAATAGTTAGTTCTTTGTAGTTTATGAAAATGATTCCAAGGACCATTGTAAGTCAAGCACATAGTTGTAAAAGGCAACATTACTTAGAGACATGGTTGCAAGAGTTTTAATAAATATGTGGTACATATCTACGAATGAAATGGTTGCAGATCATTTAAGAAATCCATGCCTAGAGAGATATGTTTATGTGACATGTCACGTCTCAAAGGTTGCGTAGTTTTTGAGATTGTACTGAGTTGTATTTTTTCCAACATATTTAGCATTCTAATATCCATGAGTGACAATGTATTTGTCAAATCCTATATACAAAGTATTACTGTGGGAAAAGTATGTCGGACAGATTAGAGATCAGCCCACTCACATGGATGATTAGCTCCATCACTTTAGTAGTGACTGATGAAGTAGCGCATTTTAAGTATTTAGTCTGAGGGACAATTGAGCACAAACTTAAAATATTTGATGCTACAGTTGTAACGTTTACAACAATATGTGAATTACTTAAGTTTGACATTATCTGTCTTTTATATCCATATGTGAGTTCTTGTGAGAAAGATGTATTTTTATGAGTAGATGAGTGAACTCGAGTTTGAACATTGAGTATGTTTAAGCTATCATCTGTGCAACATTGATTTGAAGACATACCTCAATTGAGAAAGGAGAAATGTTGCAGCATGTGATTCATACCACATGTGATCAAGACGACCAATAAGGGAAATAGAAGAAAACGATATCTACTTCTATGTTATGTGAGTCCCTTGAGGTATTAGCAACCTCAATTAATATTCTTATGACTTTTTCTTGTCTTTTGAGGCTTAGCTTGATGTTTGCTATCTTAAGATGTTGCTTAAGGGTTATGAGCGATCTGACCTTGCAGGACGTTCTTAGAAAAGCAAGTTGGATTAAGGCTAAAGGATTCTAAAAGAAAGGAAGATCATTTGAAGTTCACATTGATTTGTATTCACCGGCCAGCCAATTATCATGTCATAGTGACAAGTCTTAGTGATAAATGACAATTGGGAATACAATATGGTTTTATGAGCAAAACTGAGATCATGTGAGTTATTAATGTGATTAATGATCTATATTGCATACTAAATCTACTCTTATCATTTTCTTGAGGCGCTATATATTCCTAACAGATGTATAGCACGTGTGCTCTCAAAGTATGCAGGTTGCACGACCTATTTTTTTTCCAGTATGAACTTTTTGCAAATTACATGTTTATTCTCTCGAGATATAATGAGTATATCAAGTCAGTTTGTATGCGAGTGGGAGATGTTGGAACTTGGATCCAGTTTGACTCGGATCCAATATGCCCACTAACCTCCTTAGTACTTAGTCCCTTTATATTGATATTTATTAGTATGAAGTACTCATTAGTTAATTAGTATTAATTAATAATTAATATATTGAATATTGATTAAGGAAATGACCTTTGAAATGCTTGAAGGTTTCATTTGTATGACTTTATAAATAGTGGTCATATACGTCTTTGTTGAAATACAAAAAGATGAGCACATAAACTAGTGAGTTGATAGAAACTGTGAGTGGTGATCTTTTGGAACATGGCAAACACGTTAAGGGAATCATAGATTGTGAACTGTGGAAGTTTTTCATTTGTGGTTGCTTTCCTCAACCGGTGATCTAAACGATGACCTTTCCGCTTCCACTACTAGTTTTCGGGTATGTCTCGAATCCATTATATTACTACACTTACAAAATCATTTTCGAATATAGATGACCTGTAAACACTAAAAGATAAATTTAGGTGACCTACAAAAATCATTTTTAAATATGAATAGCTTAAAAACAGAAAAAAATAAACTTGAATGACCTCCCAATATATAATCCCATAAAATAAATAAATAAATAAATAAATAGAGTCTAAATTGTTGTGTATGATTTAAAACTCATGAAAATTGATCATACCATTTACATGACGTCTCATGTTAAATTTTTTGTATTTTCTTTTTTAAAAAATATTCCTTCCTATTGGTCAGAGGTCCATTCGGAAGCAATCTCTTTATCCGTCGAAGAGAGAGAACGATGACTTTCTCTACTTCTTGGAGTGTATCACTCTGGGTGGAGAAATAATTTCTCTTTATTCAAAGACAGAGAAAGGATTGTCTACATCTCACATCTCCATACACAACGCATGTAGTTCTGAGCTTTGTTGTTGTTAAATAAATACGGAGTAAATGATAATATATGATAATTAATATTAACGAGGATAAAAAGTCCGCGCTTCGTTACAGGGTAGTTTTGATTGGTTAATTGAATGTTAAAAAGTGGTTAACGGTTGGTTAATTGAGAGTTTAATAAATAAAGGAATGGAAAAGGAAGGTGAAAAAAGGAAGTGAAAAAAGTTTGGTTGGTCAACGATAGTTTAAATGAACTGTAAAAAAAAAGGTTGATGGTTGATTAGTTGAAGGTTTAAAAAAACGGCGGGTTAAAAAAACGTTTAATGGTTGGTTAATTGAACGATTAAAAAAATAAGAGAATGAAAAACCAAGGTAAAAAATGAAGTGAAAAAAGTAGTTAACGGTTGATAATTACCCTCGAAGTTGTGGGTAATTTACAAAACTGCCATCGTGAATAGTTAGTAAAATTCACCACATTTAGTATGTATTATAGTTATAATAAAAAAACATTTGTTTCTTTAACCATGAATCATCCGAATAAGTTGGCATGGCAATACAAAGGGAATGTGAATGTATGACATACGAAAGTGTTGCCATTTAGTTCGTTAAACCATCCATTAAGACACACAAAAAATGGCCTTTTTACCGAGTCAAACCTCCACATTACAAAACTCAAAGACGTTTTTCAATGCCTGCTTATATGCACCGTTATGTAACACGTACTTGAGCGATCCGGTTCTAATAAAGTCAAAGTTTTGCCGCCCACATTACATAAAAAGAGAGATCGAGAGGCAGTAAATATAGATATAGATACATACTTATAACTAATTGATTATACTTTCCAATTAAGTGTACGTGTCTCTTAAATATGACCACTGAAACTGCTGCCATCGCTCCTGTTAATGTCGCGATCCCAGCTCTTGTTAATATTACGAGCCCTGCTCCTGTTAATGTCATGAGCCCTGGTTCTGTTAACGGCTTGAGCCCCTCCGATCATCCAAAGAAGAACCGCATTCAAGTTTCTAACACCAAAAAACCTCTTTTCTTTTATGTCAATCTTGCCAAGGTAAACTAGGATTCCTACTACACGTAAAAAAAATGACCTTTCTTATAGTAATCGTTATCTTAAATTATAATGATAATGATGTTCATAAGTGAATAATGGATAACCAAAGATATATGGGATAACCAAAAAACCTCTTTTCTTTCATGTTTTTGTTTTCATATATAATATTATCTCTTTGTTTTTATCCAGAGGTACATTCAACAACATGATGAAGTTGAGCTATCTGCTTTGGGCATGGGTACAACGTCTCTCTTCTATCTAATTAGTAATTATATTTTTTTATTTTTTTTTTTAAAGCAATTAGTAATTATATGATGATTTCATCATCTCGTATATTATAAAAACCACAACAGTACAATTTCATTATTGTGACTATATGGAGATCAACCACCAAATAGTTTTAATTTGGTGTAACATTTACCTTTGATATTCATTCAACTAAGAGGTTGTGGGTGTGGCTTCAAGACTCTCATGGTAGAGCATGCGTATCATATATACGAGTGATTGTTTACACATAACGGGTGGTGTATGTTTTGATTGGCCGTTATATAACTACTTAAGAAAATCATGATATCATTACTTTAGTTTCTATCGTACACTTTAGACGTGTATGATATGTTAAGTTGTGGCAAACATTCATAATTCTAAGATATGATACATTTGTTTGACCACATGATGAGAGAGCCACAAAATATATTTTGGTTATAGCATTATTAAATTAAGCATATATAAAATAAAATTAATGGTGGTGCTATTGTACAAAATGGTTTTGAATTAACATTGTTTCTCTTTGTAATAGCCATCACTACAGTTGTTACAGTTGCCGAGATACTCAAGAACAATGGACTTGCTATTGAGAAAAGTAAGTAGATCGATCGACCACACATCCGGTTTTTGTATAATATTTATGTATGTATATGTATCATCATAACCCATACGTTTGTAACAACACGTACGTCCTGATATACGTTATTGACAGAGGTCGTGACATCCACCATCGGCATGAAGGATGAAACGAGGGGCCGGCTCATTCAAAAGGCTAGGGTAATTAATCATTAATCATTATCATCTACAGAAAAACATATGTTGAAATAAATAATTCAACCAAATTAATTAGTAAATACTAGTCAACTATATATATAGTCCTTACATTTTGTCTATCTCATTAACAACGAAATGTGATGTAGATTGAGATCGTACTAGGGAAGACCGACAAGTACGCAACAATGGCAACTCCACCCAGTTCCAAAGCACGTGAGAAAGAAGACCTTGCTAACAATAAGGAAGAAAAGAAAGAGTAGACGACAATACTAATACTAATTCCTCATACTAATCGATGTGTTGATAATTATATTATAGTTTGTGTTTCGACGGCCAACTCATGTTGTTTCGAGTCAAAACATTGTGTTAATATGTTGTTTCGTTTGTGTTTCAACTCCACATCAAGCCATATTGGTCTTGCTTAGCAGTAGGTACACTACAACAATTCTGGTCTAATACGGCGACAAAATGTCGCCAAATTAGACACTGATGTCGCCACATTAGACCCTATTGTGGCGACTTACGTTTCACAAAAGTGTCGCCTCAATAGACACGTCACTTTTGATATTATGTGGCTTTTTTTTGACGACACAAGTGGGGCCCACCACCTTTTAAAGAAAATCGAAAATATCGTTTGCGGCGTCAATTTGCGGCGACACTTATAATCTAAATAAAAAGGAAAATTAAAAACAATTATGTCGTCATCTGTTAGTAGCGGCGTCGTTTTGTGGCGACACACTGAATGCCAAAAAAAGAATTTATTTTTTTTTTAATTTATTTCTAAATTCAGAAATGAACCTTTGTGGCGACTCCTTTTGGCGAAATGTCGCTACAAATATTGAAAATCTGCCCAGGTTGCTGCTGCTTTTTCTGCTTCCCACCCGGAAATGCCAGGTTTTCTTTCCGCATACAAAACCTGTTATTGTTGGTTTTATAACATACCAATCAACAAACAATTCTACTACAAACTAAACAGTTTCTAATAACACACATTACAATCGTTTAACATGCGAATTACAAACCAAATTGTTCAAAATATCAAATTTTCTGACATAGGAATCACATAATAAGGTCTAAACCCAAAAGTCACGCCAATGATCCCTATGCACCATCGCTTTTGACATACCAATTTATCCTTTATATCCTAAAAAACGTGAGATTCTTGGTCGTCTCCACAATGCCAAAACGACAACATTAGTAGGCCCTTTTCACACTTCACTTTTCATTCTTCCCCCCCCCCCCCCCCACTTATACTCAACTTGCGAAAATTACACCAAAGTTCGGGGATAAAATGTAAATTCCCTAAATTAAAATAAAAACTTCACCCAAACTCTTCAACAGCCCGTATCTTCCGCCTCGCTCCGAGTTAAATTTCACCAATCACTCTGTTAAACTCGAAATATTTTTCCGAACAAAACGAAACTAACTACGTTCAAAACAGACACATTTTAAAAAACGCTAAACACAACGACAGCCCGTATCTTCCTGCTCGTCGCGCATTAAATTTTTCCGACAGCACCGTCAGACTCGAAATAATATTATGAACAAAATGATATTAACTACGTTCAAAACGGATGTAACATCCCGCCTTTTTCCGTTTACTTTCCGTTTAACTATTTTAAAGTCCGTTATATAATTATAACATCATCCGTTAATACGCGTTTTAAAATTTTTCGTTTAGGCAATCCACGCACCCGATTCAAACTTGAGGGACTAAACTTGCCAAAATGCCAAAATGATGACTAGGTCAAAGGAGTCAACCTTATCTCATCCATTCATTTTCACCTCCTCTTTCAATACTTCCTCCATTTTCTCTCAAACTCCAAATCCAAAGAATCATCATCTATTTCAAATCGAGCAAGCATAAATCCAAACAAATTACATATTCGGAATCCTTGCATCGTCCTCTTCGATTCCATACCGATTTCATCAAGTTTGGTTAACTTTCTAAAATCACTAGATTTTGTGTTCTTAATGTTTTTAACTTATAAAATTTGTTAATTTGTGTCTATGGCTCGAGTCTAGCATGATTATGTGATTTGTATGCTCGTTCTTGCTATTTTGGTGTAACTAGCTCAACTTGAAAGAATACTTTCTTAATCTTGAGTTTTGGTGGTTTATATGTTGTTAGATGTTAAAAGTTCATGTTGTAATTGTGTTAATAGTATCACTAGCTTCAATTTGATGTGTAGGTTGCTTTAGAAAACTCCATAAACTTGATTATTGATTTTGATGATGTTGGTTAGGGTTTGATGGAACTAAATATGAACTTTTGATGCCTTGAATGTTATGAAATGCTATTGGTTATTGTTAGGTTATATTGTATGCGTAATTACCTACGAAACGGCGTATAATTTGTGTGTGTTAATTTTCCGAATCATTGATTTGAATTTATAAGCTTGAATGTCATTAATGATGAACATTTAATGTGGTTTTGGTTATTGTAAGTGGTAGATTGATTGATGAAATGTGCTTAGTTGTTTTCCTCGTCAAAATACATTTTCGATGACATAAGATACATGTTTTAAGTGTTTTCGGATCATAAATTGTGTTTGGTTGAGTATTGGTTCGTGCACTTATGTGTTTTCAGCATAGCAGACCTGCATACTGATCTGGACACCGTCCAGATTCTTGGGCGCCGTCCAGTCCTTCAATGCTGGACGCCGTCCAGCAAATCTGGACGCCGTCCAGATGAACTGCCAGGGACTGTTTTGGTTAGTCATTTTACTAAAAATGTTTGCTATGCTATGGACCTCCGACCCGAATGTGTTGACTTTTTCTTTGACTTTGACCCGACCCAAGTTGACTTTTAATCAAACTTAACCAAATGTTTGTGCAATCGTTCTAACATGCTTTTATACTTTTATCTTGCATGAAACGTGACAACTTGACTCACATGCTATAGTAAACGAGTCGTAATGAGCCATAGGACTAATTGAACACTTTGACCGACCGTGTTTACCGATATTGATACAAACCTTGTTTAGGTCAAGACTAGCTTTCGTTCTTGCACACGTTTACTTGTTGAAGTACTTTTACATACGTGCACTCAAGGTGAGATCATAGTCCCACCTTTTCAAATACTTTTATACTTTTAAATCGTGGGCTGAGAAACATATACATTACTTATATACATTTCATATGTATATGTATACTTTCATACTTTTATACTTTGAATACAAATACGAAAGAAAAGATACATACGAGTTAGAACATAAATCCTCAAGTCCAATTATCATTAGATACACTTGTAGGGTGTAAGTGAGAACTTATGTTGTGTGGCCATACGGGTTTGCCGAACCCTCATTCGGAGGAATGAAACGTATTTTTGAATTATAGTGTAGGTTCTAACACTATTATGCAGAGGTATGATTCAGTTAAGCTTGATAATTGGGTGCGCGTGATACAAACACATCTTTTGAGATGTATACGCTTGATAAACGATTCATACTAAAACTTGTAGTTCAAACATACTTTATACATACAACTGTGATTTCACCAACGTTTTCGTTGACAGATTCTTCTATGTTTTCTCAGGTCCTTGAATGCTTATGGATATATGTTTTCTCAGGTCCTTGAATGCTTATGTTTTTTCATACGTGGAGCGTCTTTTGATAATCGAATTGTGTCGCATAGATTTCAATTGTACTTTAAACTTTGTAATGTAATTCGTCAATGAACTACTTTTGTAAACCTTGAAACATCCTCACTTTTGAAACGAATGCGACATGTGTTTTGGTCAAACGTTGTTTTAAAGACTTATGACCACGTAACGGTACCTAAGTAGACGGCGCCGTCTGAAATGTCCCGTTCTTATTGATTAAAAATGTTCCATATTAATTGATTTCGTTGCGAGGTTTTGACCTCTATATGAGACGTTTTTCAAAGACTTCATTCATTTTAAAACAAACCATAACCTTTATTTCATCAATAAAGGTTTAAAAAGCTTTACGTAGATTATCAAATAATGATAATCTAAAATATCCTGTTTACACACGACCATTACATAATGGTTTACAATTCAAATATGTTACAACAAAATAAGTTTCTTGAATGCAGTTTTTACACAATTTCATACAAGCATGGACTCCAAATCTCATCCTTATTTAAGTATGCGACAGCGGAAGCTCTTAATAATCACCTGAGAATAAACATGCTTAAAACGTCAACAAAAATGTTGGTGAGTTATAGGTTTAACCTATATATATCAAATCATAATAATATACCACAAGATTTCATATTTCAATACACATCCCATACATAGAGATAAAAATCATTCATATAGTGAACACCTGGTAACCGACATTAACAAGATGCATATATAAGAATATCCCCATCATTCCGGGACACCCTTCGGATATGATATAAATTTCGAAGTACTAAAGCATCTGGTACTTTGGATGGGGTTTGTTAGGCCCAATAGATCTATCTTTAGGATTCGCGTCAATTAGGGTGTCTGTTCCCTAATTCTTAGATTACCAAACTTAATAAAAAGGGGCATATTCGATTTCGATAATTCAACCATAGAATGTAGTTTCACGTACTTGTGTCTATTTTGTAAATCATTTATAAAACCTGCATGTATTCTCATCCCAAAAATATTAGATTTTAAAAGTGGGACTATAACTCACTTTCACAGATTTTTACTTCGTCGGGAAGTAAGACTTGGCCACTGGTTGATTCACGAACCTATAACAATATATACATATATATCAAAGTATGTTCAAAATATATTTACAACACTTTTAATATATTTTGATGTTTTAAGTTTATTAAGTCAGCTGTCCTCGTTAGTAACCTACAACTAGTTGTCCACAGTTAGATGTACAGAAATAAATCGATAAATATTAACTTGAATCAATCCAAGACCCAGTGTATACGTATCTCATTATTGATCACAACTCAAACTATATATATTTTGGAATCAACCTCAACCCTGTATAGCTAACTCCAACATTTACATATAGAGTGTCTATGGTTGTTCCGAAATATATATAGATGTGTCGACATGATAGGTCGAAACATTGTATACGTGTCTATGGTATCTCAAGATTACATAATATACAATACAAGTTGATTAAGTTATGGTTGGAATAGATTTGTTACCAATTTTCACGTAGCTAAAATGAGAAAAATTATCCAATCTTGTTTTACCCATAACTTCTTCATTTTAAATCCGTTTTGAGTGAATCAAATTGATATGGTTTCATATTGAACTATATTTTATGAATCTAAATAGAAAATTTATAGGTTTATAGTCGGAAAAATAAGTTACAAGTCGTTTTTTTAAAGGTAGTCATTTCAGTCGAAAGAACGACGTCTAGATGACCATTTTAGAAAACATACTTCCACTTTGAGTTTAACCATACTTTTTGGATATAGTTTCATGTTCATAATAAAAATCATTTTCTCAGAATAACAACTTTTAAATCAAAGTTTATCATAGTTTTTAATTAACTAACCTAAAACAGCCCGCGGTGTTACTACGACGGCGTAAATCCGGTTTTACGGTGTTTTTCGTGTTTCCAGGTTTTAAATCATTAAGTTAGAATATCATATAGATATAGAACATGTGTTTAGTTGATTTTAAAAGTCAAGTTAGAAGGATTAACTTTTGTTTGCGAACAAGTTTAGAATTAACTAAACTATGTTCTAGTGATTACAAGTTTAAACCTTCGAATAAGATAGCTTTATATGTATGAATCGAATGATGTTATGAACATCATTACTACTTTAAGTTCCTTGGATAAACCTACTGGAAAAGAAAAAAATGGATCTAGCTTCAACGGATCCTTGGATGGCTCGAAGTTCTTGAAGCAGAATCATGACACGAAAACAAGTTCAAGTAAGATCATCACTTGAAATAAGATTGTTATAGTTATAGAAATTGAACCAAAGTTTGAATATGATTATTACCTTGTATTAGAATGATAACCTACTGTAAGAAACAAAGATTTCTTGAGGTTGGATGATCACCTTACAAGATTGGAAGTGAGCTAGCAAACTTGAAAGTATTCTTGATTTTATGTAACTAGAACTTGTAGAATATATGAAGAACACTTAGAACTTGAAGATAGAACTTGAGAGAGATTAATTAGATGAAGAAAATTGAAGAATGAAAGTGTTTGTAGGTGTTTTTGGTCGTTGGTGTATGGATTAGATATAAAGGATATGTAATTTTGTTTTCATGTAAATAAGTCATGAATGATTACTCATATTTTTGTAATTTTATGAGATATTTCATGCTAGTTGCCAAATGATGGTTCCCACATGTGTTAGGTGACTCACATGAACTGCTAAGAGCTGATCATTGGAGTGTATATACCAATAGTACATACATCTAAAAGCTGTGTATTGTACGAGTACGAATACGGGTGCATACGAGTAGAATTGTTGATGAAACTGAACGAGGATGTAATTGTAAGCATTTTTGGTAAGTAGAAGTATTTTGATAAGTGTATTGAAGTCTTTGAAAAGTGTATAAATACATATTAAAACACTACATGTATATACATTTTAACTGAGTCGTTAAGTCATCGTTAGTTGTTACATGTAAGTGTTGTTTTGAAACCTTTAGGTTAACGATCTTGTTAAATGTTGTTAACCCAATGTTTATAATATCAAATGAGATTTTAAATTATTATATTATCATGATATTATCATGTATGAATATCTCTTAATATGATATATATACATTAAATGTCTTTACAACGATAATCGTTACATATATGTCTCGTTTAAAAATCATTAAGTTAGTAGTCTTGTTTTTACATATGTAGTTCATTGTTAATATACTTAATGATATGTTTACTTATCATAGTATCATGTTAACTATATATATATCCATATATATGTCATCATATAGTTTTTACAAGTTTTAACGTTCGTGAATCACCGGTCAACTTGGGTGGTCAATTGTCTATATGAAACATATTTCAATTAATCAAGTCTTAACAAGTTTGATTGCTTAACATGTTGGAAACATTTAATCATGTAAATATCAATCTCAATTAATATATATAAACATGGAAAAGTTCGGGTCACTACAGTACCTACCCGTTAAATAAATTTTGTCCCGAAATTTTAAGCTGTTGAAGGTGTTGACGAATCTTCTAGAAATAGATGCGGGTATTTCTTCTTCATCTGATCTTCATGCTCCCAGGTGAACTCGGGTCCTCTACGAGCATTCCATCAAACCTTAACAATTGGTATCTTGTTTTGCTTAAGTCTTTTAACCTCACGATCCATTATTTCGACGGGTTCTTCGATGAATTGAAGTTTTTCGTTGATTTGGATTTCATCTAACGGAATAGTGAGATCTTCTTTAGCAAAACATTTCTTCAAATTCAAGACGTGGAAAGTGTTATGTACAGCCGCGAGTTGTTGAGGTAACTCAAGTCGGTAAGCTACTGGTCCGACACGATCAATAATCTTGAATGGTCCAATATACCTTGGATTTAATTTCCCTCGTTTACCAAATCGAACAACGCCTTTCCAAGGTGCAACTTTAAGCATGACCATCTCTCCAATTTCAAATTCTATATCTTTTCTTTTAATGTCAGCGTAGCTCTTTTGTCGA
Organism: Rutidosis leptorrhynchoides; assembly: GCF_046630445.1. Classification (NCBI taxonomy): domain Eukaryota; kingdom Viridiplantae; phylum Streptophyta; class Magnoliopsida; order Asterales; family Asteraceae; genus Rutidosis; species Rutidosis leptorrhynchoides. Next base: position 273,489,419 of record NC_092337.1, on the reverse strand, counting down.
CTTTGGGCGGTTTTCAACCGTTATTGAATTTGGATGATCTTCTCGGTAGTTTCTTGTATAATCTCCGGACCCGTAATCTGTCTCTCCCCCACTTCACTCCAACAAATCGAAGACCTGCACTTTCTACCATAAAGTGCTTCAAACGGCGCCATCTCAATGCTTGAATGGTAGCTGTTGTTGTAGGAAAATTCTGCTAACGGTAGATGTCGATCCCAACTGTTTCCGAAATCAATAACACATGCTCATAGCATGTCTTCAAGCATTTGTATAGTCCTTTCGCTCTGCCCATCAGTTTGTGGATGATAGGCAGTACTCATGTCTAGACGAGTTCCTAATGCTTGCTGTAATGTCTGCCAGAATCTTGAAATAAATCTGCCATCCCTATCAGAGATAATAGAGATTGGTATTCCATGTCTGGAGGCGACTTCCTTCAAATACAGTCGTGCTAACTTCTCCATCTAGTCATCTTCTCTTATTGGCAGAAAGTGTGCTGATTTGGTGAGACGATCAACTATTACCCAAATAGTATCAAAACCACTTGCAGTCCTTGGCAATTTAGTGATGAAATCCATGGTAATGTTTTCCCATTTCCATTCCGGGATTTCGGGTTGTTGAAGTAGACCTGGTGGTTTCTGATGCTCAGCTTTGACCTTAGAACACGTCAAACATTCTCCTACGTATTTAGCAACATCGGCTTTCATACCCGGCCACCAAAAATGTTTCTTGAGATCCTTGTACATCTTCCCCGTTTCAGGATGTATTGAGTATCTGGTTTTATGAGCTTCTCTAAGTACCATTTCTCTCATATCTCCAAATTTTAGTACCCAAATTCTTTCAGCCCTATACCGTGTTCCGTCTTCCCGAATATTAAGATGCTTCTCCGATCCTTTGGGTATTTCATCCTTTAAATTTCCCTCTTTTAAAACTCCTTGTTGCGCCTCCTTTATTTGAGTAGTAAGGTTAGTGTGAATCATTATATTCATAGATTTTACTCGAATGGGTTCTCTGTCCTTTCTGCTCAAGGCATCGGCTACCATATTTGCCTTCCCCAGGTGGTAACGAATCTCAAAGTCATAATCATTCAATAATTCAATCCACCTACGCTGCCTCATATTCAGTTGTTTCTGATTAAATATGTGTTGAAGACTTTTGTGGTCGGTATATATAATACTTTTGACCCCATATAAGTAGTGCCTCCAAGTCTTTAATGCAAAAACAACCGCGCCTAATTCCAAATCATGCGTCGTATAATTTTGTTCGTGAATCTTCAATTGTCTAGACGCATAAGCAATCACCTTCGTTCGTTGCATTAATACACAACCGAGACCTTGATTTGATGCGTCACAATAAATCACAAAATCATTATTCCCTTCAGGCAATGACAATATAGGTGCCGTAGTTAGCTTTTTCTTCAATAACTGAAACGCTTTCTCTTGTTCATCATTCCATTCAAATTTCTTCCCTTTATGCGTTAATGCAGTCAAGGGTTTTGCTATTCTGGAAAAGTCTTGGATGAACCTTCTGTAGTAACCAGCTAGTCCTAAAAACTGGCGTATGTGTTTCGGAGTTTTCGGGGTTTCTCACTTTTCAACAGTTTCTATCTTTGCCGGATCCACCTTAATACCTTCTTTGTTCACTATGTGACTGAGGAATTGAACTTCTTCTAACCAAAATGCACACTTTGAAAACTTAGCGTACAATTCTTCCTTCCTCAATACTTCTAACACCTTTCTCAAATGTTCACCGTGTTCTTGGTCATTCTTTGAGTAAATAAGTATGTCATCAATGAAAACAATGACAAACTTGTCAAGGTATGGTCCACACACTCGGTTCATAAGGTCCATGAACACAGCTGGTGCATTAGTTAAACCAAACGGCATGACCATAAACTCGTAATGACCGTAACGTGTTCTGAAAGCAGTCTTTGGAATATCATCTTCTTTCACCCGCATTTGATGATACCCGGAACGTAAGTCAATCTTTGAATAAACAGACGAGCCTTGTAGTTGATCAAATAAGTCGTCGATTCTCGGTAGTGGGTAGCGGTTCTTGATGGTAAGTTTGTTCAACTCTCGGTAGTCGATACACAACCTGAATGTACCATCTTTCTTCTTGACAAACAAAACAGGAGCTCCCCACGGTGATGTGCTTGGTCAAATGAAACCACGCTCTAAAAGTTCTTGTAATTGGCTTTGCAGTTCTTTCATCTCACTGGGTGCCAGTCTGTAAGGAGCACGAGCTATTGGTGCAGCTCTTGGTACAAGATCTATTTGAAATTCAACAGATCGATGCGGAGGTAGTCCCGGTAATTCTTTCGGAAATACATCGGGAAATTCTTTTGCAATGGGAACATCATTGATGCTCTTTTCTTCAGTTTGTACTTTCTCGACATGTGCTAGAACAGCATAGCAACCTTTTCTTATTAGTTTTTGTGCCTTCAAATTACTAATAAGATGTAGCTTCGTGTTGCCCTTTTCTCCGTACACCATTAAGGGTTTTCCTTTTTCTCGTATAATGCAAATTGCATTTTCGTAACAAACGATCTCTGCTTTCACTTCTTTCAACCAGTCCATACCGATTATCACATCAAAACTCCCTAACTCTACTGGTATCAAATCAATCTTAAATGTTTCGCTAACCAGTTTAATTTCTCGATTCTGACATATATTATCTGCTGAAATTAATTTACCATTTGCTAATTCGAGTAAAAATTTACTATCCAAAGGCGTCAATGGACAACTTAATTTAGCACAAAAATCTCTACTCATATAGCGTCTATCCGCACCCGAATCAAATAAAATGTAAGCAGATTTATTGTCAATAAGAAACGTACCCGTAACAAGCTCCGGGTCTTCCTGTGCCTCTGCCGCATTAATATTGAAAACTCTTCCGCGGCCTTGTCCATTTGTGTTCTCCTAGTTCGGGCAATTTCTAATAATGTGGCCCGGTTTTCCACATTTATAACAAACTACATTGGCATAACTTGCTTCGACACTACTTGCTCCGCCATTACTCATTCCGACACCATTTGTTCCTTTCGTTCTATTAACCCCTGGTCCGTAGACCTCACACTTCGCCGCGCTATGACCATTTCTTTTACACTTGTTGCAAAATTTGGTGCAGAACCCCGAGTGATACTTTTCACACCTTTGGCATAGCTGCTTCTGATTGTTGTTGTTGTTGCGGTTATTATTGTTTTTGGGATGATTGTTGTAGTTGCTGTTGTTGTTGTTGTTGTTGTTGTTGTTGTTGTTGTTGTTGTTGGGCCGTTTGTTGTAGTTGCGATTGATGTTGCGATTATTGTTGTGATTGCTGTTGTTGTTGTATTGGTGATTCTTATCACCGTTTTCCTCCCACTTTCTTTTGACTTGCTTCACATTGGCCTCTTCAGCAATCTGTTCTTTAATTCTTTCTTCAATCTGGTCCACTAGTTTGTGAGCCATTCTACATGCCTGTTGTATGGAGGCGGGCTCGTGTGAACTTATATCTTCTTGGATTCTTTCCGGTAATCCTTTCACAAACGCGTCGATCTTCTCTTCCTCATCTTCGAATGCTCCCGGACACAATAGGCACAATTCTGTGAATCGTCTTTCGTACGTGGTAATATCAAATCCTTGGGTTCGTAACCCTCTAAGTTCTGTCTTGAGCTTATTGACCTCGGTTCTAGGACGGTACTTCTCGTTCATCAAGTGCTTGAATGCTGACCACGGTAGTGCGTACGCATCGTCTTGTCCCACTTGCTCTAGATAGGTATTCCACCATGTTAACGCACAACCTGTGAAGGTATGCGTAGCTTACTTCACTTTGTCCTCTTCAGTACACTTACTTATGGCAAACACCGATTCGACCTTCTCGGTCCACCGTTTCAATCCGATCGGTCCTTCGGTTCCATCAAATTCCAAAGGTTTGCAGGCAGTGAATTCTTTGTAGGTGCATCCTACACGATTTCCTGTACTGCTAGATCCAAGGTTATTGTTGGTATGTAGCGCAGCCTGTACTGCGGCTATGTTTGAAGCTAGAAAAGTACGGAATTCCTCTTCATTCATATTCACGGTGTGTCGAGTAGTCGGTGCCATTTCCTTCAAAATAGTCAAATGGAACAAGTTAATCATACAGAATATTAAGAGTAGTTAATAGTATTTCGTAGCATAATATGAACTCATTTATAAAAGCTTTTTCTTCATATTAGCGTTTTATAAGTTTAAATTCGGGTAGTACCTACCCGTTAAGTTCATACTTAGTAGCTAATATACAATTCAACTACTACAATTCTATATGAAAAACTTATTATAATAATATTTCGCGTTCAAACTTTTACACAATATTTTACAAACTTACAATACCGCTTATTTTACATATAGCATGAAATATAGCACACAATAAATTTGATACAAGATGGTTGTGAAGATAATTCTAGCGAGTACACAAGTCGTTCAGCAAAGGCAATAAAGACACGTAATTCATACGTCCAGAAACAAGTCATGCATTCTGGTTTTACTAGGACTACTTCCCATCCTTGGTCTTGTGGAACATAACCGTTATGGCCGTTGATAAGACAGCGTATTGTAATGTCGTCAAAGGGACGAGGGTTACGTAATGTCCAACAGTCCCGTAACAATCTAAAAACCTCATTTCTTACCCCAATTACCGACTCCGTCACTTGTGGGAACGTTTTGTTTAATAGTTGTAGCCCGATGTTCTTGTTCTCACTTTGGTGAGAAGCGAACATTACTAATCCGTAAGCATAACATGCTTCTTTATGTTGCATGTTAGCCGCTTTTTCTAAATCACGAAGTCCAATATTTGGATATATTGAGTCAAAATAATTTGTTAACCCATTGCGTAAAATAGCATTTGGGTTCCCCGCAATATATGCGTCAAAGTAAACACATCGTAACTTATGGATTTGCCAATGTGATATCCCCCATCTTTCGAACGAAAGCCTTTTATAAACCAAGGCATTCTTGGAACGTTCTTCGAATGTCTTACAAACTGATCTCGCCTTAAATAGTTGTGCCGAAGAATTCTGACCGACTCTAGACAAGATTTCATCAATCATGTCTCCGGGTAGGTCTCTTAAAATATTGGGTTGTCTATCCATTTTGTGTTTTTATACTGTAAAATAGACAAGAGTTAGATTCATAAAAAAAAAATACTTATTAATACATGCAATTTTTACATATATCATAAAGCATAAGCACACTATATTACATATATTACACCACACGAATACAACTATCTTATTCCGACTCGCTCGTTTCTTCTTCTTTGGTTTTGGTTCATTTTACCAAGTTTCTAGGGATATATGATGTTCCCCTAATACTAGCTGTCGTTTTCCACAACGGTTTAGAAAAACCTGGTGGTTTAGAGGTTCCCGGGTCATTGTTACAACTTAAGGGCTTCGGGGGTTGACGATACATATAAAGTTCATCGGGGTTGGAATTAGATTTATCTATTTTTATGCCCTTTCCCTTATTATTTTCTTTTGCCTTTTTAAATTCAGTTGGGGTAATTTCTATAACATCATCGGAATTCTCGTCGGAATCCGATTCATCGGAGAATTGGTAATCCTCCCAATATTTTGCTTCCTTGGCGGAAACACCATTAACCATAATTAACCTTGGTCGGTTGGTTGAGGATTTTCTTTTACTTAACCGTTTTATTATTTCCCCCACCGGTTCTATTTCTTCATCCGGTTCCGATTCTTCTTCCGGTTCCGATTCTTCTTCCGGTTCCGACTCTTCTTCCGGTTCCTCTTCGGGAACTTGTGAATCAGTCCACGAATCATTCCAATTTATATTTGACTCTTCATTATTATTAGGTGAGTCAATGGGACTTGTTCTAGAGGTAGACATCTATCACATAATATCAAACGCGTTAAGAGATTAATATATAATATTCACATGTTAAAAATATATAGTTTCCAACAAAATTTGTTAAGCAATCATTTTTCAAGTAAACACGGTCGAAGTCCAGACTCACTAATGCATCCTAACAAACTCGATAAGACACACTAATGCAAAATTCTGGTTCTCTAAGACCAACGCTCGGATACCAACTGAAATGTCCCGTTCTTATTGATTAAAAACATTCCATATTAATTGATTTCGTTGCGAGGTTTTGACCTCTATATGAGACGTTTTTCAAAGACTGCATTCATTTTAAAACAAACCATAACCTTTATTTCATCAATAAAGGTTTAAAAAGCTTTACGTAGATTATCAAATAATGATAATCTAAAATATCCTGTTTACACACGACCATTACATAATGGTTTACAATACAAATATGTTACAACAAAATAAGTTTCTTGAATGCAGTTTTTACACAATATCATACAAGCATGGACTCCAAATCTCGTCCTTATTTAAGTATGCGATAGCGGAAGCTCTTAATAATTACCTGAGAATAAACATGCTTAAAACGTCAACAAAAATGTTGGTGAGTTATAGGTTTAACCTATATATATCAAATCATAATAATAGACCACAAGATTTCATATTTCAATACACATCCCATACATAGAGATAAAAATCATTCATATGGTGAACACCTGGTAACCGACATTAACAAGATGCATATATAAGAATATCCCCATCATTCCGGGACACCCTTCGAATATGATATAAATTTCGAAGTACTAAAGCATCCGGTACTTTGGATGGGGTTTGTTAAGCCCAATAGATCTATCTTTAGGATTCGCGTCAATTAGGGTGTCTGTTCCCTAATTCTTAGATTACCAGACTTAATTAAAAAGGGGCATATTCGATTTCGATAATTCAACCATAGAATGTAGTTTCACGTACTTGTGTCTATTTTGTAAATCATTTATAAAACCTGCATGTATTCTCATCCCAAAAATATTAGATTTTAAAAGTGGGACTATAACTCACTTTCACAGATTTTTACTTCGTCGGGAAGTAAGACATGGCCACTGGTTGATTCACGAACCTATAACAATATATACATATATATCAAAGTATGTTCAAAATATATTTACAACAATTTTAATATATTTTGATGTTTTAAGTTTATTAAGTCAGATGTCCTCGTTAGTAACCTACAACTAGTTGTCCACAGTTAGATGTACAGAAATAAATCGATAAATATTATCTTGAATCAATCCACGACCCAGTATATACGTATCTCAGTATTGATCACAACTCAAACTATATATATTTTGGAATCAACCTCAACCCTGTATAGCTAACTCCAACATTCACATATAGAGTGTCTATGGTTGTTCCGAAATATATATAGATGTGTCGACATGATAGGTCGAAACATTGTATACGTGTCTATGGTATCTCAAGATTACATAATATACAATACAAGTTGATTAAGTTATGGTTGGAATAGATTTGTTACCAATTTTCACGTAGCTAAAATGAGAAAAATTATCCAATCTTGTTTTACCCATAAATTCTTCATTTTAAATCCGTTTTGAGTGAATCAAATTGCTATGGTTTCATATTGAACTCTATTTTATGAATCCAAACAGAAAAAGTATAGGTTTATAGTCGGAAAAATAAGTTACAAGTCGTTTTTGTAAAGGTAGTCATTTCAGTCGAAAAAACGACGTCTAGATGACCATTTTAGAAAACATACTTTCACTTTGAGTTTAACCATAATTTTTGGATATAGTTTCATGTTCATAACAAAAATCATTTTCTCAGAATAACAACTTTTAAATCAAAGTTTATCATAGTTTTTAATTAACTAACCCAAAACAGCCCGCGGTGTTACTACGACGGCGTAAATCCAGTTTTACGGTGTTTTTCGTGTTTCCAGGTTTTAAATCATTAAGTTAGCATATCATATAGATATAGAACATGTGTTTATTTGATTTTAAAAGTCAAGTTAGAAGGATTAACTTTTGTTTGCGAACAAGTTTAGAATTAACTAAACTATGTTCTAGTGATTACAAGTTTAAACATTCGAATAAGATAGCTTTATATGTATGAATCGAATGATGTTATGAACATCATTACTACCTTAAGTTCCTTGGATAAACCTACTATAAAAGAGAAAAATGGATCTAGTTTCAACGGATCCTTGGATGGCTCGAAGTTCTTGAAGCAGAATCATGACACGAAAACAAGTTCAAGTAAGATCATCACTTGAAATAAGATTGTTATAGTTATAGAAATTGAACCAAAGTTTGAATATGATTATTACCTTGTATTAGAATGATAACCTACTGTAAGAAACAAAGATTTCTTGAGGTTGGATGATCACCTTACAAGATTGGAAGTGAGCTAGCAAACTTGAAAGTATTCTTGATTTTATGTAACTAGAACTTGTAGAATATATGAAGAACACTTAGAACGTGAAGATAGAACTTGAGAGAGATCAATTAGATGAATAAAATTGAAGAATGAAAGTGTTTGTAGGTGTTTTTGGTCGTTGGTGTATGGATTAGATATAAAGGATATGTAATTTTGTTTTCATGTAAATAAGTCATGAATGATTACTCATATTTTTGTAATTTTATGAGATATTTCATGCTAGTTGCCAAATGATGGTTCCCACATGTGTTAGGTGACTCACATGGGCTGCTAAGATCTGATAATTGGAGTGTATATACCAATAGTACATACATCTAAAAGCTGTGTATTGTACGAGTACGAATACGGGTGCATACGAGTAGAATTGTTGATGAAACTGAACGAGGATGTAATTGTAAGCATTTTTGTTAAGTAGAAGTATTTTGATAAGTGTATTGAAGTCTTTCAAAAGTGTATAAATACATATTAAAACACTACATGTATATACATTTTAACTGAGTCGTTAAGTCATCGTTAGTCGTTACATGTAAGTGTTGTTTTGAAACCTTTAGGTTAACGATCTTGTTAAATGTTGTTAACCCAATCTTTATAATATCAAATGAGATTTTAAATTATTATATTATCATGATATTATCATGTATGAATATCTCTTAATATGATATATATACATTAAATGTCTTTACAACGATAATCGTTACATATATGTCTCGTTTAAAAATCATTAAGTTAGTAGTCTTGTTTTTACATATGTAGTTCATTGTTAATATACTTAATGATATGTTTACTTATCATAGTATCATGTTAACTATATATATATATCCATATATATGTCATCATATAGTTTTTACAAGTTTTAACGTTCGTGAATCACCGGTCAACTTGGGTGGTCAATTGTCTATATGAAACATATTTCAATTAATCAAGTCTTAACAAGTTTGATTGCTTAACATGTTGGAAACATTTAATCATGTAAATATCAATCTCAATTAATATATATAAACATGGAAAAGTTCGGGTCACTACAGTACCTACCAGTTAAATAAATTTCGACCCGAAATTTTAAGCTGTTGAAGGTGTTGACGAATCTTCTGGAAATAGATGCGGGTATTTCTTCTTCATCTGATCTTCACGCTCCCAGGTGAACTCGAGTCCTCTACGAGCATTCCATCGAACCTTAACAATTGGTATCTTGTTTTGCTTAAGTCTTTTAACCTCACGATCCATTATTTCGACGGGTTCTTCGATGAATTGAAGTTTTTCGTTGATTTGGATTTCATCTAACGGAATAGTGAGATCTTCTTTAGCAAAACATTTCTTCAAATTCGAGACGTTGAAAGTGTTATGTACAGCCGCGAGTTGTTGAGGTAACTCAAGTCGGTAAGCTACTGGTCCGACACGATCAATAATCTTGAATGGTCCAATATACCTTGGATTTAATTTCCCTCGTTTACCAAATCGAACAACGCCTTTCCAAGGTGCAACTTTAAGCATGACCATCTCTCCAATTTCAAATTCTATATCTTTTCTTTTAATGTCAGCGTAGCTCTTTTGTCGACTTTGGGCAGTTTTCAATCGTTGTTGAATTTGGATGATCTTCTCGGTAGTTTCTTGTATAATCTCTGGACCCGTAATCTGTCTATCCCCCACCTTACTTCAACAAATCAGAGACCTGCACTTTCTACCATAAAGTGCTTCAAACGGCGCCATCTCAATGCTTGAATGGTAGCTATTGTTGTAGGAAAATTCTGCTAACGGTAGATGTCGATCCCAACTATTTCCGAAATCAATAACACATGCTCGTAGCACGTCTTCAAGCGTTTGTATCGTCCTTTCACTCTGCCCATCAGTTTGTGGATGATAGGCAGTACTCATGTCTAGACGAGTTCCTAATGCTTGCTGTAATGTCTGCCAGAATCTTGAAATAAATCTGCCACCCCTATCAGAGATAATAGAGATTGGTATTCCATGTCTGGAGATGACTTCCTTCAAATACAGTCGTGCTAACTTCTCCATCTTGTCATCTTCTCTTATTGGCAGGAAGTGTGCTGATTTGGTGAGACGATCAACTATTACCCATATAGTATCAAAACCACTTGCAGTCCTTGGCAATTTAGTGATGAAATCCATGGTAATGTTTTCCCATTTCCATTCCGGGATTTCGGGTTGTTGAAGTAGACCTGATGGTTTTTGATGCTTAGCTTTGACCTTAGAACACATCAAACATTCTCCTACATATTTAGCAACATCGTCTTTCATACCCGGCCACCAAAAATGTTTCTTGAGATCCTTGTACATCTTCCCCGTTCCAGGATGTATTGAGTATCTGGTTTTATGAGCTTCTCTAAGTACCATTTCTCTCATATCTCCAAATTTTGGTACCCAAATCCTTTCAGCCCTATACCGGGTTCCGTCTTCCCGAATATTAAGATGCTGCTCCGATCCTTTGGGTATTTCATCCTTTAAATTTCCTTCTTTTAAAACTCCTTGTTGCGCCTCCTTTATTTGAGTAGTAAGGTTATTATGAATCATTATATTCATAGATTTTACTCGAATGGGTTCTCTGTCCTTCCTGCTCAAGGCATCGGCTACCACATTTGCCTTCCCCGGGTGGTAACGAATCTCAAAGTTGTAATCATTCAACAATTCAATCCACCTACGCTGCCTCATATTCAGTTGTTTCTGATTAAATATGTGTTGAAGACTTTTATGGTCGGTATATATAATACTTTTGACCCCATATAAGTAGTGCCTCCAAGTCTTTAATGCAAAAACAACCGTGCCTAATTCCAAATCATGCGTCGTATAATTTTGCTCGTGAATCTTCAATTGTCTAGACGCATAAGCAATCACCTTCGTTCGTTGCATTAATACACAACCGAGACCTTGCTTTGATGCGTCACAATAAATCACAAAATCGTCATTCCCTTCAGGCAATGATAATATAGGTGCCGTAGTTAGCTTTTTCTTCAATAACTGAAACGCTTTCTCTTGTTCATCATTCCATTCAAATTTCTTCCCTTTATGCGTTAATGTAGTCAAGGGTTTTGCTATTCTGGAAAAGTCTTGGATGAACCTTCTGTAGTAACCAGCTAGTCCTAAAAACTGGCGTATGTGTTTCGGAGTTTTCGGGATTTCCCACTTTTTAACAGTTTCTATCTTTGCCGGATCCACCTTAATACCTTCTTTGTTCACTATGTGACCGAGGAATTGAACTTCTTCCAACCAAAATGCACACTTTGAAAACTTAGCGTACAATTCTTCATTCCTCAATACTTCTAACACCTTTCTCAAATGTTCACCGTGTTCTTGGTCATTCTTTGAGTTAATAAGTATGTCATCAATGAAAACAATGACAAACTTGTCAAGGTATGGTCCACACACTCGGTTCATAAGGTCCATGAACACAGCTGGTGCATTAGTTAAACCAAATGGCATGACCATAAACTCGTAATGACCGTAACGTGTTCTGAAAGCAGTCTTTGGAATATCATCTTCTTTCACCCGCATTTGATGATACCCGAAATGTAAGTCAATCTTTGAATAAACAGACGAGCCTTGTAGTTGATCAAATAAGTCGTCGATTCTCGGTAGTGGGTAGCGGTTCTTGATGGTAAGTTTGTTCAACTCTCGGTAGTCGATACACAACCTGAATGTACCATCTTTCTTCTTGACAAACAAAACAGGAGCTCCCCACGGTGATGTGCTTGGTCGAATGAAACCACGCTCTAAAAGTTCTTGTAATTGGCTTTGCAGTTCTTTCATCTCGCTGGGTGCAAGTCTGTAAGGAGCACGAGCTATTGGTGCAGCTCCTGGTACAAGATCTATTTGAAATTCAACGGATCGATGTGGGGGTAATCCCGGTAATTCTTTCGGAAATACATCGGGAAATTCTTTTGCGACGGGAACATCATTGATGCTCTTTTCTTCAGTTTGTACTTTCTCGACGTGTGCTAGAACAGCATAGCAACCTTTTCTTATTAGTTTTTGTGCCTTCAAATTACTAATAAGATGTAGCTTCGTGTTGCCCTTTTCTCCATACACCATTAAGGGTTTTCCTTTTTCTCGTATAATGCGAATTGCATTTTTGTAACAAACGATCTCTGCTTTCACTTCTTTCAACCAGTCCATACCGATTATCACATCAAAACTCCCTAACTCTACTGGTATCAAGTCAATCTTAAATGTTTCGCTAACCAGTTTAATTTCTCGATTCCGACATATATTATCTGCTGAAATTAATTTACCATTTGCTAATTCGAGTAAAAATTTACTATCCAAAGGCGTCAATGGACAACTTAATTTAGCACAAAAATCTCTACTCATATAGCTTCTATCTGCACCCGAATCAAAGAAAACGTAAGCAGATTTATTGTCAATAAGAAACGTACCCGTAACAAGCTCCAGGTCTTCCTGTGCCTCTACCACATTAATATTGAAAACTCTTCCGCGGCCTTGTCCATTCGTGTTTTCCTGGTTCGGGCAATTTCTAATAATGTGGCCCGGTTTTCCACATTTATAACAAACTACATTGCATAACTTGCTCCGACACTACTTGCTCCGCCATTACTCGTTCTGACACCATTTGTTCCTTTCGTTCTATTAACCCCTGGTCCGTAGACCTCACACTTCACCGCGCTATGACCATTTCTTTTACACTTGTTGCAAAATTTGGTGCAGAACCCCGAGTGATACTTTTCACACCTTTGGCATAGCTGCTTCTGATTGTTGTTGTTGTTGTGGTTATTATTGTTGTTGGGATGATTGTTGTAGTTGCTGTTGTTGTTGTTGTTGTTGTTGTTGTTGGGCCATTTGTTGTAGTTGCGATTGATGTTGCGATTGTTGGGATAATTGTTGCGATTATTGTTGTAATTGCTGTTGTTTTTGTATTGGTGATTCTTATCACCTTTTTCCTCCCACTTTCTTTTGACTTGCTTCACATTGGCCTCTTCAGCAGTCTGTTCTTTAATTCTTTCTTCAATCTGGTTCACTAGTTTGTGAGCCATTCTACATGCCTGTTGTATGGAGGCGGGCTCGTGTGAACTTATATCTTCTTGGATTCTTTCCGGTAATCCTTTCACAAACGCGTCGATCTTCTCTTCCTCATCTTCGAATGCTCCCGGACACAATAGGCACAATTCTGTGAATCGTCTTTCGTACGTGGTAATATCAAATCCTTGGGTTCGTAACCCTCTAAGTTCTGTCTTGAGCTTATTGACCTCGGTTCTGGGACGGTACTTCTCGTTCATCAAGTGCTTGAATGCTGACCACGGTAGTGCGTACGCATCATCTTGTCCCACTTGCTCTAGATAGGTATTCCACCATGTTAACGCAGAACCTGTGAAGGTATGCGTAGCGTACTTCACTTTGTCCTCTTCAGTACACTTACTTATGGCAAACACCGATTCGACCTTCTCGGTCCACCGTTTCAATCCGATCGGTCCTTCGGTTCCATCAAATTCAAAAGGTTTGCAGGCAGTGAATTCTTTGTACGTGCATCCTACACGATTTCCTGTACTGCCAGATCCAAGGTTATTGTTGGTATGTAGCGCAGCCTGTACTGCGGCTATGTTTGAAGCTAGAAAAGTACGGAATTCCTCTTCATTCATATTCACAGTGTGTCGAGTAGTCGGTGCCATTTCCTTCAAAATAGTCAAATGGGACAAGTTAATCATACAGAATATTAAGAGTAGTTAATAGTAGCTAATATACAATTCAACTACTACAATTCTATATGAAAAACTAATTGTAATAATATTTCGCGTTCAAACTTTTATACAATATTTTACAAACTTACAATACCGCTTATTTTACATAAAGCATGAAATATAGCACACAATAACTTTGATACAAGATAGTTGTGAAGATAATTCTAGCTAGTACACAAGTCGTTCAGCAAAGGCAATAAAGACACGTAATTCATACGTCCAGAAACAAGTCATGCATTCTGGTTTTACTAAGACTACTTCCCATCCTTGGTCTTGTGGAACATAACCGTTATGGCCGTTGATAAGACAGCGTGTTTTAACGTCGTCAAAGGGACGAGGGTTACGTAATGACTAACAGTCTCGTAATAACCTAAAAACCTCATTTCTTACCCCAATTACCGACTCCGTCACTTATGGGAACGTTTTGTTTAATAGTTGTAGGCCGATGTTCTTGTTCTCACTTTGGTGAGAAGCGAACATTACTAATCCGTAAGCATAACATGCTTCTTTATGTTGCATTTTAGCCGCTTTTTCTAAATCACGAAGTCCAATATTCGGATATATTGAGTCAAAATAATTTCTTAACCCATTGCGTAAAATAGCATTTGGGTTCCCCGCAATATATGCGTCAAAGTAAACACATCGTAACTTATGGATTTCCCAATGTGATATCCCCCATCTTTCGAACGAAAGCCTTTTATAAACCAAGGCATTCTTGGAACGTTCTTCGAATGTCTTACAAACTGATCTCGCCTTAAATAGTTGTGCCGAAGAATTCTGACCGACTCTAGACAAGATTTCATCAATCATGTCTCCGGATAGGTCTCTTAAAATATTGGGTTGTCTATCCATTTTGTGTTTTTATACTGTAAAATAGACAAGAGTTAGATTCATAAAAAAATACTTATTAATACAAGCAATTTTTACATATATCATAAAGCATAAGCACACTATATTACACCACACGAATACAACTATCTTATTCCGACTCGCTTGTTTCTTCTTCTTCGGTTTTGGTTCGTTTTGCCAAGTTTCTAGGGATATATGATGTTTCCCCTAATACGAGCCGTCGTTGTCCACATTGGTTTAGAAAAACCTGGTGGTTTAGAGGTTCCCGGGTCATTGTTACAACTTAAGGACTTCGGGGGTTGACGATACATATAAAGTTCATCGGGGTTGGAATTAAATTTCTCTATTTTTATGCCCTTTCCCTTATTATTTTCTTTTGCTTTTTTAAATTCAGTTGCGGTAATTTCTATAACATCATCGGAATTCTCGTCGGAATCCGATTCATCGGAGAATTGGTAATCCTCCCAATATTTTACTTCCTTGGCGGATACACCATTGACCATAATTAACCTTGGTCGGTTGGTTGAGGATTTTCTTTTACTTAACCGTTTTATTATTTCCCCCACCGGTTCTATTTCTTCATCCGGTTCCGATTCTTCTTCCGGTTCCGATTCTTCTTCCGGTTTCGACTCTTCTTCCGGTTCCTCTTCGGGAACTTGTGAATCAGTCCACGAATCATTCCAATTTACATTTGACTCTTCATTATTATTAGCTGAGTCAATGGGACTTGTTCTAGAGGTAGACATCTATCACATAATATCAAACGCGTTAAGAGATTAATATATCACATAATATTCACATGTTAAAAATATATAGTTTCCAACAAAATTTGTTAAGCAATCATTTTTCAAGTAAACACGGTCGAAGTCCAGACTCACTAATGCATCCTAACAAACTCGATAAGACACACTAATGCAAAATTCTGGTTCTCTAAGACCAACGCTCGGATACCAACTGAAATGTCCCGTTCTTATTGATTAAAAACGTTCCATATTAATTGATTTCGTTGCGAGGTTTTGACCTCTATATGAGACGTTTTTCAAAGACTGCATTCATTTTAAAACAAACCATAACCTTTATTTCATCAATAAAGGTTTAAAAAGCTTTACGTAGATTATCAAATAATGATAATCTAAAATATCCTGTTTACACACGACCATTACATAATGGTTTACAATACAAATATGTTACAACAAAATAAGTTTCTTGAATGCAGTTTTTACACAATATCATACAAGCATGGACTCCAAATCTCGTCCTTATTTAAGTATGCGACAGCGGAAGCTCTTAATAATCACCTGAGAATAAACATGCTTAAAACGTCAACAAAAATGTTGGTGAGTTATAGGTTTAACCTATATATATCAAATCATAATAATAGACCACAAGATTTCATATTTCAATACACATCCCATACATAGAGATAAAAATCATTCATATGGTGAACACCTGGTAACCGACATTAACAAGATGCATATATAAGAATATCCCCATCATTCCGGGACACCCTTCGGATATGATATAAATTTCGAAGTACTAAAGCATCCGGTACTTTGGATGGGGTTTGTTAAGCCCAATAGATCTATCTTTAGGATTCGCGTCAATTAGGGTGTCTGTTCCCTAATTCTTAGATTACCAAACTTAATTAAAAAGGGGCATATTTGATTTCGATAATTCAACCATAGAATGTAGTTTCACGTACTTGTGTCTATTTTGTAAATCATTTATAAAACCTGCATGTATTCTCATCCCAAAAATATTAGATTTTAAAAGTGGGACTATAACTCACTTTCACAGATTTTTACTTCGTCGGGAAGTAAGACTTGGCCACTGGTTGATTCACGAACCTATAACAATATATACATATATATCAAAGTATGTTCAAAATATATTTACAACACTTTTAATATATTTTGATGTTTTAAGTTTATTAAGTCAGCTGTCCTCGTTAGTAACCTACAACTAGTTGTCCACAGTTAGATGTACATAAATAAATCGATAAATATTATCTTGAATCAATCCACGACCCAGTGTATACGTATCTCAGTATTGATCACAACTCAAACTATATATATTTTGGAATCAACCTCAACCCTGTATAGCTAACTCCAACATTCACATATAGAGTGTCTATGGTTGTTCCGAAATATATATAGATGTGTCGACATGATAGGTCGAAACATTGTATACGTGTCTATGGTATCTCAAGATTACATAATATACAATACAAGTTGATTAAGTTATGGTTAGAATAGATTTGTTACCAATTTTCACGTAGCTAAAATGAGAAAAATTATCCAATCTTGTTTTACCCATAACTTCTTCATTTTAAATCCGTTTTGAGTGAATCAAATTGCTATGGTTTCATATTGAACTCTATTTTATGAATCTAAACAGAAAAAGTATAGGTTTATAGTCAGTAAAATAAGTTACAAGTCGTTTTTGTAAAGGTAGTCATTTCAGTCGAAAGAACGACGTCTAGATGACCATTTTAGAAAACATACTTTCACTTTGAGTTTAACCATAATTTTTGGATATAGTTTCATGTTCATAACAAAAATCATTTTCTCAGAATAACAATTTTTAAATCAAAGTTTATCATAGTTTTTAATTAACTAACCCAAAACAGCCCGCGGTGTTACTACGACGGCGTAAATCCGGTTTTACGGTGTTTTTCGTGTTTCCATGTTTTAAATCATTAAGTTAGCATATCATATAGATATAGAACATGTGTTTATTTTATTTTAAAAGTCAAGTTAGAAGGATTAACTTTTGTTTGCGAACAAGTTTAGAATTAACTAAACTATGTTCTAGTGATTACAAGTTTAAACCTTCGAATAAGATAGCTTTATATGTATGAATCGAATGATGTTATGAACATCATTACTACCTTAAGTTCCTTGGATAAACCTACTGGAAAAGAGAAAAATGGATCTAGCTTCAACGGATCCTTGGATGGCTCGAAGTTCTTGAAGCAGAATCATGACACGAAAACAAGTTCAAGTAAGATCATCACTTGAAATAAGATTGTTATAGTTATAGAAATTGAACCAAAGTTTGAATATGATTATTACCTTGTATTAGAATGATAACCTACTGTAAGAAACAAAGATTTCTTGAGGTTGGATGATCACCTTACAAGATTGGAAGTGAGCTAGCAAACTTGAAAGTATTCTTGATTTTATGTAACTAAAACTTGTAGAATATATGAAGAACACTTAGAACTTGAAGATAGAACTTGAGAGAGATCAATTAGATGAAGGAAATTGAAGAATGAAAGTGTTTGTAGGTGTTTTTGGTCGTTGGTGTATGGATTAGATATAAAGGATATGTAATTTTGTTTTCATGTAAATAAGTCATGAATGATTACTCATATTTTTGTAATTTTATGAGATATTTCATGCTAGTTGCCAAATGATGGTTCCCACATGTGTTAGGTGACTCACATGGGCTGCTAAGAGCTGATCATTGGAGTGTATATACCAATAGTACATACATCTAAAAGCTGTGTATTGTACGAGTACGAATACGGGTGCATACGAGTAGAATTGTTGATGAAACTGAACGAGGATGTAATTGTAAGCATTTTTGTTAAGTAGAAGTATTTTGATAAGTGTATTGAAGTCTTTCAAAAGTGTATAAATACATATTAAAACACTACATGTATATACATTTTAACTGAGTCGTTAAGTCATCGTTAGTCGTTACATGTAAGTGTTGTTTTGAAACCTTTAGGTTAACGATCTTGTTAAATGTTGTTAACCCAATGTTTATAATATCAAATGATATTTTAAATTATTATATTATCATGATATTATCATGTATGAATATCTCTTAATATGATATATATATATACATTAAATGTCTTTACAACGATAATCGTTACATATATGTCTCGTTTAAAAATCATTAAGTTAGTAGTCTTGTTTTTACATATGTAGTTCATTGTTAATATACTTAATGATATGTTTAATTATCATAGTATCATGTTAACTATATATATATCCATATATATGTCATCATATAGTTTTTACAAGTTTTAACGTTCGTGAATCACCGGTCAACTTGGGTGGTCAATTGTCTATATGAAACATATTTCAATTAATCAAGTCTTAACAAGTTTGATTGCTTAACATGTTGGAAACATTTAATCATGTAAATATCAATCTCAATTAATATATATAAACATGGAAAAGTTCGGGTCACTACAGTTTACAAGTTTAAACCTTCGAATAAGGTAGTTTTATATATATGAATCGAATGATGTTATGAACATCATTACTACCTCAAGTTTAGTAGGTAAACCTACTAGAAATGATGAAAAAATAACTTGAGCTTCAAAGTGTGATGGCCCCTTCAAAACACTTAAAGACACCGTCACTTGGTCCCACAACTTGATCAAACTTAAATGAATTTAACAAATGAAATTGTATTCTTTTATTTCAAAAGTTTTCCAAAAAGGAAAGCATACCAAAATATGTAGTTTAAAAGTAACCCAACATATTAATTAACCAAAGTTGACATAAAACATTGTCAACAAACCACAAGTTTAAATTATCCAAAAACAGAATGCAAGTTTAAGTTTCATAAATTGTTTCATTAACATCTGCTCAAATGCATGCAGACTCTTCTAAACACAGCGAAAGCATCACATAAACTCAAGTACCTGTGAAAACATGCGAATAAACTGTCAACACAAAGGTTGAGTGAATTATAGGTTTAAATAATTGAATAAACTTTAGACCACAAGATTTAAAAATGTTAGAAAACATTAAATATTATTCCATTATCAATGAGCCACCTGGTAACCACTTAACCCTTTATTTACCCTTGCCAAACACAATAATAATATACACCAGACAGTGTATCTACAACAAAATACGAAGTACTAAACATTCTGATTATAAATTGCTAGCGCGACTAGCACGAAATGGGGTTGTCAAACCCGATAGATCTATCTGTAGGATTCGCGTTCACCAGTAGAAACTAATGATTACAGTTACCAGACTAGGGAATATTTTTGTCCAACTCATAATGAATAATTTAAATTTAATTGTTACTTGTGTCTAAACGTGAAATAAAATGCATCTAATCACATCCGAAAAATATACTTTGAAAAGTATGTAAAAACGGGACTATAACTCACCTTAATAGGAACGAAGTAACCATCACAACGCCGACCTATAAATAAAGCAGGTTGATATAAATAACTAACTTAGGTCAAGTCTTAGTATTATAGCTATTGTACATGTTGCAAGTAGTCATAAAACAATACTCAGCATGCATCGGTTTGATCGGAACAGCGTATGGACACACACTTTCTATTTTTAGAAAGTTTCTATTTTTAGCAGGTTTCCATTTTTGGAAAGTTTCCATTTTTGGAAAGTTTCTATTGTTGGAAAGTTTCTATTTTTGAAAAGTTTCTATTTTTGGAAAGTTTCCAAATTTAGAAAGTTGCTATTTTAGGAAAGTTTATAAGTTAGGAAGGTTTCCTTAATTAGAAAGTCAACAAAAGTCAACTGAAAGTCAAAGTCAACCGAAAGTCAACTCAAAAGTCAACCTTGGTCAAACATAGTCAACGTTAATTTTAAAAGTGTAAGTTGTAATAATAATGTAAGTTATAACGTTTATTAAAGTTAAATATGTCTAATTATGTCATATCATAAGTTTAATTAAATTAAAATGAATTATTAAAGTTAATATAAGTTTAAATGATATAATTAATATAACATAAGTATTTAATTAATTAATTAAATATTAGTCATAATATAAGTATTATTAATTAATAATAAATTTTAAATCATATCATAAGTATTATTAATTAATAATGAATTATTAATCATATCATAAGTTTCTAATTATAATTATTAAATCATAAGTATTTAATAATTAAATTATAAATAAATAATAACTAAGCCTTATAATAATTAAATAATTAATTAATCCTAATTATAAGTCTTATTATAATAATCTCATAATATAAGTTTAATACTTATCATAAGTATTTTCCATTAATAATAAAAGTATTATTAATCATAAGTTTAATTAAAATGTTAATTAAATCATAAGTAATAATTAAATGATATAATAAATATATATCATAAGTCTTAAAATTTAATAATTACTTTTTATATCATTAGTAATTAAATGATAATGAAACTCATTATTTATATCATAAGTTTAATAATTAATCATAAGTTTTAAATCAAAAGTTCATCGGGTCGTATCTTGAGCCCCGGGTGTCGGTTTTCGGTGAGCCTTACATATATCTCCGCCTAATCAAACCACCTGACACTTTGGTAAAATCAAGAACACAACAAGAACAGTCCACAAGTCGTGGTGATCAGCCATGACATCACTTGGAACTTCAATTCAATCAAAATCGTGTTTTAGCCATAACGGGTGATTCGTGGCTCGGATTTAGATGACCCGAACATGAAAGTGTTAAATTATGTAATGGGATTTATTTCATTGATTTGCATATTACACCAGAGAGGCTGTTATATAGCCACAATACAAATGCCCTTGATCATAAAGGGGCTGAGTCCAATAATAACAATAAATGGGCTAACTAATATAATGGCTAACATTCCCCCGCAGTTGGAACGGGAGTACGGCGAACGTTCAAACTGGATCTGAAATCGTCGAATAGCGCAAATGGAAGGCCTTTGGTGAAGATGTCTGCAAACTGATATCTGGATGGAACATGTAGAACCCGGACTTGTCCCTGAGCAACTAAATCTCTTACAAAATGAATGTCTATCTCAATGTGTTTGGTCCGCTGATGTTGGACCGGATTAGATGCAAGGTAGACGAACTAACATTATCACAGTAAACTAGTGTAGCAGAGATGAGAGGGCAGTAAAGCTCACGAAGAAGATTACGTATCCAGCATGTCTCAGCAACAGCATTGGCAACCCCTCTATATTCGGCCTCAGCACTGGAGCGAGAAGGAGTAAGTTGCCTCTTTGAAGACCATGAAAGTAGATTGTTGCCAAGGAAGACACAATACCCAGAAGTGGAGCATCTGGTGGTAGGGAAACCGGCCCAGTCATCATCAGAGTAAGCAACCAAAGTGGTAGGGGATGATGCATATAACTGTAATCCCATGTCAAGAGTCCCCTGAACATAACGAACAATCCTCTTAACAGCATGTAAGTGTTGCTCCCACGGGTCGTGCATGAAAAGATAAATCTTTTGAACTGCATAGGAGATGTCTGGATGAGTGAAGGTGAGATACTGTTATGCACCTGCAAGGCTATGATATAAAGTCGGGTCCTGCACAGAGGGACTGTGGGCAGTGAGCTTGGCACCTGGCTCAACAGGGGTCCTGCACGGTTGACAAGAAGTCATACCTGCTCGTTCAAGAATCTCTATGGCATACTGCTTTTGAGACAAGAACATGCCATTGGTAGTATGCGATGCTGAGATGCCAAGAAAATAATTCAACGATCCTAAGTCAGTCATGGAAAATTCCTTATGTAAAGACTGAATAATCCGCTGAAGCAAGCTAGTGGAGGATGCTGTCAACACAATGTCATCCACATACAGGAGGAGGTAAGCAATGTCAGACCCCTGTTGATAAATAAATACAGAAGTGTCACATCGGCTATGGTGGAAACCAAGGCCCTGAGCATATCCTGCAAAGCGCTGAAACCATGCACGTGGGGCCTGTTTAAGGCCATATAAAGATTTCTGCAGTAAGCAGACATGGTCGGGATATCTAGGATCCCGAAAACCCGGAGGCTGATGCATGTAAACCGTTTCAGACAGATGACCATGAAGAAATGCGTTCTTGACATCTAGCTGATGAACAGGACAATTTCGAGAAATTGCTAAGCTGAGAACAGTGCGTATAGTTGCCAGTTTGGCAACTGGACTAAATGTCTCTTCACAATCAACACCAATCTGTTGGCTGCGACCATTAGAAACAAGTCGCGCCTTATACCTGCTTAAGTTACCATCTGCATTAAACTTATGCTTAAATAACCACATGGAGCGAACAATGTTCGTGTTCGATGATCGAGGCACAAGTTTCCAAGTTTCCAGGTCAACCTCAAGCTAATCTGGCAAATGGTTCCGAGACAAATCCGAATGCTCATCAACTTGATCCGTGTTGGCACATGGATAGTGGTGCGTCCACTCATCTTACCTCTTGCATTAATAATCTTAGTACTACTTTTAATAATTGCAAATATCCGTCAGTCGCCGTAGGTAACGGGAACACTATTCCCGTTACCAACACCGGTCATAGCTTGCTACCTAATGTTCACCAACCCTTACACTTACATATGTTCTCGTTAACCCAAATATTGTAAAAAATCTCATTTCTGTTCGTCAATTTACTCGTGATAATCTTGTATCTGTTGAATTTGACCCTTTTGGTTTTTAAGTGAATGATTATTTGACGCGTCGTCTCCTTCTCCGATGTGACAGCACCGGGGATCTCTACCATGTCACTTCGTCATCTCCTCATCATGCTTTAACTATTAGTCCGGTTACCTGGCACCAGCGTCTTGGTCATCCAGGCCATGATGTTTTTCGCAAACTTCTTTCCAATAAAGATATTATATGTAATAAAACTATGTCCTCTGTTTTGTGTCATGCGTGTCAACTTGGCAAACATGTTCGTCTTCCTTTTTCTGTTTCTAGCACTAATGTTACTGCGCCTTTTGATATTATTCATTCTGATTTATGGACTTCTCATGTTTCTAGCATTAGTGGTTTAAAATATTATATCATTTTTCTTGATCATTATACGCATTACATATGGGTCTTTCCGTTATGAAATAAATCTGAAGCACTAACTAAATTTATCCAATTCCGGACCTTTGTACAAACTCAGTTTAAACAAGAGATAAAAGCATTCCAATGTGACAATGGCGGCGAATTTGATAACACCGCTTTCCATTAACTCCTACAAACCCACGGCATTCAATTCTGATTCTCCTGTCCTCATACATCTCAACAAAATGGCAAGTCCGAAAGCATGCTCTGCACCTTTAATAATCTCATTCGTACTCTTCTCTTTCAAGCTCATCTTCCGCCAATTTATTGGGTGGAAGCTCTTCACATGGCCGCTCACCTTCTTAATATTCTTCCATCTTCCGCCATTAATCATGAAATACCACACACCCGTCTCTACCATCAAAAACCCACGTACACAAATCTCCACATCTTCGGATGCCTTTGTTATCCCCATCTTAACACCAAAAATAAACTCGCACCTCGATCCACTCCCTGCATCTTTCTCGGCTATCCATCAAACCATCGTGGCTACTGTTGCCTTGACTTAACTACAAACAAAATCATTTTGTCTCGTCATGTCACCTTCAACGAGACATCTTTCCCTTTCGGTTCCATGACACCGACTCAACCTCCCTCGTATGACTTTCTTGATCCTCTTCCTAATCTCTTCTCCTGGTCCTTCCATCTCTCTGACTCCCCTCCAGTTTCGGAGACACAGCCTCCTCCAAATGAGGAGTGCTTGATATTGTTGATTTTCTACCATGTGTATAATACATATAATATATTATAATAACTTTGCACAGGAATTAAATAGGTAATGAAGTAGAAATATGAGGTGCAATGATAAGTGAGGCAATGATGATTCTAAAAACTAATAACGACGAAGAAGAAAAAAAAGTAAGGAGCGACAGCCTATTATTTGATTATATAGACGGTAAAAAAAAGATGAAGAAGAGAATAACCTAAAAACTTTGGCTCGATACCATGTTAAATTATGTAATGGGATTTATTTCATTGATTTGCATATTACACCAGAGAGGCTGTTATATAGCCACAATACAAATGCCCTAGATCATAAAGGGGCTGAGTCCAATAATAACAATAAATGGGCTAAATAATATAATGGCTAACAGAAAGTTCGTCCCATCATTGATCTTAACACACTAACACACCCTAAAGTCACCAAATATGGTCACAAAGTCGGACCAAACTTGGTTCACATCAATATCACATTTCAATTTTAACAAAATACCATTTTGATCATATCTAGGGCTCCGGGAATCGAAACGACATGAATCCGGAGTCTAAAATTAATGTCTTGATGAGAGGAACTCATCTAACTACTTTATTTTCTCTTTTATATCAGTTACAATTCCAGAATTAAACAAAAAGCTGCTGTCCCAATTATATCAAACAGAAAACATATGTATTCGAGTAATTCTACGCATACAAACACCATTACAACAACAAGTAATCATCATACTATCAATATATAATCAAAATACAGAAAAATAATGAAAAATCAAAAGTTCTAGGGTTAGGGTTTATACCCTAAACGATAATCAATAAGTATAATCGCGTAGAGGACGATTAGTAGAACGCGTTTATGTTGTTTAATCCTTGATCCAAGAAAGATTGAATGATGATGATGTTTTTGTGGTGTTGGGCAATGGAACAAAGGGAGGGGAGAGGAGGAATGAGAGCAAATGTCTAAAATTAGGTTTAAGGGATTTTTGATGAAATGAAAAAAATATATCACAAAATGAAAAATTAAGGGAGTATTACTCCCTCCCATTGATTCGGCCGATGGGTTGAGTGGGGTGGGTCCCACTTGGCCCATCTCACTTAAATATTGATTTACTTGTGGCCCGAAATCCCGAATGAAACCCGAAATGCGAAAACACGCTTACGCGATTAAAAATTTGGAGAGATAACAAATACGCGACGAAAATTAAATATAAATACATATATAATTATATGATCTTAAAATATCATATTTAAAATAATTAGGATTTAAATATCCTAAAAACTCGACCGTTGGTTTGAAAACCGAAAAGATTCGCCGGATAGAAATTCGCGACACGTAGGAACGTATAACTTAAAATATGAATACAAATATTCACATAACACATAATAATTAATATATATATTATTATAAAAATAATAATATAGGTCATGTAATTGATGTGGCACAAATAACAGTTAACGATCGTTAAATAATTAACGGTAAAAGATAACGGAAAAAGTAGGGTCGTGACAGTACCTTCCCGTTGCGGAAATTTCATCCCGAAAATTAAGCAGGTGCAGGGGTTGACTCAGCATCTGGGAACAAATGCGGGTACTTCTGCTTCATCTTATCTTCATGCTCCCAAGTGAACTCGGGACCGCGTCTGGCGTTCCATCTAACCCGGACAATAGGAATTCGGCTCTGCTTAAGAGTCTTAACTTCTCGATCCATAATTTCAATAGGTTCCTCAATAAAGTGAAGTTGCTTATCAACATGAAGTTCTTCCAAAGGAATAGTTTTATCGGCTTCGGCCAAACACTTCTTTAAATTCGATACATGAAAAACATCGTGAACAGCACTGAGTTCTTGTGGCAACTTCAAACGATAAGCCGCCAGTCCAACTCTTTCAATGATCTCAAACGGTCCAACAAAACGAGGACTTAACTTTACCCTTCTACCAAAACGTATCAAACCTTTCCAAGGTGAAACCTTTAACATAACACGATCACCAACTTGAAATTCCACATCTTTCCTTCCCCTATCGGCATAACTCTTTTACCCACTTCTAGCGGTTCTCAACCTTTTCTTAATCTGTACAATCTTCTCGGTAGTCTCATGAATAATTTCTGGACCTGTGAGTTGAGCATCCCCAACCTCATTCCAACAGACAGGAGACCTACACTTCCTACCATACAAAGCTTCAAACGGTGCGGCTTTAATACTTGCATGATAACTGTTGTTATAAGAAAACTCAGCTAACAGCAAATATTTATCCCACCCATTACCAAAATCAATAACACACGCTCGTAACATATCTTCTAACGTCTGAATGGTCCTTTCACTCTGACCATCTGTTTGAGGATGATAAGCGGTGCTCATATCTAACCTAGTTCCCAAGGCTTCCTGTAAGGATCGCCAAAACCTCGATACAAATTGACTGTCTCGGTCCGAAATAATAGATACAGGAACACCATGTCTAGAAACAATCTCCTTCAAATACAAATGAGTAAGCTTCTTCATTGAATCTGTTTCCCTAATCGGCAAAAAGTGAGCCGACTTAGTGAGTCGATCTACAATCACCCAAATAGTGTCATAGCTACCCGCAACTCTCGGTAACTTAGTAATAAAATCCATTGTAATCCCTTCCCGCTTCTACTCGGGAATCTCAGGTTGCACTAAAAGTCCGGACGGTTTTTGATGTTCAGCTTTAACCTTAGCACAGGTCAAACACTTAGCCACATACGTAGCCACATCACCTTTCAAATTAGGCCACCAATACAGCTCCTTAAGATCGTGATACATCTTTCCTCAACTAGGATGAATAGAGTACCTAGACTTATGAGCCTCATCTAACACAAGTTGTCGCAGTTCACCAAACTTCGGAACTTAAAGACGTCCTGCAAAGTATCTAGTACCATCTGCTCGTACCTCAAACTTCTTAGCCATACCTCTTACGTTCTCATTCACAAAATTCTCTTCCTTTAAGGCTTCTTGTTGTGCCTCAAGAATCTTCCTTGCGAGGTTTGTTCTAATTGTCATATTCAAGGCCCTAAACCTGTGAGGTTCAGCCCTTTCTTTACGACTCAATGCATCCGCTAAAACATTGGCCTTACCCGGATAATATAAAAGTTCACAATCGTAATCATTCAACGTCTCAATCCATCTTCGTTGTCTCATGTTCAACTATTTCTGATCGAGGATGTGTTGAAGACTTTTGTGATCTATGTACAGAGCACTCTTGACCCCATACAAATAATGTCTCCAAATCTTAAGCGCAAAAACAACAGCCCCCAACTCTAAATCATGAGTTGTATAGTTCTGCTCGTGAATCTTCAATTGACGTGACGCGTACGCGATAACTTTCTTTCATTGCATCAAAACACAACCAAAGCCTTGACGCGAAGCATCACAATAAACAACAAAATCATCATTACCCTCAGACAGTGACAATATCGGAGCGGTAGTCAACTTCTTCTTTAAAATCTGAAAAGCAGTCTCTTGTTCATCCTTCCACTCATATTTCTTCCCCTTGCGCATTAAAGCAGTCAGAGGTTTCGCTATACGAGAGAAATCTTGGATGAACCTTCTATAGTAACCTACTAAACCTAGGAACTGACGAATTTGAGTAGGAGTTTTCGGAGTTTCCCACTTTTCAATCGCCTCAATCTTAGCAGGATCAACTTGTATCCCTTGTTTACTAACAATATGTCCAAGGAATTGAACTTCTCGTAACCAGAATGCACACTTAGAGAACTTAGCGTACAACTCTTCTTTTCTTAACAGATCAAGCACTAACCTCAAATGTTCTTCGTGCTCTTCATCACTCTTTGAATAAATAAGGATGTCGTCGATGAACACAATAACGAACTTGTCCAGATAGGCTCTACACACACGGTTCATGAGGTCCATGAACACGGCAGGTGCATTTGTCAATCCGAACGGCATAACAAGAAACTCAAAGTGACCGTAACGGGTGCAAAAAGCAGTTTTCGAAACATCAGATTCTTTAACACGCAACTGATGATAGCCGGAACGAAGATCGATTTTTGAATAAACAGATGAACCCTGAAGCTGATCGAACAGATCATCAATTCTCAAAAGGGGGTAACGGTTTTTAATAGTAAGCTTGTTCAACTCACGATAATCAATGCACAAACAGAAAGAACCATCCTTCTTAAGAAACAGAACAGGAGCTCCCCAAGGGGACGAACTAGGACGAATAAAACCCTTATCTAACAACTCACGGAGTTGACTTGACAATTCTTGAAGTTCGGAAGGTGCAAGACAATAAGGAGCACGTGCTACAGGAGCATTACCGGGAACAAGATCAATTTGAAATTCTACCGCGCGTTGCGGCGGAAGGCCAGGTAAATCTTCGGGAAATACCTCGGGAAAATCTCTAACAATATGAACATCACCAACGCTCTTCGTTTCTTTATCGGAATCAACAACATGGGCTAGAATAGCATGACAGCCCTTGCGAAGATATTTAAGAACTTTCAAACAGCTAATAAGATTTAACTGTCTGCATTTCTTAACTCCAAAAACCATCAGCGGCTCTCCCACCACATTAGTAATACGAATAGCGTTATCATAACACACAATCTCAACACGATTCGTAGATAACCAATCCATCCCAATAACAATGTCAAAACTACCAAGTTCAATCGGTACCAAATCTATCTCAAAATCTTTACCAGCCAAATTAATGTTACATTTACGATGCACAGTCTTAGCAGTAAGCACTTTACCATTAGCTATTTCAACAACATAAGTATTTTCTAAAGGAGTTAATGGTGTTTTGATTTTTGGACTTAATTTACTCGACACAAAACTCAAATCAGCCCCTGAATCAAATAGTACATAAACTGATAAATCGTTGACCGAGAACGTACCCGTAAAAAGTTTAGGATCTTCCTCAGCATCCCTGGCGTTAATGTTGAACGCTCTACCACGTGCAATCTCTGCAGTCTTCTTGTTGGGACAGGCATCACGAAAATGCCCCGGCTTCCCACACTCGTAACAAACTCTCTGATTACAATCATTATTTGACTTTCCATTACCATTACCATTCCCACCTCTATTACCATTATTACCATTATTACCACCTGCAGCAGGAGTAGCAGAACTCGGCAGAAGCACCGTACAATCCTTAGCAATGTGTCCCTGCTTGGAACACCTCTTACAAGTAACGGTACAGTAACCATCATGAGCTTTGTAACATCGAGGACACACATGCTGCCTGCGGTTATTCGAACCAGAAGTATCCTGCTTTTTCTGCTGACCTTGGCTTTGATTGTGGTTATTATCCCACTTTCTCTTCCCATTATCAACTTTCTTAACAGTCTCTTCACTGGGTTCGGTTATAGCAGCCTTGCTTCTTCTCAAGATCTTATCATTCAACGTATGAGCCATAGACATCGCAGCCTCAATTGTCTGGGGCTCAATAGACTCGACCCCATGCTCGATTTTCTCAGATAATCCATCAATGTACGCTTTAATCTTAAGATTATCATCCGCATAAACATTAGGACACAACAAAGTCAACTCGAAGAACCTTTGCTCGTAGGCATCTAATTCGGTGCCCTTCATTTTCAAGTTCTTAAGTTCAACCTCTAACTTCTTAAGCTCACCCCGGGGACGATAGCGGGTGATCATTCTTTCTTTGAAATTATTCCAAGTTAAACCATAAGCCACATCATTTCCCAAACTATTAACCAAGTTGTTCCACCAGGTCAATGCACTATCCTTAAGAGTGCAGCTAGCAAAACTAACCTTGTCCTCCTCTCAGACTTGGCTAACCCTGAAAATAGAATCGATTTTCTCGAACCAGCGGGTAAGTCCTATGTTCCTGTGGACGACTTGCCATGAACGTTTTGTGGGAGCATCCCACCTGATTGTTGTTATTCGCATTAGCGTTAGCATTTGCTGCCATAGCAGCAGCTACCCTTCGGTGATAAGTCGTTGCATACGGGCTTCGTGAGACTCTCTAGGAGGCATGATCTTCAAAACAGAATAACACAACCGTTAGTACTAAGAATAATACCAGTATTATAAAGGAATAGATTGAACACGAAAAGGTTAACCATTAAAATAATAGTCAATAACCACTATGAGTAATAACATGACAGTTATGATTGTTATAGAAATAACCACCACATGCATACATATTTTATGATAACATCATACAACATACATAGCACCTAACATACATGATCTACATTACACATAATATAACATGCCAAGAGTCACAATATCAGAAATAAAATGTGATAATGATAATAGATGTCATAAAAATAACCATCCATACATAATGAAAAACATCCCATAACAAAACCTAAATAAAATCCTCGGCAAAAAGCTGTACATAACCCAAAAATGTATGTATGAAATGACATTAAGTCTTATGAAATAAGTAATCAATCATGAATCATCATATCACATCTTCTTAGAGCGGGTGTGATAAGCTAGGCCGGCATGAGTCTCGGCAGGAGGCTCATACTTCCGCAACTTTCCTTTCACTTCTTCCAACTCTACCTTCAAACCACGAACCGTGCTCTCTAGAGCCTTGAACTTAGCATCAACTTCACGGTTACGCTTACGATTCTCGAACCCAACATTATTCTTGAAGCTAACAAACGAATCCATACTAGCTCGAATCTGGTTCATCATCTCGTTATGTGGAAAAGTGCGCATACAATCACTAAGAGCATTAATACGCGTCTTGTCTGTGTAAGCTCTGTTCATGTAAGTGAGAGTGGAAAAGTAGTAGTGAACGGGATCATCGATCAAAGGTTGATCAGCACGGCGTCTTTCAGCAGCCGAAGGAGTAGGAGCAGGAACGGAGTTGTTGCTCGAAGTCGACATCTGCAAACAGTAAAACCACAAACCATATACCAAATAGGAATAAATGCTTACGATATATCTCATACGAAATGAAATGCATAATAATGCTATAGCAAAAGGGTCGGGCTGTAGACTAGACTCTAATGCACCCTAAGAACCACGGGTTGACCACATTAAGACCGCCTAGTTCCCTACAACCAGAGCTCTGATACCAACTTTGATGGCCCCGTCAAAACACTTAACGGCTCCGTAACTTGGTCCCACAGCTTGATCAAACTTAAATAAATTTAACAAACGACATTGCATTCTTTTATTTCAAAAGTTTTCCAAAAAGGAAAGCATACCAAAATATGTAGTTTAAAAGTAATCCAACATATTAATTAACCAAAGTTGACATAAAATATTGTCAACAAAACACAAGTTTAAATTATCCAAAAACAGAATGCAAGCTTAAGTTTCATAAATTGTTTCATTAACATCTGCCCAAATGCATGCAGACTCTTCTAAATACAGCGGAAGCATCACATAAACTCAAGTACCTGTGAAAACAAGCGAATAAACTGTCAACACAAAGGTTGAGTGAATTATAGGTTTAAATAATTGAATAAACTTTAGACCACAAGATTTAAAAATGTTAGAAAACATTAAACATTATTCCATTATCAATGAGCCACCTGGTAACCACTTAACTCTTTATTTACCCTTGCCAAAAACAATAATAATATACACTGGATAGTGTATCTACAACAAAATACGAAGTACTAAACATTCCGATTATAAATTGCTAGCGCGACTAGCTCAAAATGGGGTTGTCAAACCCGATAGATCTATTCGTAGGATTTGCGTTCACCGGTATAAACCAATGATTACAGTTACCAGACTAGGGAATATTTTTGTCCAACTCACAATGAATAATTTAAATTTAATTGTCACTTGTGTCTAAATGTGAAATAAAATGCATGTAATCACATCCCAAAAATATACTTTGAAAAGTATGTAAAAATGGGACTATAACTCACCTTAATAGTAACGAAGTAACCAACACAATTAAGCGAATAGAAAATGAGTACAGTGATCAGGAATGATCACAACGCCGACCTATAAATAAAGCAGGTTGATATAAATAACTAACTTAGGTCAAGTCTTAGTATGATAGTTATTGTACATGTTGCAAGTAGTCATAGAACAATACTCAGCATGCATCGGTTTGATCGGAACAGCGTACAGACACACACTTTCTATTTTTAGAAAGTTTCTATTTTTAGCAGGTTTTCATTTTTGGAAAGTTTCTATTTTTGGAAAGTTTTCATTTTTGGAAAGTTTCTATTTTTGGAAAGTTTCTATTTTTGGAAAGTTTCCAAATTTAGAAAGTTGCTATTTTAGGAAAGTTTATAAGTTAGGAAGGTTTCATTAATTAGAAAGTCAACAAAGTCAACTAAAAGTCAAAGTCAACCGAAAGTTAACTCAAAAGTCAACCTTGGTCAAACATAGTCAACGTTAATTTTAAATGTGTAAGTTGTAATAATAATGTAAGTTATAACGTTTATTAAAGTAAAATATGTCTAATTATGTCATATCATAAGTTTAATTAAATTAAAATGAATTATTAAAGTTAATATAAGTTTAAATGATATAATTAATATAACATAAGTATTTAATTAATTAATTAAATATTAGTCATAATATAAGTATTATTAATTAATAATAAATTTTAAATCATATCATAAGTATTATTAATTAATAATGAATTATTAATCATATCATAAGTTTCTAATTATAATTATTAAATCATAAGTATTTAATAATTAAATTATAAATAAATAATAACTAAGCCTTATAATAATTAAATAATTAATTAATCCTTATTATAAGTCTTATTATAATAATCTCATAATATAAGTTTAATACTTATCATAAGTATTTTCCATTAATAATAAAAGTATTATTAATCATAAGTTTAATTAAAATGTTAATTAAATCATAAATAATAATTAAATGATATAATAAATATATATCATAAGTCTTAAAATTTAATAATTACTTTTTATATCATAAGTAATTAAATGATAATGAAACTCATTATTTATATCATAAGTTTAATAATTAATCATAAGTTTTAAATCAAAAGTTCATTGGGTCGTATCTTGAGCCCCGGGTGTCGGTTTTCGGCGAGCTTTACATATATCTCCGCCTAATCAAACCACCCTACACTTTGGTACACTGAAGAACACACCAAGAACAGTCCACCAGTCATGGTGATCAGCCATGACACCACTTGGAACTTCAATTCAATCAAAATCGTGTTTTAGCCATAACGGGTGATTCGTGGCTCGGATTTAGATGACCCGAACATGAAAGTTCGTCCCATCATTGATCCTAACACACTAACACACCCTAAAGTAACCAAATATGGTCACAAAGTCGGACCAAACCTGGTTCATATCAATATCACATTTCAATTTTAACAAAATACCATTTTTATCATATCTAGGGCTCCGGGAATCGAAACGACATGAATCCGGAGTCTAAAATTAATGTCTTGATGAGAGGAACTCATCTAACTACTTTATTTTCACTTTTATATCAATTACAATTCCAGAATTAAACAAAAAGCTGCTGTCCCAATTATATCAAACCGAAAACATATGTATTTGAGTAATTCTACGCATACAAACACCATTACAACAACAAGTAATCATCATACTATCAATATATAATCAAAACACAGAAAAATAATGAAAAATCAAAAGTTCTAGGGTTAGGGTTTATACCCTAAATGATAATCAATAAGTATAATCGCGTAGAGGACGATTAGTAGAATGCGTTTATGTTGTTTAATCCTTGATCCAAGCAAGATTGAATGATGAAGATGATGTTTTTGTGGTGTTGGGCAATGGCACAAAGGGAGGGGAGAGGAGGAATGAGAGAAAATGTCTAAAATTAGGTTTAAGGGATTTTTGATGAAATGAAAAAAAATATCACAAAATGAAAAATTAAGGGAGTATTATTCCCTCCCATTTATTCGGCCGATGGGTTGAGTGGGTTGGGTCCCACTTGGCCCATCTCACTTAAATATTGATTTACTTGTGGCCCAAAAGCCCGAATGAAACCCGAAACGCGAAAACAAACTTACTCGATTAAAAATTCGGAGAGATAACAAATACGCGACGAAAAATAAATATAAATACTACATATAATTATATGATCTTAAAATATCATATTTAAAATAATTAGGATTTAAATATCCCAAAAACTCGACCGTTGGTTTGAAAACCAAAAAGATTCGCCGGATAGAAATCCGCGACACGTAGAAACGTATAACTTAAAATATGAATACAAATATTCACATAATACATAATAATTAATATATATTATTACAAAAATAATAATATAGGTCATGTAATTGACGTGGCACAAATAACAGTTAATGGTCGTTAAATAATTAACGGTAAAAGATAACGGAAAAAGTAGGGTCGTGACACAAAGGATCTTTGGATGGCTTGAAAGTTCTTGAAGCAGAATCATGACACGAAAACAAGTTCAAGTAAGATTTCCACTCGAAATAAGATTGTTATAGTTATAGAAATTGAATCAAAGTTTGAATATGAGTATTACCTTGTATTAGAAAGATATCTTACTATAAATAAGAAAGATTTCTTGAGGTTAGATGATCACTTTACAAGATTGGAAGTAAGCTATCAAACTTGGAAGTATTCTTGATTTTATAAAACTAGAACTTATAGAATTTATGAAGAACACTTAGAACTTGAAGATAGAACTTGAGAGAGATCAATTAGATGAAGAAAATTGAAGAATGAAAGTGTTTGTAGGTGTTTTTCGTTCGATGGTATATGGATTAGATATAAAGAATGTGTAATTTTGTTTACATGTAAATAAGTCATGAATGATTACTAATGTTTTTGTAATTTTATGAGATATTTCATGCTAGTTGCCAAATGATGGTTCCCACATGTGTTAGGTGACTCACATGGGCTGTTAAAAGCTTATCATTGGAGTGTATATACCAATAGTACATACATCTAAAAGCTGTGTATTGTACGAGTATGAATACGGGTGCATACGAGTAGAGTTGTTGATGAAACTGAACGAGGATGTAATTGTATGCATTTTTGTTAAGTAGAAGTATTATGATAATTGTCTTGAAGTCTTTCAAAAGTGTATGAATACATATTAAAACACTACATGTATATACATTTTAATTGAGTCGTTAAATCATCATTAGTCGTTACATGTAAATGTTGTTTTGAAACCTTTAGGTTAACGATCTTGTTAAATGTTGTTAACCCATTGTTTATTATATCTAAAGAGATGTTAAATTATTACATTATCATGATATTATGATATATTAATATATCTTAGTATGATATATATACAGTTAAATATTGTTACAACGATAATCGTTACATATATGTCTCGTTTCGAAATCATTAAGTTAGTAGTCTTGTTTTTACATATGTAGTTCATTGTTAATACACTTAATGACATGTTTACTTATCATTTATCATGATTAAACATAGTGTATCAATATCTTAATATGATTCATATGTATTTAGTAAGACGTTGTTATAACGATAATCGTTATATATATCGTTTCGAGTTTCTTAATTCAATAAACTCAATTTTATGTATATAACTCATTGTTAAAATACCTAATGAGATACTTACTTATCATAATATCATGTTAACTATATATATAATCATATATATGTCATCATATAGTTTTTACAAGTTTTAACGTTCGTGAATCACCGGTCAACTTGGGTGGTCAATTGTCTACATGAAACTCATTTCAAATAATCCAGTCTTAACAAATTTGATTGCTTAACATGTTGGAAACATTTAATCTTGCAAATATAGTTTTCAATTAATATATAATCATGGAAAAGTTCGGGTCACTACAGTACCTGCTCGTTAAATAAATTTCGTCCCAAAATTTTAAGTTGTTGAAGGTGTTGACGCATCTTCTGGAAATAGGTGAGGGTATTTCAGCTTCATATGATCTTCACGCTCCCAGGTGAATTCGAGTCCTCTACGAGCATTCCATCGAACCTGTGATGCTCCGTACAAAACCATCGTGTAGAAATCATCAACAACAGGATCATTACAAGGTCAAATACTATATGCGGTTTCAAAAGAAGTTTGCATTCATGAATAAAGGTCATGTCTTAACCAACATCAAATATCTTACAACAAAAGTATGCTTCAATGAACAGAAGCCATTAGTAATAGTACGTGACCCAATGGTCGTTACAAATCATTGTTTCAAAAGGTAACATAGTTTGAATGCAAATAAAACGTTTCATGCGGTGACAACTCTAGCAAGCGCAGCGGGTGTCTACAAAGCATGACTAGTACAACAGCGGAAGCAAACAACCTTAAGCACCTGAGAAAAACATGCTTAAAAACATCAACACAAAGGTTGGTGAGCTATAGTTTAAGTATAACAGTATGTAAGGTAGGCCACGAGATTTCAGTGCTTAAACAGCGTTTCAAAACAGTATGAAAAGTATATGTATAACCGTGGGCACTTGGTAACTAACTTTACGTTTATCACCCGCTAAAAGTACACTTGGCGAGTGCGTATATTTACGAAGTATTAAACACCCGTTAAATGCTAGCGCTACTAGCCCGAGTGGGGATGTCAAACCCTATGGATCCATATCTAAGATTAGCGTTCACCGGTTCAGAGACCAATGACTAAACGTTACCGGGCTAAGGGGAAAGTTTATGCCGTTGTATAACCCACACATATATAAAGTTTAAGTACTCGTGCCTAGTATGTAAAACGTAAAATGCGCATGTATTCTCAGTTCCCAAAATAGTTAAAGTAAAAAAGGGATGTTATAACTCACAGTGTAAAGTAGTAGTAAAGTTGATTAGGGAAAGTAAGCAAGTATGTAGGTCCGGAAAGTCCTCAACCTAAGTTAAAAGTTACTAAGTCAGTAAATCGTCCCAATAGGTTTAAATATATGTAAATTAGGTCTTAAGTATCATCATCGTTCATCATCCAACAAAAATTATAAAGTAAGTTTCATTCTAGAAAATAGTTTAAAACAAAGGCTGACTTCGGTCAGTCGCCACGGCCTATATACCTACTGAAATGAGGTGAGACCAGTGGCCACGGCTCCGTATATGAGTCCTTTAGTTGCTGTAAAAATTCCAGAACCAAACTCGTCTTCGTTTGAGCGTGGCGACGGTTTAAGTGCGAGTAAGTCAGAATTTTCAGCACAACGTTAAAAGGACATAGTGACGCTCGGAGGGCCATAGATCCTAAATCGTAACTCGGATTAAGACGAGTCTTAAATGAAAAATTATCTAATCGAACAGATTTAACTGAAAATCAAATTTACAGTAGCCTAGGTATTCTGATCAGACCCAAAAAACAGTAGGTTTAGTGTTCCGGTGGGTTCTTGGTGCTCGATGTTCATCACGGTTCTCATCCTTGATGCATATAGGTTCAAGTGTACAAAATGTTGATGTGTTTGCATCATCTTTACCAAGTTTTGACCATAATAACACAAGTGTAAGTCTAAGATAAGTAGCACAACTCAATTAAGTGTTGCAAGTAGTTTGATGAACCAAAGTTACATCAAGATCTTAAATCAGACACATATATGAACTCTAAAAGTAATATTAAGCTACAAACTTGAAAGTAAACTAAATAATCAAGATCTTAAGTTGTAGAACATAATTCTTAGTTAGATCTTGAAGATCCAAGACCCAAAAGTCTAGATCTAAAGTTACTAAGTTAAATCCTAAGTCATAACACTTGAATCTTTACTTTAATGAAACTATAAGTTATAAAACTTAGATTCTCATCTTGTAAAGTGTATGTAAGCTTACAAGCTCTTGTTTACAACAAAATAAGAAGACCATAAGCTATAGAAACTTAGATCTATCAAAAGTATATGAAGTTGTAACTAGAAAGTTAAACTTCCATGTT
This sequence comes from Rutidosis leptorrhynchoides, assembly GCF_046630445.1. Lineage (NCBI taxonomy): Eukaryota > Viridiplantae > Streptophyta > Magnoliopsida > Asterales > Asteraceae > Rutidosis > Rutidosis leptorrhynchoides. Next base: position 273,451,292 of record NC_092337.1, on the reverse strand, counting down.
CTTGAACTTACAAAGTTAACTTTGGTTCAAGAAAAATGAGATCAAGATTAACTAGTAATACTTGACCATGCTTACAACAATCACAACTTTAAAGCATGAACAAAAGGAAGAAATAAACTAATCTACAAGTTACAAGTCCATGGTTTTTCATACTTTAAAGATTCAAGCCAAGGCTTTGATCTTTAAGAAAGTAAACCTTAAGTTTACAAATATGAATACAAGTATGGTTTTTACAACTCATGAACTTTAAATCTTTAAAACATTAAGTGTAGAACCATAACCTAGAAAGTTTAGATTCTTTGTTCTTGGTTCTTTACAACAAAAGATGAAAGTAACCAAGATTAGATGAAGATACAAGTTATAGAACTTGATCTTTAACAAAGATAAACAACAAGTAAGTAATCAACAACAAAGAACAAGTAATCAAAACAAGCAAATGATGTATATGTATATATTTCGGTTTTTGGAAGAGAAAAAGAAGAGAGAAAAGCTCATGTTACTTACAATATTTGAGAGAAAATGAGAGAAAAAGGAGAAGTATGTTTGTGTGTGTGTAAAAGTGAGATGAATACATGTAATAAGTAATCAAAAAAAAGATTTTGAATCCCTCCTTACTCCCCCTAGGCCGACGGTTTTCACAACAAAAGAGGGAGGGAAAAGTCCACTAGTTACATGCATGTATTTAGCTCAAAATGGTATAAAGTTAAGTTGTTATGGGAAAGTGTCGTAATTGTACAAGTAACTAGTCTCCTTACAAGCTAAACAATCTAGTTTCATCTAAATGTGATACTTGCATAATAAGATGGGCTAACTTAGTCCATTAAGTGTGTAGGGTGGGCTTCTAAGTCCATGTACATTTATAAAGCCCAAGTATGTAAGTAAGTAACAATTAAATAAACAAAGCCCAAGTAATTAACTAGTAACCTTAGTTAATTAAAATTATTAATAACAATTAAATCATGAATGTAAATAATATTCGGAAATATTATTCGTGATACGTACGTGCGTCACAAAGACAATTCGGGCCATGAAAAGTTAAATACGATAACAAGTAACACGTATAAGAACACGTTTATTAAAATGCAAGCATTAATAATAAATTATTAATAATTAAATGTTAGAAAATCCAGGGTCGTTACATTACCCACCTGTTAAAGAAAATTTCGCCCCGAAATTTTAAGCTGAGGTAGATGGAGGAGTCGGGAAAAGGTGAGGATACTTCTGCATCATTTGATCCTCTCATTCCCAGGTAAACTCAGGTCCTCGTTTGGCATTCCATCGTACTCGGATGATCGAAATCTTGTTGTGTTTCAAAGTTTTGACCTCACGGTCCATATTTCAACAGGCTCTTCCACGAAGTGGAGTTTGTCATCAATCGTAAGTTCCTTCAATGGTATGACATGTTCCGGTTCAGCAAGACACTTCCTCAAATTCGATACATGAAAAGTTGGATGAACTGAGCTCAATTGAGTTGGAAGATCCAAACGGTAAACAACGGGTCCAACACGCTCCAAGATTTCAAAAGGACCAATGTATCGCGGATTGAGCTTCCCACGTTTTCCAAAACAGATCACACCTTTCCAAGGTGCGACCTTCAACATTACACGGTCACCCAAGTTGAATTCAAAGTATTTACGTTTTAGTTCGGCATAACTCTTTTGACGATCACGGGCCGTCTTGAGTCTCGCTTGAATCTGGACAACCTTCTCAGTGGTTTCATGGACTATCTCGGGTCCGGTGATTTGCGTTTCGCCTACTTCAGCCAAACAAATAGGAGATCGGCACTTGCGGCCATACAACACTTCAAAAGGTGCGGCATTAATACTCGAATGATAACTGTTGTTGTAAGAGAATTCGGCTAGCGACAAATGCCTTTCCCAGGCCTTTCCAAAATCAATGACACATGCACGCAACATGTCCTCCAAAGTCTGAATCGTGTGTTCGCTTTGTCCGTCGGTCTGTGGGTGATATGCAGTGCTTATGTCGAGACGTGTTCCCAAGGCTTCTTACAAAGAACGCTAAAATCTGGAAGCAAAACGGGGATCGCGATCTGAGATGATCGATAAAGGTACACCATGACGAGATACAACCTCTTTGATGCATAGTTGAGCGAGTCTCTCCATCGTATCCGTCTCCTTCATGGCTAAAAAGTGTGCAGATTTGGTAAGACGGTCAACGATAACCCAAATGGTATCGTATCCACCCACCGTCTTTGGTAGCTTAGTAATGAAATCCATTGTTATCCTTTCCCACTTCCATTGTGGGATTTTCGGTTGTTGAAGTAATCCAGAGGGCCTCTGATGCTCGGCCTTTACTTTCGAGCAAGTCAAACATTTCCTAACATAAGTTGCAACATCCTTCTTAAGACTCGGCCACCAGTACTGTTCCTTAAGATCGTGGTACATTTTTCCTGCTCCCGGATGAATCGAATATCTCGACTTGTGGGCTTCATCTAGTATATATATATATCCATCCGGACGAAGTCACCAACATCTGGTTCCATTGCGATGATCGACTCCAATTAATGTCTTTAAAATGAGCAAATGCACAGCGAAATGTTTCTTTCATACCTGAGAATAAACATGCTTTCAAGTGTTAACCAAAAGGTTGGTGAGTTCATAGGTTTATCATAAAACAATAAAATTCATCATTTTGATAGACCACAAAATTTAAATGCTGCATGGTACAAATGGGCCCGAATCCTATACCCACCTGTAATGTACATGCTATATCTTTTAAATACAGTACATCTTTCTCGTGTACGAAATCATTTTCATAAATCATAGTAACCGTACACATATCTTGTGCACAAAAATAATATACACATAACCTGTGTATAAAATCATTCTCTCGATACATAACATTCATATCAATTGGTGGCAATTATCATGTCCACATAATTCAATGGTGGCAATTATCATGTCCACATAATTCAATGGTGGCAATTATCATGTCCACATAATTCAATGGTGGCAATTATCATGTCCACATAATTCAATAATAATCCGCAGAACTTCTGTCTGCATAATAATTCATTCGAGGAATGTTTTTCTTGTGTTTATCTCGTCAAACATTTATAAAAGCATTTTATGTATTCTCAGTTCAAAATATATTTCAAAAGCATTTAATAAAGCAGTTGTAAAAGTAGCACATGTATTCTCAGTCCCAAAAATGTAAAGAGTAAAAGGGAGCAAATGAACTCACATAATGTATTTTGTAGTAAAAATACATATGACGATATTGAACAATGCAGGGTTGACCTCGAATTCACGAACCTATATCATTTGTATATATTAACACATATAATCGTAATTAAGCAAATTTATATATTTTGTTATGATACTTGTTTGATATATATAATTTAATTAACGTTATAATATTATATTAATTAGAACATAATATTATGTATTATTAGTATAACTTATAATAAATATATTTTTATGAAAATATCTTTTGTTTGTAAAAATTGATATTTGTAATAATAATACGAAGTTAAGGATCATGATAATAATAATAATAATAATAATAATAATCGTAATCATAATCATAATCATAATCATAATCATAATCATAATCATAATCATAATCATAATCATAATCATAATCATAATCATAATCGTAATCATAATCATAATCATAATCATAATCATAATCATAATCATAATCATAATCATAATCATAATCATAATCATAATCATAATCATAATCATAATCATAATCATAATCATAATCATAATCATAATCATAATCATAAAAATGAAAGAAAAGGTATACCCTTTTGAAAAGCTTTTCTAAAAGAATAGCCCTGTACCGGGCTCGAACCCATGACCTCTCGCTTAACCAACCACACCCCAACAGCTAGACCGTTCCATTGTTTTGCTAATAACCCTTTCGATTATTATTTAATATGTAAGAAAATGTTTATTTTCACCATCTCTTATTGTTATCATCATAAACTACCATCATCATACTTATTTTATCATTATTTCACCATCACATCATAATCTTAATCGTTTTCTCCTAATTACATCATCATCAAATAGTCATATTTTCTAACCATTATCATCATCATTCTTTATCATCATCAAAGAACATCATCACCGTAACATATTTATACATCACCATTTCATCACTTTCAATACTTTATCATTAACAGATCATCAACACCAAGCATTTAACAACTAACCAAGCTAGGACGTTCGTTTAAACTATAAACGTAATTGTGTCATCAGTCCACTCGGCCCAACAACAAGTAGGATCCCGGTCCAACACATTTTTAAGCCCAAATTGAAGTTTAAGTTGTACAGGCCCAAGAAAAATAAATAAATAGGATACAGTTTGTATAGAAAAAGAAAGGGCACGTGCAACACCTCTTTCACTGTTTTTCCTCATCATCATGTCGAACATAAAGTCATAAACTAATTCCCGTCTTCACCCTGTCATACCCGTAATCATAATCATCATCGTTACACGTAATCATCATCATTTACATTCTTCTTTAGTTGTTAATGCAACCGGAACAGAAAGTATTGCAACGGTAATAGTTAACAAAATCGATTAACAGCAGTATAAGGGTGTTTATTTTTGGTTGCTTGATCGAAAACAAAAACTGAAGTGAAATAGTTAAAAGCGTCGGTTGGTTACGGTGATGTTGCAGGTGATCCTCTAATTGTGGTGGTGGCGGTGACCTTGGTGAAGGTGGTATTGTGATGGTTGTGAGGTTGTAGTGTTGGTGATTATAGGTGATGGGTGTTATTTTGTCGAACTGAAATAAACACAGAAGGTGACTCGTTTGGTGGTGGCTTCGAGCACGACTAGATGAGAGAGAGATGAGAGAGATGGAGATGGCTTGGGGTGGTTAGTGGTGGTGTTGGTTATGGTGAGGATGGTTGCAGTGGTGTACACGGTGGTGATGTTTGGGGTGTCAATGATGGTGTCGTTTTTCCACAAAGTAGAAGAGATGGTTGGCGATGGTAGCTAACAGTGGTGTTTTCGATGGGGGTTAATGGATGAAGGGGTATGGTGTTGATGTTTGTAGTTGCATCCTGTAACACCCCGCCAAAATCGCCATTGACGCGGATGTTAACTCTGGTCCCAGTGCTCGGCTTGACTTCTAAGTAACAGTAGAGTTCTACAGCGGAAGCAATATATCTAAGTGCCTGAGACAAAACATGCTTAAAGTGTTAACCAAAATGGTTGAGTGAACAACATAGGTTTAACAATTATAATAAGTTTTTAGACCACAAGATTTAAATAAGCGGTTTAATCAGTTCGGTAGTAGTGCTGGTGTATATGATATCGATACTAACCATTAGTTACCCTAAACGCATCACGTTCGTGTCGTTCATCGTTATTATGTATCCATTGACCAGCGATGATTCGGATAGAGATGTCACCCTCAATAGCGCTATCACAATAACTAAGCTTACAAATTCCAGTAATTAACGATATCATGGTAGGGATTAAGCATGAATCAAAGCATGTTAGCAAATAGTTTGAACTGATCAAAATGAAGTTTGAGTACTTGTGTCTAAGCGTAAAACAGTTTAAAAGCAAGCATGTGTCTCACCCCAAAAGTTTAAAATAAGTAATAGAAACAGTTAAAAAGTGGGGCTATGAAATTCACCTTAATAGCAGATAGATATTCCACGCAAGTTATATGATTGAATTGTTGAACACCGAGATCTCAACCTAGAGATATAATGTTTAATTAGTTAATGTCTAATAGACATAAAGTTTGTTTATTAATATAGCAAACTATATTAACAGTGACCGTTTTCGAGAAAAGTTATATTTATATAAGTGATAATATACTTAGTGTACTTAAGTGTTACTATATAGATAAGTGTATAAGTTATACTAATAATAGTATTATTAGTCTTTAATTATTCAACTATTATGTAACTTATCATTATATGTTACGTATATAATTATACCTATGTGATACATACATATATATTCTTTATTTATTATTATACATGTATGTGTTCATAACTATATGGTATATATATAGTAGGTGTATGTGTTTCGTATATTATAGTGTAAGATGATACATATACATATACTTATTACTTTTCTTATTATTTTTACTAATCTTATATAACTTATATAATACGCTTCCATACATACATACACAAGTACATATACATACATATATACACATACATATACACGTATGTATATACTTGCATATATACACACACATATACCTACAATATATACATGTACATATGTACATATGCATGCATGCATACATGTATATCATTATCATTATTACCTATTAATCGAACTTATACTCATAAAATCTTAACCTATTATCATATCCCAATAACATTAATCATCTGACTTATTCAATCTTTTAGGTTTAATAACCTTTAACCCTATTAATCACATTATAACTAGCTCACTTTTATTTATTAACATATTCATGATTCAATATCTTTTATCATTCGATATTCATAATACACATAACATAGGGACCAACTTTGTAATTTGAACTAGTGTCATCATCTTCTTTTTCTTTTGGTCATCTCCACTCGACAACTTTAAAGAGTATATATATCTACTCTTTTATTTATTTAAAGAAACCCATCAAATTTTATTTGTTTATAAATGTTAATTTAAGTTTCAATATTAAAAGTAATTGTATTTATATCTAGTGTTATAAATCATAAGTTTTTCAAAATCACATAAGTGATACATATACACATATGCATGGTTCGATTAGTTAACTGTAACTTAAATTCTTTTTCATATTTTATCCATAATCTTAACTATATTATTATCACTCATAACTTATTTTCAAGTGTTAATAATTATGCTAATACTCATATTCATAATCATATTAACAATCACATTCATATTTATTATCCAAAATATTATTAACCATCCTCGTGTTTATCTTTATTCATGTGCATATTCATAACTAATAACATAAAGAAATTAAAACAAAGTAAATGTATGATTGAACTTAGAGTATTAGGGATACCTCAAGGTGGATTAGAGCAAGGAAAGGATGACGAAAGGTGGTGATGATAAACCGAACAGAAGCAGAAAAAAAATACCACAGCAAAAGTGGCCAAACGAGCGGGTCTCAGGCTGTTTGGACGTGCAGAAACACAGCAACAGGAGCAGCAACAAAAGTCGCAGATGGGAGCTGTTTTGGGTGATGTATTCAGCTGCCAAAAACAGCATCAAGGTGGCGACTGTGGTGGTTGTTCGACGGGCGGTAGCAGCAGCGAAACAGTAAGAAAAAGGGCTGTTAAGGTGGCGATTAGGAGGCTGAACAGCAGGCAAGGAAACAGAAAAAAAAACGCAGCAACTATGGTTGATCTTGAGCTGTTTTGATGGCGATTTTTGCAGCAGAAACAAAGGGTTGTTGTGACTGAAAACCACCGCAGAAACAGGAGCAACCTAGTCGACTTTCATGGGCTGTTGGGTGTCGAGTTTACAGCAGAAAACAAGTAGGTTTGATAGCGGTTTGGAGGCTGAGCTTGGTGGCGATTAAGGGCTGTTTTTGAAGTTTTGTTGGAGGTCGATGGTGATGTGGTGAAGACTGACAGAATAGTCGTCCAACTCAAGGAATGGGGGTTTTTTTTTTTTTTTCTTGCGTTTGATTTATGATGCATAAAGAGGAATTATGAGGCTTTTATAGATAAGTTTAGGTTTCCAAATCCCACTAGGATTGCTTGGAGATAACTTAAGGATCAAGGTTTAAGAGTTAGTATTTGGCTAGGACTAGTCTTTTTGATCAAGCTCTTCATATTTTTTAACCGACCCCTAATTATTTATACATAACATATATATATATATTTTTTACCGGCTTATTTATTTATCTATGTATTTTATATTTTTTATTATTATTAATATTACTAATTATTAGGGTTATATTTATTTAAATACATTTTATTTAATTATTAGTCCCTAACTTTTATAAATTCTTAATTTGGTTCTAATTAGTTTATATAAGTTTTTTTTTAAGGGTTATATAATCTCACATTTAATATTAATGCATATAGTTTATAATTTAGGGTTAGGGTTTAATATTCAATATTAAATGGGTATTAGGGTTAGTTTTTAATGCGTAGGGTTAGGTTTAGGGTTTATAAGATTAGAGTTTTAATAATAAATACGATCATTTAATGAGAGCATAAATTTTTAGTTCATAGGTCGTAACGGATAACAACCCTAAATCGATTGAACATATGAAAAACTCCTAGGGCATTTTGGTCATTTTAGAACGGAATTGTGAGGGTTGTTATAGTACCTCCCCGTTAATTTAAACTTCGCCCCGAAGTTTCAGATAGGCTTCTCGAATGCATCAACGGTTGAGAATAGATGTGGATATTTCTGCTTCATCTGGTCTTCACGTTCCCAGGTATACTTGGGGCCTCTACGCGAATTCCAACGGATCTTAACAATAGGAACTATTGTCCTGTTTCAAGCGTTTGATCTCACAATCCATAACTTCTACAGGTTCTTCTATGAAGTGCATTTTATTATCAATGCGGAGGTAGATCACAGCATGTAGTTTGATGCATGACTTGTGTTTGTTAGAGATGGTACCAACTTCAAATTTCGGAAGGTAACCATAGACATGATACCTTTCGTTTTCAAGAAATGCCTAACGTGAATAGGCGAAACGAGATTCCAGCCGAGGGGTCATTAATCTGGCTTATATGCAAAGCAAGCCATGATTACTAAGATGCCCTCAAAAATGGTCTTGTGGGAAAGATATTGTTCAACATATTACAATACATGTGAACTTATCCTTGGAAGAAATTTTGAAGGCACACTGTCGAATGTAACTTTATGATTATGATTTCCGTTAGGTCAAAACAGAGGTCGAACCCTTATCTAGGATAATCATCTAGTTGCAACCAACGAAGAGAGATATTTGGAGTAAACAAATAAATGTCATATACTTTTAACGTAACTCCTTTAGAGAAGATAGCGAGGATTATAAGTCATATTTCTGATAGGAATCCGCACGAAAGGTGTGATATCTTAATGAGAAAGACTTTCTCGCTCAGATGGCGAGTCGATCTATCATCCACTTATGAATTTAAGTGCGGATGAGAAGAAATGGGAATCACTAGGTATAAGAATAGTTTTCATTAGGTGAGAAAATCTCCAAAAATGATTTCTTGTACCACAAAATATAGAATTATAGAAATGATGTTCACGAGGGTGTTGTGGTTTAAACGTGAGATATTAGAAGTAAAATCCTCTCAACGGTCAACCTCAAAAGGGGAAAAGTTGACGAGAACATAGAGTTTTGAATGATGAATTCAATGGTAAGTTTCGAAGGGCAAGAGGAATTGTGATTAATACATGGTGTAGAATAATATGAAAATTTTATGAAAATTTTTATGTAAACAAGCAATGAAAATTTTATAGAAGTTTCGAGTCGTTTAAGGTGACAATGTAAAAAGAAACGAAGTTCTTAATAAAACTAGAGTTATGTACAACATGTACTATTTTGAGTAAAATATCTTTTGAATAAAATAATTGATTTGTAAAAATGAGAGTATAATTTTATATGTACTAGTCAAAAATAAGTAAAGGTAAATTTTATTTACTTTATTATATAAACATATACGATTTATAAAATTTGCACGAATGGAAGTAAATATTTTATAAAATTTCGAGAGGATCGCACAGTAAAACAGTGTATGAAAAATTTTGGTAACATGATTTTCATATTTCGGAGGTTACAAGTTGGAAAAAGATTTACGAAGATCGGGTGAAGGTATTTTGAAAATTTCGGGTTATTTTAAGCAACAATGTTGCGATGTAATGAAATCTATTGTTTTTAAATACGGTTGTTGACTATATTATTAGGGCGTATGTTCTTGGAAATTCAAAATGTTCATGTGTGAAGCTATTGCTGACGAGTGAGATATGAATGGTAGAGTATGAGAACGTGATAGTGAATGTGGTGTTTATAATGTCTTCGTTTGAATATTCAAATGAAAATCTTGCGAGTGGTTGTAGCTTATCTTCGACAGGTTTCCTAATGGGTTTATGAAAATCTACACTAGGATCGTAATTGCAGATAACAGGAGGCATCTCGAAGAAGTTTCGGGGGTGTCACTTTAATTCACTTAAGAACATGCATCCTTCCTTCCAACGGGGATGTGATAATTAAGCGTCAAAGAGATAAGTTGTTTAAGAAAGAAATAATGCCAAGCTTTACAACTTTTATGGCATAGGAGAATTTGTTAATCTACTCATGGGTATGAGATAGATAGTTTGATCGTAACGATCTCTTCGTATATCTATAAATCAGATGATAATTACCTTTCTTGTAATAACATTAAGATTTTTGAATGAATGGCTTGCAAATTTTTCTTTGATTCACTTTCTATTCCATATGTCATGATATTGGAATTTCTATATGAATTACCGTAATATAATCACGTCGGCCAAGCGTCATTATATTTCACTAATTCATACTTCCACTTCAATATCATCTCACGTGGTCAGGACATGTGATCAAAGTTGACGTTGGAATGTTGAGTCATGAGTGACATCCATTCGCGTGAGTCAAAGAATACTTTGAATCACAATGGCGAAGTCAGGTCATAGGATATGTTTGGATATGATAACAATCACATACTAGCTGATCCTTCAGAGTCGGGATCATGCAAGATGATAGGGTTTTGGATTGACATCCTTAGGAAAGGATACATAATGTTAGAAGAGGTAAAAGCATGTAGTAAGATGGGTTGGCAGTATAAAGATTAAGGAAAAGCACTTAAAACTAAGGCAGGAAAGGTTATAGACCTAAAGATTGATGATGTACCCACATAAGGCACACATAGAATGCAATCCTAGTTCTCTATAACAAGCCTTAGCTCTCCTAAATTACAAAATGAGATAGGTATGGTGGCATTCTATTGTTGGAATACAAGTAAGTCATGGCTCTTATTCTAAGAGTCAGACGTGTAAGTATAGTTCCTATAGCAAAGTGTTTCTAAAGATTTGGATGGTATAGGAGTTCTAGGCATAACAAATATAAGTGAACTTAATGCACATAATCTAGAATGTAATGCAAAAAATCAATGCAAATGAACAACTCGGTTATAGACTAGACTCACTAATGCATCCTAACTATTCATGTTAGTCACACTAATGTAACCTAGTTCCCTATAACCAGAGCTCTGATACCAACTGTAACACCCCGCCAAAATCGCCATTGACGCGGATGTAAACTATGGTCCCAGTGCTCGGCTTGACTTCTAAGTAACAGTAGAGTTCTACAGCGGAAGCAATATATCTAAGTACCTGAGACAAAACATGCTTAAAGTGTCAACCAAAATGGTTGAGTGAACAACATAGGTTTAACAATTATAATAAGTTTTTAGACCACAAGATTTAAATAAGCGGTTTAATCAGTTCGGTAGTAGTGCTGGTGTATATGATATCGATACTAACCATTAGTTACCCTAAACACATCACGTTCATGTCGTTCATCGTTATTATGTATCCATTGACCAGCGGTCATCCGGATAGAGACGTCACCCTCAATAGCGCTATCACAATAACTAAGCTTACCAAATTCCAGTAATTAACGATATCATGGTAGGGATTAAGCATGAATCAAAGCATGTTAGCAAACAGTTTGAACTGATCAAAATAAAGCTTTAGTACTTGTGTCTAAGCGTAAAACAGTTTAAAAGCAAGCATGCGTGTCACCCCAAAAGTTTAAAATAAGTAATAGAAACAGTTAAAAAGTGGGGCTATGAAGTTCACCTTAATAGCAGATAGATATTCCACGCAAGTTATATGATCGAATTGTTGAACACGGAGATCTCAACCTAGAGATATAAGGTTTAATTAGTTAATGTCTAATAGATATAAAGTTTGTTTATTAATATAGCAAACTATATTAACAGTGACCGTTTTTGAGAAAAGTTATATTTATATAAGTGATAATATACTTAGTGTACTTAAGTGTTACTATATAGATAAGTGTATAATTTATACTAATAATAGTATTATTAGTCTTTAATTATTCAACTATTATGTAACTTATCATTATATGTTACATATATAATTATACCTATGTGATACATACATATATATTCTTTATTTATTATTATACATGTATGTGTTCATAACTATATGGTATATATATAGTAGGTGTATGTGTTACGTATATAATAGTGTAAGATGATACATATACATATACTTATTACTTTTCTTATTATTTTTACTAATCTTATATAACTTATATAATACGCATCCATACATACATACACAAGTACATATACATACATATATACACATACATATACACGTATGTATATACTTGCATATATACACACACATATACCTACAATATATACATGTACATATGTACGTATGCATGCATGCATACATGTATATCATTATCATTATTACCTATTAATCGAACTTATGCTCATAAAATCATAACCTATTATCATAGCCCAATAACATTAATCATCTGACTTATTCAATCTTTTAGGTTTAATAACCTTTAACCCTATTAATCACATTATAACTAGCTCACTTTTATTTATTAACATATTCATGATTCAATATCTTTTATCATTCGATATTCATAATACACATAACATAGGGACCAACTTTGTAATTTGAACTAGTGTCATCATCTTCTTTTTCTTTTGGTCATCTCCACTCGACAACTTTAAAGAGTATATATATCTACTCTTTTATTTATTTAAAGAAACCCATCAAATTTTATTTGTTTATAAATGTTAATTTAAGTTTCAATATTAAAAGTGATTGTATTTATATCTAGTGTTATAAATCATAAGTTTTTCAAAATCACATAAGTGATACATATACACATATGCATGGTTCGATTAGTTAACTGTAACTTAAATTCTTTTTCATATTTTATCCATAATCTTAACTATATTATTATCACTCATAACTTATTTTCAAGTGTTAATAATTATGCTAATACTCATATTCATAATCATATTAACAATCACATTCATATTTATTAACCAAAATATTATTAACCATCCTCGTGTTTATCTATATTCATGTGCATATTCATAACTAATAACATAAAGAAAATAAAACAAAGTAAATGTATTATTGAACTTAGAGTATTAGGGATACCTCAAGGTGGATTAGAGCAAGGAAAGGATGACGAAAGGTGGTGATGATTAACCGAAAAGAAGCAGAAAAAAAATACCACAGCAAAAGTGGCCAAACGAGCGGGTCTCGGGCTGTTTGGACGTGTAGAAACACAGCAACAGGAGCAGCAACAAAAGTCACAGATGGGAGCTGTTTTGGGTGATGTATTCAGCTTCCAAAAATAGCAGCAAGGTGGCGACTGTGGTGGTTGTTCGACGGGCGGTAGCAACAACGAAACAGTAAGAAAAAGGGCTGTTAAGGTGGCAATTAGGAGGCTGAACTGCAGGCAAGGAAACAGAAAAAAATGCAGCAACTATGGTTGTTCTTGAGCTATTTTGATGGCGATTTTTGCAGCAGAAACAAAGGGTTGTTGTGACCAAAAACCACCGTAGAAACAGGAGCAACCTAGTCGACTTTCATGGGCTGTTGGGTGTCGAGTTTACAGCAGAAAACAAGCAGGTTTGATGGCGGTTTGGAGGCTGAGCTTGGTGGCGATTAAGGGCTGTTTTTGAAGTTTTGTTGGAGGTTGATGGTGACGTGGTGAAGACTGCAGAATAGTCGTCCAACTCAAGGAATGGGAGGTTTTTTTTTTTTTTTTCTTGCGTTTGATTTATGATGCATAAAGAGGAATTATGAGGCTTTTATAGATAAGTTTAGGTTCCAAATCCCACTAGGATTACTTGGAGATAACTTAAGGATCAAGGTTTAAGAGTTAGTATTTAGCTAGGACTAGTCTTTGTGATCAAGCTCTTCATTTTTTTTTAACCGACTCCTAATTATTTATACATAACATTTATATATATTTTTTTTACCGGCTTATTTATTTATCTATGTATTTTATATTTTTTTATATTATTAATATTACTAATTATTAGGGTTTAATTTATTTAAATACATTTTATTTAATTATTTGTCCCTAACTTTTATAAATTCTTAATTTGGTTCTAATTAGTTTATATAAGTTTTTTTTAAGGGTTATATAATCTCACATTTAATATTAATGCATATAGTTTATAATTTAGGGTTAGGGTTTAATATTCAATATTAAATGGGTATTAGGGTTAGTTTTTAATGCGTAGGGTTAGGTTTAGGGTTTATAAGATTAGAGTTTTAATAATAAATACGATCATTTAATGAGAGCATAAATTTTTAGTACATAGGTCGTAACGGATAACAACCCTAAATCGATTGAACATATGAAAAACTCCTAGGGCATTTTGGTCATTTCAGAACGGAATTGTGAGGGTTGTTATACATCCGGTGATCGAGTACGAGTTATTGATGATGTTATTAATCGATGGTTTATGATGGTTTTAAACGGGTTTTGGTGGTGATGGAGATCGATAGTTATGGGTGACCGGTTAGTGGTGGTCGTGGGGATATATCTCTATATCTTGTGTATGCATATACATATAGGATTAGATATAAGATTAGACAAAAACCGTAACAGTTGCAAGTTGTTGGTGATAATTGTCGACAAGATATGGAAGAGGGAGATTGAATGTGTTGCTCAATTATATGTTGATGAGGGTAGTGTGATTGTGAGTTAATACTCAAGAATAAAGCAGATACAATAGATATATAGTGTAAAGTTAATAATATTAATATAATAAGGTAATCATATCAATATTAGATTTGAAATGAACGAACAGTATATCAGCCTTCTCAATTGTTGTTTAGTGTGCCGACAGTTTTCACGGGGTGTGTTCATTGCTAAACAGTTAACGTATAAAAGTGTTCCTAAAAATCCCAAATTTTTAGATTAAACATATTTAATTATTTCACTCATTACCTGTTTGAAACCTGATCAAAAAGGTTCAAAAATTATTTATTTTCTGTTCCAATCAATATATACGGAGTACAAATATTTAAACTTAAAAGGGTAAAAATATTTTTATCAAACCTAAAATCTTCATAATCAATTTACAGTTCAATTTTTATTTTCAATCTTTTTAAACACGTATTAGAACTATATGAACGCTGGCGAAATGTCAACCGAGTTTTATTGACGTTTACTATTTAAGCTCGAAATCGTATATTCAATATACTATATGTATATGTATATGTAAACATATTTTAGTAACATGTTTTATTACATAAATATATATATTGAATATATATATATATATATATATATATACATATAATAATATTTCTCATTACATCTTATATTATTTTTACATATTTAGTTCTAATAATTAAATCGTATATTATTTCAAATTAAAGTAAATATATACATATATATATATACATATATATATATATATATATATATATATATATATGTATATATATATATATATATATATCAATTTACAAATAGTTTTTCGTGAATCTTCGGGAATGGTCAAAGGTCAAATGTATGCATGAACACAGTTTAAAGTTTTTGAGACTCAACATTACAGACTTTGCTTATTGTGTCGGATTTATAATGAGATTAAGTTTAAATTTGGTCGGAAATTTCCGGGTCGTCACAGTATAAGGTTCCGTAGATCTCCATAAAGAGGTACCCAAATCCTTCCGGCAAAAAATCGAAGTCCAGTCTCCTTAACCCCGAATCGAGAGACGAAAATGTTCAAGTGTTCATGAGATATATTTTCCTCCTTGAGAGCCTCATCTTGGGCTGCTCGGATCTGGCTATTGAGGTTCGAATGAATGGTGATGTTCAGGGCTCGGACACGAAGAGGTGCCATCCTCTCCTTTCGACTCAAAGCGTCGGCTACAACATTGGCCTTACCAGGATGGTAACAAAGTTCACAATCATAGTCAGTCAGCGTCTCGATCCATTGACGCTGTCTCATATTCAGTTGCTTCTGATCAAAGATATGTTGGAGGCTTTTATGATCGGTGAAAATAGTGCTCTTGGTTCCATAAAGATAGTGTCTCCACAGCTTTAATGCAAAGATAACGGCTCTAAGCTCCAGATCGTGCGCAGTGTAATTTCGCTCATGAATCTTCAGTTATCGGGAGGCGTAAGCGATAACCTTTGTGCGTTGCATCAGTACACAACCAAAACCACTTTTCGAAGCATCGCGATAAACTAAAAAATCGTCACTGCCTTCATGAAGTGATAAGATAGGTGCAGTGGTTAACTTCTTCTTCAAGGTTTGAAAAGCTGATTCCTGTTCGGGTTCCCAAATGAACTTCTTCCCTTTGTGAGTCAGCGCGGTCAAAGGACGCGCAATCAGAGAAAAACCTTCAATAAATCTTCGGTAGTAACTGGCGAGACCTAAAAATTGGCGAATATGCGTCGGAGTAGTGGGGGTCTCCCACTTGCTGATAGCTTCAATCTTGGAGGGATCAACCTTGATACCTTGATCACTCACAACGTGACCCAGAAATTGGACTTCCTTCAACCAAAATTCACACATGGAGAATTTTGCATAAAGTTGATCTTGTCTCAAGAGTCCCAACACTAGACAAAGATGTTGCTCATGTTCTTCTTCGCTTTTGGAGTAGATGGGGATATCATCTATGAAGACGATAACGAACTTATCCAAGTATGGCTTGCATACACGATTCATGAGGTCCATGAATACGGTGGGGGCGTTGGTTAGACCGAATGGCATCACGAGAAACTCATAATAAACATAACGAGTTCTGAATGCAGTCTTCATCACATCGCTCTCTTTCACCCTCAACTGGTGATAACCGGATCGCAAATCGATCTTAGAGTAAACGCTCGATCCTTGTAGTTGATCGAAAAGATCATCAATTCTAGGAAGGGGATACCGATTCTTGATCGTCAATTTGTTGAGTTCGCGGTAGTCGATACACATGCGAAAAGATCCCTCCTTCTTCTTCACAAAGAAAACAGGTGCGCCCCAAGGCGAGAAACTTGGTTGGATGAATCCACGGTCTAGCAGTTCTTGTAATTGGCTCTGCAACTCTTGCATTTCGGAAGGTGCGAGTCGATAAGCTGCGCGAGCTACAAGTACAGCTCCCGGTACTAAATCGATCTGAAACTCCACTGCTCTCGGTGGCGGTAATCCAGGCAATTCTTCCGGAAAGACGTCTGAAAATTCGTTCACAATTCGTACGTCATCCATGCTCTTCACTTCGGTTTCTAATGTTTTAACATGTGCCAAAACAGTAAGACGTCCTTTCTTCATGATCTTTTGCACTTTCATGCAACTAATGAGATTCAGTTTCGAGCTACATCTCTCTCCGTAAATAACCAATGGCTCACCGTCTCCGTGTGGTATACGAAGAGCTTTATCTCCACAGATAATGTCAGCCCTTATCTTGGTTAACCAGTCCATACCGACAATAACATCAAAGCTTCCCAACTTAATGGGTATCAAGTCAATCTCGAAATCCACACCAGCTATGTTGATAATAGCTCCTCGGCTAATTTGGTCAACTTTCTTAAGTTTCCCATTGGCTACCTCTATAAGCATACTCTCCTTTAAAGGAACTAAAGACCAATTTATCTTATCGCAAAAGTGTCTACATACATAACTTCTATCGGCACCAGTATCAAATAGGACAGAAGCTAATAGATTTTTGATAGTGAATATACCTGTCACCAAGTCGGGGTTCTCACGAGTATCCCTTGCATTTACATTGAAAGCTCGTCCATGCGGTGGTCTGCGATCCTTTCGCTTGTTGGGGCACTCATTTCTGAAGTGGCCCGTCTGTGCACATTCATAACACTTTCTCGGTCCATTGGGTTTCGGCTTCCCAGTCATGGTGGTGATCTTGTAGTCCCTCCCAATATGCCCGGTCTATTTTCATTTTTCACAAACAACGTTACAGTACCCAGTATGGTGCTTGTAGCACCTCTTGCACTATGGTAGAGTACCCTTGTAGTTGGGGTTCGAGTTGGTATTCGGATTGGGATTTCCACCATTGTTGTTTCCCTTAAAAACCTCATGTCGCTTCGCCGGGTTTTGATTATAGGCTCTCCCTTTGTTGTTGTTGTCCCACATGCGCTTTTCACTACTACCCGCTTCGGATTTTTCCTTTTACAGTTCATCGATGATGATTTGGTTCATTAAAGTGTGCACCATGCGCATTGCTTCCGGGACGTTTGGTGGCTTAGACGAGGTGACGTTTCCCTTAATGGACTTAGGAAGTCCCCACAAATACCTTTCCATACGTTTAAAATCCGGGGTAACCATGGTAGGACACATCAGGGCTAATTCTAGATACCTACGGTTGTAACCATCGAGATCGTTTCCCACAACCTTCAACTGCATAAACTCAATCTCTATCTTCTGGATCTCTGTCCTAGGGCAATATTCCTTAATCAGGGCCCCTTTGAATTCCTCCCATGGGGTAGCAAATGCCTTATCAATACCCTTTTCTCGTGCCAGTGTGTTCCACCAAGTTAGTGCGCCGTCAGACAGCGTACATGAAGCAAACTTGGTTTTGTTCGCCTCTGAGCAGTTACTAACTCGAAACACAGATTCTAATTTCTCAAACCACCTAGTGAGACCAACTGGCCCCTCCGTTCCACTAAAGTTGTGGGGCTTGCAGCTTTGAAACTCTTTGTATGTGCACCCATTACGAATGGGCTGGATAACCGATGGCGGTGGAGCTTGGGGGTTCATTTCCGCTAAAGCTGCGGCGACTCGTTCATTGATCATTTCCTCGATTTGTACCGTGGTTGGCGTTGATCTTCCGTTTGCCATTGATGTTCTAAACAAAAATTTTGACTCAAGTCAAAATCCAGTATTCAAATAGTAATAATACAGTATATGGTAACCAGCATGGAATCAACACAACACATACAAATTACGTAACGCATCTAGGTATAAATACCACAGAATCATCATACAGTAAAGTAAATAGAACACCGTGTAAGAATTAAACAACACAAGTTCCATTCATTAATAATAAGTTGCATACATCCGCATAGGTTCGTACAATACATAAGTGAAGCATAACTCTAAAAATGAGATTACATAATGAAATCTACTACAAAAGTCCTAAGGTGATGGTAGGTGTAGGATGTCCATTACGCGGGACATATGGTCCTCGAGTTCAGCTACCCGAGCACGGAGGATCTCCACTTTCCTTGTCAGTTCCTCGACAGAGGGAGATGGTGGGGCAGGCAGTGCAGTTGGTACGGTTGGAGCTGGTGCAGCTGGTGGTGCAGATGGTCCGGCACCAGAAGTAGATGCTGCGTAACGGTAAGGCTTACGGATGAAGGGTTCAGTAGGATACGGCACAAGCCGCTTACGGGCGGTAACCCTACGACGCCGACCATGAGCGTCAATGAATGGTCGACCTCCATTAATCCCTGGAATGACGGTTCCATCGAAACGGTACCGCTTCTTCGGCGGGGTGGAGGGTGGCTGTACAGGTGCATCATCAGGGTCCTCATCTGATTCAGGCGCTTCGTCCTCCGGAGCTAGTAGCCATGCACCCGACCCAGTGATTACCTCAGACGGAGCCGAGGACCTACCGGAGATTCCAACTCAACTTGTCCCAGGACCTCCGGAGCCACAGCACCATCCCGGTGGTGCTGTGATTCCCGTGGAACTTAGGTAAGGACCAGTCCGTAATAAGCATAACCATTGGTGCCGACGCCTTCCTGATGGACGTCTCGTGCTGATCGGGCCCTACAGATACCGGCAGATGATGGGTCGTCTAGATCGGCTGGGGGTGGCTTCATGGGTGGCTCTCCTCGGGCGGCCATCATCTGTCGGTATCTGTAGGGCCCGATCGGCACGAGACGTCCATCAGGAAGGCGTCGGCACCAATGGTTATGCTTATTACGGACTGGTCCTTACCTAAGTTCCACGGGAATCACAGCACCACCGGGATGGTGCTGTGGCTCCGGAGGTCCTGGGACAAGTTGAGTTGGAATCTCCGGTAGGTCCTCGGCTCCGTCTGAGGTAATCACTGGGCCGGGTGCATGGCTACTAGCTCCGGAGGACGAAGCGCCTGAATCACTAGAGGGTGTCGACGACGGGATCTGAGAATCTGCAACGATGACAGGTGAGGTGGCTGATGAGTCTGTGTCGCTGTCCAAAATGATGACAGGTGGAATATCCGACATCTGAACAAGGAAAAATAACTTTTTCCATGTCAGTAAGTCATAAAGCAAGCACGTATTAGGCAAAGTAACTACGACAGTCTAAATCATGTGTAACAGTAAGTAGCATGGCAATAACGGCAAGTATCATGCAATTGAAAACAGATAATAGCATGCAGTAGTGAAGTCATGTAGTAGCATACGGCATATAGCAGTAAAAGTAAGCAGCAGCATGCAGCAAATTCCGCAGAAACAAGTAAACTAGCAAGTTGTAGATTAGTCCTATTAGTGAATCCTACTCGGGTCGGTCCAGACTCACTAATGCAACCTAATTCCCTACAACAATGCTCTGATACCAAATGTGATGCCCCATACAAAACCATCGTGTACGAATCATCAACAAAAGGATCATTACAAGGTCAAATACTATATGCGGTTTCAAAAGAAGTTGGCATTCATGAATAAAGGTGATGTCTTAACCAACATCAAATATCTTACAACAAAAGTATGCTTCAATGAACAGAAGCCATTAGTAATAGTACGTGACCCAATGGTCGTTAAAAATCATTGTTTCAAAAGGTAACATAGTTTGAATGCAAATAAAACGTTTCATGCGGTGACAACTCTAACAAGCGCAGCGGGTGTCTACAAAGCATGACTAGTACAACAGCGGAAGCAAGCAACCTTAAGCACCTGAGAAAAACATGCTTAAAAACATCAACACAAAGGTTGGTGAGCTATAGTTTAAGTATAATAGGATGTAAGGTAGTCCACGAGATTTCAGTGCTTCAACAGCGTTTCAAAACAGTATGAAATGTATATGTATAACCGTGGGCACTTGGTAACTAACTTAACGTTTATCACCCCCTAAAAGTACACTTGGCGAGTGTGTATATTTACGAAGTATTAAACACCCATTAAATGCTAGCGCTACTAGCCCGAGTGGGGATGTCAAACCCTATGGATCCATATCTAAGATTCGCGTTCACCGGGTCAAAGACCAATGACTAAACATTACCGGGCTAAGGGGAAAGTTTATGCCGTTGTATAACCCACACATATATAAAGTTTAAGTACTTGTGCCTAGTATGTAAAACGTAAAATACGCATGTATTCTCAGTTCCCAAAATAGTTAAAGTAAAAAGGGATGTTATAACTCACAGTGTAAAATAGTAGTAAAGTTGATTCGGGAAAGTAAGCAAGTATGTAGGTACGAAAAGTCCTCAACCTAAGTTAAAAGTTACTAAGTCAGTAAATCGTCCCAATAGCTTTAAATGTATATAAATTAGGTGTTAATTATCATCATCATTCATCATCAAACAAAAAGTATAAAGTAAGTTTCATTCTAGAAAAGAGTTTAAAACAAAGGTTTACTTCGGTCAGTCGCCACGGCTTCTATACCTACTGAAATGAAGTGAAACCAGTGGCCATGGCTCCGTATATGAGTCCTTTAGTTGCTGTAAAAATTACATAACCAAACTCGTCTTCGTTTGACCGTGGCGACGGTTTAAGTGCGAGTAGGTCAGAATTTTCAGCACAACGTTAAAAGGACATAGTAACGTTCGGAGGGCCATAGATCCTAAACCGTAACTCGGATTAAGACGAGTCTTAAACGAAAAATTATCTACTCAAACAGAGTTAACTGAATATAAACTTTACAGTAGCCCAGGTATTCTGATCAGACCAGAAAAACAGTAGGTTTAGTGTTCCGGTGGGTTCTTGGTGCTCGATGCTCATCACGGTTCTCATCCTTGATGCATATAGCTTCAAATGTACAACTCGTTGATGTGTTTACATCATATTTACCAAGTTTTGACCATCATAACACAAGTGTAAGTCTAAGATAAGTAGCACAACTCAATTAAGTGTTGCAAGTAGTTTGATGAACCAAAGTTACATCAAGATCTTAGATCCGACACATATATGAACTCTAAAAGTAATATTAAGCTACAAACTTGAAAGTAAACTAAATAATCAAGATCTTAAGTTGTAGAACATAGTCCTTAGTTAGATCTTGAAGATCCAAGACCCAAAAGTATAGATCTAAAGTTACTAAGTTAAATCCTAAGTCATAACACTTGAATCTTTACTTTAATGAAACCATAAGTTATGAAACTTAGATTCTCATCTTGTAAAGTGTATGTAAGCTTACAAGCTCTTGTTTACAACAAAAGAAGAAGAACATAAGCTTTAGAAACTTAGATCTATCAAAAGTATATGAAGTTGTAACTAGAAAGTTAAACTTCCATGTTCTTGAACTTACAAAGTTAACTTTGGTTCAAGAAAAATGAGATCAAGATTAACTAGTAATACTTGACCATGCTTACAACAATCACAACTTTAAAGCATGAACAAAAGGAAGAAATAAACTAATCTATAAGTTACAAGTCTATGGTTGTTCATACTTTAAAGATTCAAGCCAAGGCTTTGATCTTTAAGAAAGTAAACCTTAAGTTTACAAACATGAATACAAGTATGGTTTTTACAACTCATGAACTTTAAATCTTTAAAACATTAAGTGTAGAACCATAAACTAGAAAGTTTAGATTCTTTATTCTTGGTTCTTTACAACAAAAGATGAAAGTAACCAAGATTAGATGAAGATACAAGTTATAGAACTTGATCTTTAACAAAGATAAACAACAAGTAAGTAATCAACAACAAAGAACAAGTAATCAAAACAAGCAAATGATGATGATGTATATGTATATATTTTGGTTTTTGGAAGAGAAAAAGAAGAGAGAAAAGCTCATGTTACTTACAATATTTGAGAGAAAATGAGAGAAAAAGGAGAAGCATGTTTGTGTGTGTGTAAAAGTGAGATGAATACATGTAATAAGTAATCAAAAAAAAAGATTTTGAATCCCTCCTTACTCCCCCTAGGCCGACGGTTTTCACAACAAAAGGGGGGAGGGAAAAGTCCACTAGTTACATGCATGTATTTAGCTCAAAATGGTATAAAGCTAAGTTGTTATGGGAAAGTGTTGTAATTGTACAAGTAACTAGTCTCCTTACAAGCTAAACAATCTAGTTTCATCTAAATGTGATACTTGCATAATAAGATGGGCTAACTTAGTCCATTAAGTTTGTAGGGTGGGATTCTAAGTCCATGTACATTTATAAAGCCCAAGTATGTAAGTAAGTAACAATTAAATAAACAAAGCCCAAGTAATTAACTAGTAACCTTAGTTAATTAAAATGATTAATAATGATTAAATCATGAATGTAAATAATATTTGAAAATATTATTCGTGATACGTACGTGCGTCACAAAGATAATTCGGTCCATGAAAAGTTAAATACAGTAACAAGTAACACGTATAAGAACACGTTTATTAAAACGCAAGCATTGATAATAAATTATTAATAATTAAATGTTGGAAAATCCAGGGTTGTTACAGAACCTTAACAATTGGTATCTTGTTTTGCTTAAGTCTTTTAACCTCACGATCCATTATTTCGACAGGTTCTTCAATGAATTGTAGTTTTTCGTTAATTGTAATCTCGTCTAATGGAATGGTGATATCTTCTTTAGCAAAACATTTATTCAAATTCGAGACATGAAAAGTATTATGTACCCTGATGAGTTGTTGCGGTAAGTCAAGTCGGTAAGCTACTGGTCCGACACGATCTATAATCTTGAATGGTCCTATGTACCTTGGATTTAGTTTCCCCCGTTTACCAAATCGAACAACGCCTTTCCAAGGTGAAACCTTAAGCATGACCATCTCTCCAATCTCAATTTCTTTTAATGTCCGCATTGCTCTATTGTCAAGTTTGGGCAGTTTTCAATTGTTGTTGAATTTGGATGATCTTCTCGGTAGTTTCTTGAATTATCTCCGGACCCGGAATCTGTCTATCCCCCACTTCACTCCAACAAATCAGAGACCTGCACTTTCAACCATAAAGTGCTTCAAATGGTGCCATCTCAATACTCGAATGGTAACTGTTGTTGTAGGAAAATTCTGCTAACGGTAGGTGTCGATCCCAATAGTTTCCGAAATCGATAACACATGCTCGTAGCATGTCTTCAAGGGTCTGTATCATCCTTTCATTTTTCCCATCAGTTTGTGGATGATAAGCAGTACTCATGTCTAGACGAGTCCCCAATGCTTGTTGCAATGTCTGCCAAAATCTTGAAACAAATCTGCCATCCCTATCTGAGATAACAGAGACTGGTATTCCATGTCTGGAGACAACTTCCTTCAAGTATAATCGCGCAAACTTCTCCATTTTATCATCTTCTCTCATTGGCAGAAAGTGTGCTGACTTGGTAAGACGATCGACTATTACCCAAATTGTATCATAACCACTTGCAGTCCTTAGCTATTTAGTAATGAAATCCATGGTAATGTTTTCCCATTTCCATTTCGGGATTTCAGGTTGTTGAAGTAGACCTGATGGTTTCTGATGTTCAGCTTTGACCTTAGAACACGTCAAACATTCTCCTACATATTTAGCAATATCGACTTTCATACCCGGCCACCAAAAGTGTTTCTTGAGATCTTTGTACATCTTCCCAGCTCCGGGATGTATTAAATATCTGGTTTTATGTGCTTCCTTAAGTACCTTTTCTCTCACATCTCCAAACTTTGGTACCCAAATTCTTTCAGCTCTATACCGGGTTCTGTCTTCCCGAATATTAAGATGTTTCTCCGATCCTTTGGGTATTTCATTCTTCAACTTTCCTTCTTTTACAACTCCCTGCTGCGCCTCCTTTATTTGAGTAGTAAGGTTAGTACGAATAATTATATTCATAGATTTTACTCGAATCGGTTCTCTGTCCTTTCAGCTCAAGGCGTCGGCTACCACATTTGCCTTCCTCGGGTGGTAACGAATCTCAAAGTCATAATCATTCAACAATTCAATCTACCTACGCTGCCTTATATTCAGTTGTTTCTGAATAAATATGTGTTGAAGACTTTTGTGGTCAGTATATATAATACTTTTGACCCTATATAAGTAGTGCCTCCAAGTCTTTAATGCAAAAACAACTGCGCCTAATTCCAAATCATGCGTCGTATAATTTTGCTCGTGAATCTTCACACGCATAAGCAATTACCTTCGTTCGTTGCATTAATACAAAACCGAGACCTTACTTTGAGGTGTCACAATATATCACAAAATCATCATTCCCTTCAGGTAATGATAATATAGGTACCGTAGTTAACTTTTTCTTCAATAATTGAAATGCTTTCTCTTGTTCATCCGTCCATTCAAATTTCTTCCCTTTATGCATTAATGCAGTCAAGGGTTTTGCTATTTTGGAAAAATTTTGGATGAATCTCCTCTAATAACTAGCCAGTCCTAAAAATTGGCGTATATGCTTCGGAGTTTTCAGGGTTTTCCACTTTTCAACAGTTTCAATCTTTGCCGGATCCACTTGAATACCTTCTTTGTTCACTATGTGACCGAGGAATTGAACTTCTTCCAACCAAAATGCACACTTTGAAAACTTGGCGTACAGTTTTTCTTTCTTAAAAACTCTAGCACTTTTCTCAAATGTTCTTCGTGCTCTTGATCATTCTTTGAGTAAATAAGTATGTCATCGATGAAAACAATGACAAACTTGTCAAGGTATGGTCCACACACTCGGTTCATGAGGTCCATGAATACAGCTGGTGCGTTAGTCAACCCAAACGGCATAACCATAAACTTGTAATGAACGTAACGCGTCCTGAAAGCAGTCTTCAGAATATCATCCTCCTTCACCCGCATTTGATGATACCCGAAACGTAAATCGATCTTCGAATAAACCGACGAGCCTTGTAGTTGATCAAATAAGTCGTCGATTCTCGGTAGTGGGTAACGATTCTTGATGGTAAGTTTGTTCAACTCTCGGTAGTCGATACACAACCTGAATCTACCATCCTTCTTTTTGACAAAAAAAACAGGAGCTCCCCATGGTGATGTACTTGGTCGTATAAAACCACGCTCTAAAAGTTCTTGTAATTGGCTTTGGAGTTCCTTCATTTCGCTGGGTGCAAGTCTGTATGGAGCACGAGCTATTGGTGCAACTCCTGGTACGAGATCTATTTGAAATTCAAC
This sequence comes from Rutidosis leptorrhynchoides, assembly GCF_046630445.1. Classification (NCBI taxonomy): domain Eukaryota; kingdom Viridiplantae; phylum Streptophyta; class Magnoliopsida; order Asterales; family Asteraceae; genus Rutidosis; species Rutidosis leptorrhynchoides. The sequence continues at coordinate 273,425,122 of NC_092337.1, read as the reverse complement.
ATATCGGTGTGGAGGCAGTACCGGTAATTCTTTCGGAAATAAATCGGGAAATTCTTTTGCGATGGGAACATCATTGATGTTCTTTTCTTCGGTTTGTACTTTCTCGACTTGTGCTAGAATAGCATAGCAACCTTTTCTTATTAGTGTTTGCGCCTTTAAATTACTAATAAGATTTAGCTTCGCATTGCTCTTTTCTCCGTACACCATTAAGGGATTTCCTTTTTCTCGTACAATGCGAATTTCATTTTTGTAACATACGATTTCTGCTCTCTCCTTTTTCAACCAATCCATACCGATTATCACATCAAAACTCCCTAACTCAACTGGTATCAAATCAATCTTAAATGTTTCGCTAACCAAATTAATTTCTCGATTCCGACATATATTATCTGCTGTAATTAATTTACCGTTTGCTAATTCGAGTAAAAATTTGTTATCCAAAGGCGTCAGTGGATAACTTAGTTTAGCATAATAATCTCTACTCATATTGCTTCTATCCGCATCCGAATCAAATAAAACATAAGCAGATTTATTGTCAATAAGAAACGTACCCGTAACAAGCTCCGGGTCTTCCTGTGCTTCTGTCGTATTAATATTGAAAACTCTTACGCGGCCCTGCCCACTAGAATTCTCCTGATTCGGGCAATTTCTACTAATATGGCCCGGTTTTCCACATGCAAAGCAAACTATGGCGGCATTATCTGTTCCGACATTATTTGTTCTTTTAATTCTGTTAAACTTTGGTCCGTAGGCCTCACACTTTGCCGCACTATGACCATTTCTTCTACACCTAGTGCAAAATGTCGTACAGAACCCCTAGTGATTCTCTTCACACCTTTGGCATGACTGTTTTTGGTTTTTGTTGCCATTGTTGTTATTGAGATTGTTGTTGGGATTGTTATTGTTTCAATTGTTGTTGTTGTTATTATGGTTGGGACGGTTATTATAGTTGTTGTTAGGACGTTTGTTGGAGTTGTTGCTGCGATTGATGTTGCAGTTGTTAGGATAGTTATTGCGATTGTGGTTGTGATTGTTGTTGTTGTATTGGTGACTCTTGTCATTGGTTTCTTCCCACTTTCTCTTGACTTGTTTCATATTAGCCTCTTCAGTCGTCTGCTTTTAATCCTTCCTTCGATCTGGTTCACTAATTTGTGAGCCATTCGACTTGCCTTTTGTATGGAGGCGGGCTCGTGTGAACTCACATCTTCTTGAATCCTTTCCGGTAACCCTTTTACAAATACGTCGATCTTCTATTCTTCGTCTTCGAACGTTCTGAGGCACAATAGGCACAATTCGGTGAATCGTCATTCGTACGTGGTGATATCGAAACCTTGCATTCGTAATCCTCTAAGCTCTACCTTGAGCTTGTTGACCTCATTTCTGGGACGATACTACTCATTCATCAATTGCTTGAATGCTGACCAAGGTAGTGTGTAAGTAGCATCTTGTCCTACCTGCTCGAGATAGGTATTCCACCATGTTAGCGCCATACCTATGAAGGTATGCGTAGCGTACTTTACTTTGTCTTCTTCAGTACATTTACTTATGGAAAACACCGATTCAACCTTCTTGGTCCACCATTCAATCCAATTGGACCCTCGATTCCATCAAATTCTAAAGGTTTGCAGGCAGTGAATTCTTTGTAGAAGCATCCTACACGATTTCTTGTGAAATTAGTTCCACTGCTAGATCCAGAGTTATTGTTATTTTGCATCGTAGCCTGTACTGCGGCTATGTTTGCTGCAAGGAAAACACGGAAGTCTTCCTCGCTCATGTTCAAATTCTGACGAGTCGCCGGTGCCATTTCCTTTAAAAATAGCCCAAAAGAATTAAGTTAATCATATAGATTTTTAAGAGTAGTCAATAGTATTTCATAGCATAGTATGAACTTATTTATAAAAGCTTTTTCTTAATATTAGCGTTTTATAGTTTTTAATTCGGGTACTACCTACCCGTTAAGTTCATACTTAGTAGCTAATATACAATTCAACTACTACAATTCCATACGAAAAACTGATTATAATAATATATCACATACAAATATTCTTCAAACTTACAACTTCGTTATATTACATATAACATGAAATATAGTACACTTTGATACAGGACAGTTTTGAAGATAAATCTAGTTAATATGCAAGTTGTTCAGCAAAGGAAATAAAGACACGTAATTCATAGGTCCAGAAACAAGTCATGCATTCTGGTTTTACTAAAACGACTTCCATCCTTGGTCTTGTGGAAAATAACCATTATGACCATTGGCTAGGCAGCATGTTGTAATATCGTCAAAAGGATGAGGGTTTCGTAATGTCCAACAGCCCCGTAATAATCTAAAAACCTTGTTTCTCACCCCAACTACTGAATCCGTCACTTGTGGGAAGGTTCTATTTAAAAGTTGCAATCCAATGTTCTTTTTCTCACTTTGGTAAGAAGCGAACATCACTAACCCGTAAGCATAACATGCTTCTTTATGTTGCATGTTAGAAGCTCTTTCTAATTCACGAAATCCTATGTTGGGATATGTTGAGTCAAAATAGGTTCTTAACCCGTAGCGTAAAATTGCATTTGGGTTCCCTGCATTTAACGCTTTAAAGAAAACACGGCGTAACTTACGGTCTCCCCAATGTGATATACCCCACCTATCAAAGGAAAGCCTTTTATAAACTAAGGCATTTCTGGAAAGTCTTTCAAATGTTTGACAAGTTAATGTTGCCATAATTAATTGTGCTGATGAATTCTAACCGACTCTAGACAAGATTTCCTCAATCATATCCTTTGGTAGATCTTCTAGAATATTCGGTTATCTACCCTTAACGTCCATTTTGTTTTTATACTGTAAAATAGACAAGGATTAGATTCGTAAAAGATAATTAACAAACAATACTAGCAATTTTTACATAGAATATAAAAGTACAAGCACACTACAATACATATAATACACAACATGATTACAACCCTCTAATCTGAATCACTGGTTTCTTCTTCTTCGGACTTGGTTCGTTTTCCTAATTTTCTAGGAATATATGGTGTTCCTCTAATACGAGCCGTCGTTTTCCACAATGGTTTAGAAAAACCTGGTGATTTAGAGGTTCCCGGGTCATTGTTACATTTTAGGAAATACGGATGTTGCCGATACATATAAAGTTTATCGGGGTTGGAATCGAGTTTCTCTATTTTTATACCTTTTCCCTTATTATTTTCTTTCGCTTTATTAAATTGGGTCGAGGTAATTTCTATAACATCGTCGGAATCCTCATCGGGATCTGATTCATCGAAAAATTGGTAATCTTCCCAATATTTTACTTCCTCGGCAGAAACACCATTGACCATTATTAACTTTGGTCCGTTGGTTGAGGATTTTCTTTTATTTAATCGATTTACTGTAGGTATCAATATTTCTTCCTTCGAAACCTCTTCTTCTTCCGAGTCCTCCTCTTCCAGTTCCTCCTCTTCCGGTTCCTCTTCTTCCAATTCCTCCTCTTCCGGTTCCTCCTCTTCCGGTTCCTCCTCTTCCGGTTCTTCTTCGGGAATTTGTGAATCTTTCCAAAATATATTCGACTTTTCATTATTATTAGGTGAATCGATAGGATTTGTACTAGTGGTAGACATCTATCACACAATATCAAACACATTAAGAGGTTAATATATCACATAATATTTACATGTTAATAATATATAGTTTCGAACAAATGTGTTAAGCAATCGTTTTTAAAGAAAACACGGTTGAAGTCCAGACTCACTAATGTATCCTAACAAACTCGATAAGACACACTAATGCAAATTTTTGGTTCTCTAAGACAAACGCTCGGATACCAACTGAAATGTCCCGTTCATATCGATTATAAACGTTCCATATTAATTGATTTCGTTGCGAGGTTTTGACCTCTATATGAGACGTTTTTCAAAGACTGCATTTATTTTTAAAACAAACCATAACCTTTATTTTATCTACAAGGTTAAAAAGACACCACCTAGATTATCCAGAAATGATAATCTAAAAATATCACACTTACACACTACCAATACATATTGGTTTACAATATTAATTTGTTACAATGAAATAAATCTCGAATGCAGTTTTAAACAATATTATACAAGCATGCTGACACCAAATCTTGTCCACATATTAGCATGCAACAGCGGAAGCTCTTAATAATCACCTGAGAATATACATGTTTTAAACGTCAATAAAAATGTTGGTGAGTTATAGGTTTAACCTAAATATTTATTAAATTGTAATAATAGACCACAAGATTTCATATTTCAATATACATCCCATACATAGAGATAAAAATCATTCATATAGTGAACACCTGGTAACCGACATTAACAAGATGCATATAAGAATATCCCCTATCATTCCGGGAAATCCATCGGACATGATAAAATAACATCGAAGTACTAAAGCATCCGCAACCATGGATGGGGTTCGTTAGGCCCAATAGATCTATCTTTAGGATTCGCATCAATTAGTAGATCGGTTTACTAATTCTTATGGTACCAAGTAAAAAGCGGCATATTCGGCTTCGATCATTCACCCATATAATGTAGTTTCATTTACTTGTGTCTATTTCGTAAAACATTTATAAAACTGCATGTATTCTCATCCCAAAATATTATATTTTAAAAGTGGGACTATAACTCACTTTCACAGATTTTTACTTCGTCGGGAAGTAAGACTTGGCCACTGGTCGATTCACGAACCTATAACAAATATGTACATATATATCAAAGTATGTTCAAAATATATTTACAACATTTTTAATACGTTTATGTTTTAAGTTTATTAAGTCAGCTGTCCTCGTTAGTAACCTACAACTAGTTGTCCACAATTAGATGTACAGAAACAAATCGATATATATTATCTTGAATCAATCCACGACCCAGTGCATACACATCTCAGGCTAGATCACAACTCAAAGTATATATATTTTTGGAATCAACCTCAACCCAGTATAGCTAACTCAAACATTACTGCATATAGAGTGTCTATGGTTGTTCCAAATAATATATATACATGGGTCGATATGATATGTCAAAACATTTGCAATATAAGTTAGCTAGGATATGATTTGTATAGAATTGTTACAATATTTCCCGTAGCTAAAACAATAAAAAAATATCCAATCTTGTTTTACCCATAACTTCTTCGTTTTAATTCTGTTTTGAGTGAATCAAATTGCTATGGTTTCATATTAAACTCTATTTTATGAATCTAAACAGAAAAAGTATAGGTTTGTAGTCAGAAATATGAGTTACAAGTCATTTTTGTAAGAGATAGTCATTTCAGTCGAAAGAATGACGTCTTGATGACCATTTTGAAAAACATACTTCCACTTTGAGTTTAACCATGATTTTTGGATATAGTTTCATGTTCATAAGAAAAATCATTTTCCCAGAAGAACAACTTTTAAATCAAAGTTTATCATAGTTTTTAATTATCAAACCCAAAACAGCCCGCGGTGTTACTACGACGGCGTATATCCGGTTTTACGGTGTTTTTTCGTGTTTTCAGGTTTTAAATCATTAAGTTAGCATATCATATAAATATAGAACATGTGTTTAGTTAATTTTAAAAGTCAAGTTATAAGGATTAACTTTTGTTTGCGAACAAGTTTAGAATTAACTAAACTATGTTCTAGTGATTACAAGTTTAAACCTTCGAATAAGGTAGTTTTATATATATGAATCGAATGATGTTATGAACATCATTACTACCTCAAGTTTAGTAGGTAAACCTACTTGAAATGATGAAAAAATAACTTGAGCTTAAAAGGATCTTTGGATGGCTTGAAAGTTCTTGAAGCAGAATCATATATTAATATATCTTAGTATGATATATATATACAGTTAAATGTTGTTACAACGATAATCATTACATATATGTCTTGTTTCGAAATCATTAAGTTAGTAGTCTTGTTTTTACATTTGTAGTTCATTGTTAATACACTTAATGACATGTTTACTTATCATTTATCATGATTAAACATAGTGTATCAATATCTTAATATGATTCATATGTATTTAGTAAGACGTTGTTATAACGATAATCGTTATATATATCGTTTCGAGATTCTTAATTCAATAAACTCAATTTTATGTATATAACTCATTGTTAAAATACCTAATGAGATACTTACTTATCATAATATCATGTTAACTATATATATAATCATATATATGTCATCATATAGTTTTTACAAGTTTTAACGTTCGTAAATCACCGGTCAACTTGGGTGGTCAATTGTCTACATGAAACTCATTTCAAATAATCAAGTCTTAACAAGTTTGATTTCTTAACATGTTGGAAACATTTAATCATACAAATATAGTTTTCAATTAATATATAATCATGGAAAAGTTCGGGTCACTACACAAATCCTTCATGGGGTGCAAACCTCACACTTTTGATGGAACCGGGGGACCGGTAGTGCTCACCCGATGGTTTGAGCAAACGGAAGCTGTCTTTAGCATATACGGTTGTCGGGACCAAGACAAGGTCAAATACTCCACCCACACTTTCGCAGGTGTCGCTCTCACATGGTGGAACACCTATGTACAATCGGTGGGTACCGATGAAGCTCACGCCCTCTCTTGGGCCTATTTGAGGGAAAAGATAATTACCGAGTACTTCCCTCGTGAAGAAACTCGAAAGCTCGAACAAGAGCTAAGAAATTTAAAGGTGGTCGGAAATGATCTCAAGGCTTATAATCAACGATTCTCCGAGCTAGCCTTAATGTGCCCAGCTCTCGTGACTCCCGAATCCCTCCGAATCGAACTTTACATGGATGGCCTCCCAAAGAGCATCAAACATGGAGTAATGTCATCCAAACCCGCTAATCATCAAGAAGCTTTGAAGATGGCCCTCCAATTGATAAAAACGGTGGACGAAATCGTAGTACCGGCACCAAAGGCCGAGGACAAATCGGGTGGCAACAAAAGAAAATGGGAAGCCACTCCATCAAGCAACTATAACAACAACACTTCCACCAAAAAGCCTTTCACTTCCGACGGCAAGAAAGGTTATGTTGGAGCTTTGCCATTTTGCAATAAATGCCACAAACATCATTTGGGTGAATGTGGGAGGCCGTTTTGTATCAAGTGTCAAAAGAGTGGCCATTTGGCCCATGAATGTAGAAACATCGCTCCCGTTGCTCAAAAGGGATCCAATGTGTTGGGATTTAACAAGTTTGAAACTCTTAAAACCATTTAACATTATAATCAAAACGGAAGCGTGTAATAACTAATTTAAACTTGTTATCTTTAAACCAATTAAAGTTAAATCCCTTCTTGGATCAAGTTGTGAATATTATGCTTACTAATTAACAAGAAAGGATAGAGTTTATACCTCCTCAAATTAAATTTGAGGGTTGCTGAAAATGAATGAAGATGATGAAGAAATAGGTTCCTAACTTGAAACTTCAAGTAAGCAAAACCCTAGCCTTTGATTCACCAACAACACCCTTGAGTTTGCTAATGTTTAGGACCCTTAAACACCTTAACCACAAGCTTGAAATCCTCCTAAACTTGCTGGAAAATTTCGACCAGCTGCTGCTTTAAAGGATGGAGAATGCAAGTTCTAAAAGTATAGAACCTCAAGGGATTATACCCCAAGCTTGTTACCAACAACCTAGCCTTGGTTAGGATTTAATTTCACTTGAATACCACTTGCAAAAAATCAAATTTAGAACCTCTTGGAGCTCCCAATTACCCACGGCAGCAGTAGCTGTTTTGAAGTGGTTTTTGTGCAGATTTTTGAGGTATATTTTGCATGTATCACTTGAGAGAATTTGGTCAAAACTTGGTGTAAGTGTTGGCCATACTTGTGAGAAGTTGTGTAGCATATAAAGTAACTAAATCAAGCATGTGTTGTCTTTCTTGGAGACCCAAAATCTGCCATGCTTCATATTAAATAATAATACATATAAGTTTTATAAAAGTTTAAAACTTGTTATAAAATTATGTATTATTTTGTTACTTATACATTTTATAAAACCTTTTATAAAATATAACACAATATAATCATTTAAACCTATAAACAATTATATATAAATTATCCAAATAATTTATCTCAAGTGATAATATTTTAGAAAAACCGATTTTCTAAAGTTCAAGTGTCGCGTATTTGTTTAATGAACCAATCGTTAAGATCAAATACGTTTAAGGTGTCGGTAAGCTTGTTATTGGGTATGACCCGACTTGGATCATAACATGTTGGCCACATTAATTTAATATGTCTCTCGGGCATACGAAATACCTTCAATCTCCCACTTGCACGAGAAACATAAGAAATTAATGCAAGTGACGGATACCACCTAACGACCGTCCATCACCCCCAATATGTTATGACTTTGTGCCATTCAATAACATCATCCTTTTCGAGTTCCCGTCTCGAACATGAATAGGTGAATCTTTCATTGTTTCCTTTCATCCTAGATGTCATGTTAAATCCAAGAGATACAGAGTGATCACTCTCTTATAGATTTAACTTTATCAGGCCTTAGACATCTGACTCTCAACGAATAAGAGGGACAAATTCCATCTTGACTACATACGTCCTAGATACACACTTTGTATTATACCTGAGCTCTTCCTTATGTACTACCATATTTCAGAATAGCGAAGGAAAGAATCAAGGCATAATACTCGGTGAATATCAGGACCCAATATGTATCTCAGGTCAGAGGATACGATGATATTCGCCTTTACTCAAGATTTCACGTGATCAACCACAAAGGCTCCATACAGTAAATCTTGAGAGCGGGTCTTCCAATATTTGTATCCCACAAATATTTATGAACCTTGGTAGCAACTTTTCCCCACATTCAGTCCGTGAATGTATACCAATCCAAGTTCATAATAGTCTAAACCTCACACTTGTTCCCACAAATGTGATCGACTACGGAATTTAGAATAATTACTTATTCATGGATAAAATATGCAAAATAGGAACATAACTCAAAATAAATTAAACCATAATTATATTAATGAGTTTGAACCACTTCGTTCCATTACAATGCTTAAATAGATCATGACCAATCACTAGAATATCGAAGCCCTAATGCACAAACATGTCCTTCATGTTTTGCTCCATATAAGAGTTTCGTGAGTGGATCCGCTATGTTATGATCTGTGTGAACTTTGCGAATACATATCTTTCCCTTTTCAACTTCATCCCTAATGTAGTTGAATCTCTGCTCAATGTGACGGGTCTTTTGGTGAGCACGAGGTTCCTTGATTTGAGCAATCGCACCTTCGGTGTCACAAAAGATCTCAAGAGGGTCTTGAATGGTAGGAACCACTCCTAAGTCGTCGATGAATTTCTTCATCCATGCAGCTTCCTGAGCTGCCAATGAGGCGGCAATGTACTCCGATTCTGTAGTGGATAATGCAACAACATCCTGTTTTGAACTCTTCCAAGAGACCGCACCTCCATTTAATGTGAAGACATAACCGGATTGTGATCGAGAGTCATCTCGATCAGTTTGGAAACTCGCATCCACGTAACCTTTTACTGCAAGTTCCTCCTCACCAGACCCGTATATAAGAAACATATCCTTAGTCCTTCTAAGGTATTTCAATATACTTTTAACAGCAATCCAATGACTGTTTCCTGGGTTTTTCTGGTATCTACTTGTCAAGCTAAGAGCGCATGACACATCCGGTCTAGTACATATCATTGCATACATAATTGACCCAATAGCAGACGCGTATGGGACATTCTTCATTTTCTCCTGTTCATCTTTTGTGGTGGGGCACTGAGATGAACTGAGAAGTGTTCCTCTTTGAATAGGTACCAAACCTTTCTTAGAGTTCTCCATCTTGAACCTTTTCAAGACCTTTTCAATGTATGCACTTTGATTCAAACCTATCAATTTCTTGGATCTATCCCTGTAGATTCCAATCCCCAAAATGTATTTTGCTTCTCCAATATCCTTAATGGAGAAGCAACTACTTAGCCAAGTCTTAACTCCTTGCATTTGTGGAATATCATTTCCAAATAATAATATATCATCCACATATAGTACAAGGAACATGACAGTGCTCCCACTAGCGTTCTTATATACACAAGCTTCATCACCATTTTTAATGAAGCCAAATTTCTCGGCTTCCTCATTAAAACGATGATTCCACATTCTAGATGCTTGTTTCAATCCGTAGATTGACTTCTTTAACTTGCATACTTTCTTAGGATATTTCGGATCGACAAAACCTTCGGGCTGAACCATATAGACATCTTCCTCAAGATATCCATTTAGGAAAGCAGTTTTGACATCCATTTGCCATATTTCGTAATCATAATGAGCAGCAATGGCAAATAATATCCTGATAGACTTCAGCATTGCCACAGGCGAAAAAGTTTCATCATAATCAACCCCTTGAGTTTGAGTGAAACCTTTTGCAACAAGTCTAGCTTTATATGTATCCAAGTTTCCATGTATGTCGGTTTTCATTTTGAAAAGCCATTTACAATCAACTAGCCTAGAGCCAGGAGGTTGAGCAACAAGTTCCCAAACTTGGTTGTCATACATGGATTGCATCTCAGCGTTCATGGCTTCCTGCCATTTATCTTTATCAATCCTTGATAAAGCATCTTGGTAGTTTGTTGGTTCATCCAAATCAACCGTATAGCAACCATCTATGAGAAACCCATATCTCTCAGGAGGATTGCTAATTCTACCAGATCTACGATTGTCTTGTGTATTTTGATCATCCATTTGATCACTCTCAACATTTTCATGTTGAGTGCTAGTGTCAACCAATTGTGTATCATCTACTTGATCTTGAACCTCTTCAAGATCTATCTTCCTTTCACTATTTCCTTCCATAAGGAACTTAGTTTCAAGGAATTCCGCCTTCCGAGCAACAAATACATTTTGCTCGGATGGATCATAGAAATAGTATCCCATATCGTCCTTGGGATATCCTATGAAGATACACTTCGTGGATCGAGCATTCAACTTATTAGGGACGTAACGCTTAGGATAAGCTTCACATCCCCAAACCTTTAAGTATGATAGAGATGGAGGTTTACCAAACCATATCTCATGAGGTGTTCGTTCCACTTTCTTGGTTGGGGCCATATTTAGAATACGAGCCGCAGAGCATAGACAATAACCCCAAAATGATAGAGGTAACGAGCTTCTTGCCATCATAGATCGAACCATATCCATTAGGGTTCGGTTTCTCCTTTCGGACACTCCATTAAGCTGAGGTGTTCCCGGTGGAGTAAGTTGTGAGATAATCCAACAACTCCTAAGATGATCTTGGAAAGCATCGCTTAGGTATTCACCTCCTCTATCGGTACGAAGTACCTTGATTGTCTTATTGAGTTGATTTTGTACTTCGTTTTGATATTCTTTGAATGCTTCAAAAGTTTCATCCTTGTGTCTTAATAAGTAGACATATCCGAAACAACTGAAGTCATCAATGAAAGTAACGAAGTATCTTTCACCATTCCTAGTCATGGGCTTAAAAGGTCCACATACATCCGAATGTATTAATCCTAATAAGTCTTTAGCCCTTTCATAGGTCCCTTTGAAAGGTGCTTTAGTCATTTTTCCTTGTAAACAAGATTCACATACATCAAACGAATCCAGCTCACTTGATTTCAAAAGGCCATTCTTTTGAAGTGTATGCATTCGATTCTTGTTTATGTGACCAAGGCGACAATGCCATAAGTAGGAATCACTCAAATCCATTTTGAGTTTCTTGGTGCTTGCTTGGTATATTGAGCTATCGAATGATGTGTTATCATGAACCAATTCATAAATACCATTCAAAGGCGAGGCCTTAAAATAGAATACATCATTCAAAGAAACATGGATATCATCATTAATGAAATTAAGATTAAAACCACATTGTCTTAAACGGGAAACATAAATAATATTTCGTGTTAAATCAGGTGCGTACAAAACATTTTTCAATATAAGCTCCAAACCACTTGGTAGCTTTAAAACAAAGTCTCCTTGAGCTTTTACGTGCACCTTTGCACCATTTCCCATGTAGAGACTTGTTGTTCCCGCATTTAGTTTACTTCTTATGAACCCTTGCAATGAATTGCAAATATGAGTTCCACATCCTGTGTCTAATACCCATGTATTAGAAGAAGTAATACTAAGCTCAACGTATATCATGTATACATTACCTGAGGTTTGCCCTGCATCCCTCTTTGCATTCAACTCCTTTAGGTAGACCGGGCAGTTGCGTTTCCAGTGACCTATCACACTGCAACCAAAGCACGGATCTTCCTTGGGGTTTGCTTGTCTGGCAACCTTTTGCCATTTAGTGTTGATGGTTGGGGTAACCATCTTCCCTTTTCCTTTGCCCTTGTAGGTGGGTCCTTTCTTCTTAGCCACCTTTGGTTTAGAAGAGGATTCATCCTTGGATCCACCTTCTTTGATCATGAGCATGGGTGAAGCCCTTTTATCCATGCTTGATTCATCTGTCCTTAGCATGGCATGTAATTCGCCAATGCTCTTATCCCAATCATTCATGCTGTAATTCAACACGCATGTGTCAAACCTTTTTGACAAAGAGTTGAGGATAAGGTCCGTGGTTAATTCATTAGACACGGGACTGTAGAGACGGTGCAATCGATCAATGAGGCTTTTCATCTTTAGTACCTTAGATGACACGGATTGGGAGTTATATTCCTTTTCGAGGATGGACCTCAATGATAGGTTATTAAAGTTGATCGGTGCGTTTAGAATGTTGTTGTTATTGGTGGCCATCTACAAAATTTAACAAAGTTCGTTTAAGTATTAATTTAATTTAACATTCAAAACCCTTTAAATCCAATTGAATTATTAAATTCTAGAATCCAACGGTAAACCAAATTTCGGTTAGGTGACCTTTATCCCGCAATTTGATTTTGCTAGGTAGTCAATAAATGACAATTGCAATCCATTTGCAACTTCTAGAGTATGGGATCATGCAATCCTTTTGCATGGCATATTTATCCCATCAACGCCTATTTGTTCTTCATGCTTCGGTGACCCTAAGTTCATGATTCCCAAATCAAGTCGTCCTACTTGTATAGACTTGTAAATTTAACATACAAGTGGTTAGGTAACCTTTATCCCACAAGCATGCGAAATTTACCTTAATCATATTAGTTTGCTCATAACGGTTAGGTGACCTTTATCCCATCATGAGTTCCCTAATACTTTTAAGTGTCACACAATAGGATGGCGTTAAACTTGTTGCCTTGTTGTAAAAGGGATTTAAGTTTTCATTAATTCTAGTTTGGGAAAACTTTTATGCCATACACCAACATGCATTTAGTGTATGGTACTTATGAAAAACCAATTTCATGTCATGTAATTGAGCCAATTACTTGATATAAACCATTTTATATACGTTATCCTTTTCTTGTTCTTAATAACCATTTATTAAGGTTTTTGGTTGCTATTTTAATTTAACCATTTAAATTTCCGTTTTGCATGTACTTAGAACGTCTAATTTAACCAATTAAATTGTCGTTTTGTTTGTGTTATCTTGTGATTAATTGTATCAACCAAACATACAAAGCAATAATCATACAAACAACCACACATGCAAAGTAAGTATGTTCACAATCTAGCCATTTTGGTGAGCATTTGTTTAGCCGAAAACAAATCCCACCGGTTAAGGGGTTTTAACACAAAGCAAGAGATTTCCAATCTCCCACTTAACCTTGCATCCAAATGCTCCTTGTGTTCTTCAAGTCTTCATGATCTTGTATCTTCATTTTTACAAAATATGTATCCTAATACATTTTATCTAGAAAATGAAATTACAACCTATTCTATATTACATACCCAAAAAAATGAATTACATAACAAATGAATGAATTATTACATACCAATTGAATAATTATTACATGCCATTTGAATGAATAATAATACATACCAAATGAATCATAAATTAACCAAACACACATGCATGCAACACAAGGTCAAGGCTACGATTGTGAACATTAACATGCAACCAAAATTGACCAAAATGGCAAGTTCCAAACCCCTTTTGGAACCTCCAAAATTCGGCCATCTCCTCAAACCCACCCAAACCCGAAAATTTTTGTATTCCATTTTCATGCATGTACTTGGAATGCAAATATAGTGGGTTTAAAGACAACAATTCGAAGCATATTTCAACAACTTCGGCTCTAGATACCATTGTTGGGATTTAACAAGTTTGAAACTCTTAAAACCATTTAAGATTATAATCAAAACAGAAGCGTGTAATAACTAATTTAAACTTGTTATCTTTAAACCAATTAAAGTTAAATCCCTTCTTGGATCAAGTTGTGAATATTATGCTTACTAATTAACAAGAAAGGATAGAGTTTATACCTCCTCAAATTAAATTTGAGGGTTGCTGAAAATGAATGAAGATGATGAAGAAATAGGTTCCTAACTTGAAACTTCAAGTAAGCAAAACCCTAGCCTTTGATTCACCAACAACACCCTTGAGTTTGCTAATGTTTAGGACCCTTAAACACCTTAACCACAAGCTTGAAATCCTCCTAAACTTGCTGGAAAATTTCGACCAGCTGCTGCTTTAAAGGATGGAGAATGCAAGTTCTAAAAGTATAGAACCTCAAGGGATTATACCCCAAGCTTGTTACCAACAACCTAGCCTTGGTTAGGATTTAATTTCACTTGAATACCACTTGCAAAAAATCAAATTTAGAACCTCTTGGAGCTCCCAATTACCCACGGCAGCAGTAGCTGTTTTGAAGGGGTTTTTGTGCAGATTTTTGAGGTATATTTTGCATGTATCACTTGAGAGAATTTGGTCAAAACTTGGTGTAAGTGTTGGCCATACTTGTGAGAAGTTGTGTAGCATATAAAGTAACTAAATCAAGCATGTGTTGTCTTTCTTGGAGACCCAAAATCTGCCATGCTTCATATTAAATAATAATACATATAAGTTTTATAAAAGTTTAAAACTTGTTATAAAATTATGTATTATTTTGTTACTTATATATTTTATAAAACCTTTTATAAAATATAACACAATATAATCATTTAAACCTATAAACAATTATATATAAATTATCCAAATAATTTATCTCAAGTGATAATATTTTAGAAAAACCGATTTTCTAAAGTTCAAGTGTCGCGTATTTGTTTAAT